>NC_053390.1:9164021-9473028 GCF_905171765.1 Bufo bufo | reverse complement strand
AGAACCATGGCCTGCTACTACTGGGCGAACGGCTGGTGCCGGCTGTGCTGCTGCTTGGACTACACCCACATTCTGACTTGCGGGTTAAGTGGAATGAGTGTTTGGTTTTCTATTACTCTGCCCATTGCCAGTCTCTTCGTCATTTACCAGACATTTCATTGTGAAGTCACTCGGTATCGGTGGACAGAGTCCACTACAATACATGGAATCTGTGACTCACGAAATTATGTCGAGTGGAAAGACTGGTACCAGTTTTTGATAAATGGATTTTTTTGAACTTTCAAAAAAAAAATTGGCAGCAAAAAACACAATTGCACTTTACGATGTAATGGTGAGTGAGGCAAAAGAAAAAACAGCAAATAAAAAAACAAATGCACAATTGGAGTCCATTGCAAAATACGGGGACTGTGACACAGGAAAACCATTCACTGTCAGGTCAGGTTTGGTACACTTAATAAAGGTGTTTTTATGGCACTTGTTAACTGATAACAGATCCTCTGGATAGGTGATTAGTATCTGATCGGTGGGGGGCCGACTCCTGGGACCCCGGTCAATCAGCTGTTTGAGAAGACAGGAAGCTTCTATGAGTGCCACAGCCTTCTGTCTGCTTACCCTAGGCCGGTGAAGTCATGTTCATCGGTCACGTGGCCTAAGAGCAGCTCATGGAAGGGTAATGGGGCTGAGTGCGATACCAAGCACGACCACTATACAATGTACGGTGCTGTGCTTGGTGAGCAGGGAGAAGGCCGCAGAGCTCACAGGAGCATCGGTGGGAGGCACATTTCCCCGCGCTGCCTGTAGCATACAAAGGCTTGTTTAGCCGAATGAGTATGAGGAGGCGGGAGAGATAGGTGTTGACTGTATGTGGCAGCGTAACGCTGTCCCTGTAAGGCCCTGAATTAGCGGTATGGTTTGTGTCTAAGGGCAGATTTACACAACTTGTTACTCATGACATTTATAACATATATATAAACATACAAACACTCGTTCCAGATATTCGGCCCATGTGCAGGTGCCACAGATCACCCAATGAAGGATCAGAGTGCTCGTACCTCAGGTGAAATGATTGTTGTTGCAGACACCTCAGTCAAGAGGCAGCAGGTTGTACTGTGTGAACAGCGCTCTGCTGCCCAGAAACAACGATTCTGTATGGAAATGAGTGATCACAGCAGCCATCTCTCGTCCTCTTACTGTGGAGGTGATCGATACATGTAAATGCAACTTTTCACCTACACAAGCAGCAGAGATCACTCATCCTTATTAGAGATGGTCTTGCAGTTTGCCCGGCGGTCGTCTAGCGGCGAACTTTGCTCGTTCGCGGTTTGCCGAACATATGGCAATGTCCGCCGGCGCCATATTCATTTGCATTGTGCAGAACTTTGACCCATGACACATCCATCAGGTGGGACAGGACAGCGAATTGAGACGTTTCAGCATATGGACACACCCCTACCCTATAATTAAACCCGATCTGGCCGCCATTTTACATTCAGCCTTTTGCCAGTGTAGGGAGAGACTGTTAGGGACACCAAACGCTAGCTAATAGGGCCAAAAAAATGTCCTTTTAAGGACTGGTAACGTTGTGCTATCGATAGGTGTGACATACTGAGGGGTGTAATATACTTATAATATAATATACTTTTTAACATAGAAAGTACACTGCTCAAAAAAATAAAGGGAACACAAAAATAACACATCCTAGATCTGAATTAATTAAATATTCTTCTGAAATACTTTGTTCTTTACATAGTTGAATGTGCTGACAACAAAATCACACAAAAGTAAAAAAATGGAAATCAAATTTTTCAACCCATGGAGGTCTGGATTTGGAGTCACACTCAAAATTAAAGTGGAAAAACACACTACAGGCTGATCCAACTTTGATGTAATGTCCTTAAAACAAGTCAAAATGAGGCTCAGTAGTGTGTGTGGCCTCCACGTGCCTGTATGACCTCCCTACAACGCCTGTGCATGCTCCTGATGAGGTGGCGGACGGTCTCCTGAGGGATCTCCTCCCAGACCTGGACTAAAGCATCTGCCAACTCCTGGACAGTCTGTGGTGCAACGTGACGTTGGTGGATAGAGCGAGACATGATGTCCCAGATGTGCTCAATTGGATTCAGGTCTGGGGAACGGGCGGGCCAGTCCATAGCATCAATGCCTTTGTCTTGCAGGAACTGCTGACACACTCCAGCCACATGAGGTCTAGCATTGTCTTGCATTAGGAGGAACCCAGGGCCAACCGCACCAGCATATGGTCTCACAAGGGGTCTGAGGATCTCATCTCGGTACCTAATGGCAGTCAGGCTACCTCTGGCGAGCACAAGGAGGTAGCGGTCCTGCTGCTGGGTTGTTGCCCTCCTACGGCCTCCTCCACGTTTCCTGATGTACTGGCCTGTCACCTGGTAGCGCCTCCATGCTCTGGACACTACGCTGACAGACACAGCAAACCTTCTTGCCACAGCTTGAATTGATGTGCCATCCTGGATAAGCTGCACTACCTGAGCCACTTGTGTGGGTTGTAGACTCTGTCTCATGCTACCACTAGAGTGAAAGCACCGCCAGCATTCAAAAGTGACCAAAACATCAGCCAGGAAGCATAGGAACTGAGATGTGGTCTGTGGTCACCACCTGCAGAACCACTCCTTTATTGGGGGTGTCTTGCTAATTGCCTATAATTTCCACCTGTTGTCTATCCCATTTGCACAACAGCATGTGAAATTGATTGTCACTCAGTGTTGCTTCCTAAGTGGACAGTTTGATTTCACAGAAGTGTGATTGACTTGGAGTTACATTGTGTTGTTTAAGTGTTCCCTTTATTTTTTTGAGCAGTGTATATTATAGTGCATGTGTACTGTGCAGCAGTTGTGTGCGGTTCTGCTGTGATACTGTAGCTAGATAGAGGGACAAACGCTATTGGAACAACTAATGGCAACTGGTGTGATATACCTGTTGCCCCAAAATAAACTGATTAAGGGGTTTTATATATACATGCTTCCACAAATACTACTCTTCTATAGGGACTTTGTCACAGGGTCATTTTGAAAATGACAGGCCGAGGAAGAGGCAGGCCGTTCTGCAGGGTTAGTAGGGGTTGGGCAGGTGCACCAGGCCGGAGCCTAAGTGGGAAGTTGGAGAAGGTGCGTGCGATTATGTTAAAGGATGCACCAGAGTTGGTTGAGTAACTCACTCAGCCTTCCACTTCTGCGCCCTCCTCATCCTCTGTATCTGCACTCTCCTCACTCTCTGCTGTGTGCACCCCCAAAGACACCACCACCACCATAGCCCCTCTACTCGAGTCACAGCAATTATTTTCCCATCCATTCCCAGACCTTAATGATGCGCAGCCATTCTTGGCATCGGATGAGGAAGAGGAGGTAGCAACAACCGCCACACAGCGATCTGACGACAATACCCAGATCAGCCCAAGGAGGGTGGTCCCCGCTATTACTGCCTACACCGAGATCTCTAATGTCAGTGGTGATGAAGGTGACGTCGATGATGACGTGTCGATGGACGTCACGTCGGTGCCCACAAGAGAGGAAGAGGAGGAGAGTTCAGAGGGAAAGCCGGAGCAGCAGATAAGGAGGAGAAGCAGGCAGAACTGGCAGTGCACCAGAGGCAAAAAGCAGATTGCAAATGTATCTGGAGCGAGCCATCCACCATGCATGGTCACATCTGGCGCTCCCAGGATGCCGGCACATGGTTCCGCAGTATGGGCTTTTTTTTTTACGTGTCAGCTGCTGACAATAGTGTTGCCATCTGCAGCTTGTGCTGTCAACGCATAAGTCGCGGTAAGCCCAATTCTCACCTAGGGACGACTCCTAGGGATTCTCTGCCAAATACCCCGGGGTCCAGGACTTTTTGCGGCAGGCCAGGAAAATCTATGGTCATTTTAGAAGATCTTACACTGACATGGCTCGCCTTGCTGACATTCAGCAGCGACACCATTTGCCCGTCAGACATCTGATTTGTGACTGCCCGACGAGCTGGAACTCCAGCAAAAACGTGCCGTTAACGACTACCTGTACGAACTCTGCGGCAGGACAGGTTCTGGGGAGCTTTCTTTTTTTTCACCGCGCCAGTGGCTGCTCATGCGCAACACATGCAGACTTCTGCGGCCATTTGATGAGATCACCAAACTGGTCAGTCACAGCCAGGGCGCCATCAGTGACATCGTACCTTATACCTTCTTTCTGGAGCGTGCATTGCGTTGTGTCATTGATCAAGCTGTCTAGGAGCAGGAGCAGGAAGATGAGGAAGTCGCAATGCTGAATAAATTCCCAGGGGGGGCTACTCCATCTGAGACAAGTCAGTAGGAGTCTGAAGAGGAGTCAGAGGAGGATGGTGCCTGGGGGGAGGAGCAAGAGAAGCAGGCTTTAAACTTTTCTGGGATCCCTGATGTTGTCCGTGGATGGGGGGAGGAGACCGAGGACGACATTCTCCTGGACGATGAGCAGGAGCTAGGCCGCTCTACTGCTTCCAATTTAGTGAAAATGGGGGCCTTCATGCTCCAGTGTTTGAAGAGGGACCCCCGTATAAAAAGCATAAAGGGCAATGACCAGTAATGAGTGGAAACGTACTTAAACCTCCGGTACAATCACAAAATTGCTGACATGTTACCAGCATCACAGGGCTGGCAGAATGCAGCATTTCCAGGCCTTGCTTCGAGAGATGCTGCATTCTGCTGTTGTGGGCGCTGGCAGAGCAATTTCCTCCCACAGAGAAACAGTTGCGAAAACCAATCCTACAGCGCATGGAAGAAGCCGCCCTGGTTTAAAGATGTGTTGGTCACTTCGGATATGAGATCATTCTTGCAGCCAACCCATCGAACCCCTCCGGATGAAGCCTCAGGGAGCGCCTAGACTGACAGGTGTCCCACTACATTGGTTTAACAGCCGATGTGGATGCTCTGAGAAGCAAAGAACCCCTTGACTACTGGGTGTGCAGGCTTGACCTGTGGCCAGAGCTGGCACAATTTGCCATGGAACTCTTGGCTTGCCCCTCGTCAAGTGTTCTGTCCGAAAGGACGTTCAGCGCAGCAGGACAGTGTGGACTACCTCACATTTCTAAAAATGAATGAGGCATGGATCTCGGAGGGATTCAACACCTGTGACGACCGCGTTTAATTGAATTTCCTCATGCCAGCCCACACATATCCGCCACCACCCAAAACAAATAATAGTCCCTGTTTTATGTACAAACCGGATTCCAAAAAAGTTGGGACACTATACAAATCGTGTATAAAAACTGAATGCAATGATGTGGGGGTGCCAACTTCTAATATTTTATTCAGAATATAACATAAATCACGGAACAAAAGTTTAAACTGAGAAAATGTACCATTTTAAGGGAAAAATATGTTGAATCACAATTTCATGGTGTCAACAAATCCCCAAAAAGTTGGGACAAGGCCATTTTCACCACTGTGTGGCATCTCCCCTTCTTCTTACAACACTCAACAGACGTCTGGGGACCGAGGAGACCAGTTTCTCAAGTTTAGAAATAGGAATGCTCTCCCATTCTTGTCTAATACAGGCCTCTAACTGTTCAATCGTCTTGGGCCTTCTTTGTTGCACCTTCCTCTTTATGATGCGCCAAATGTTCTCTATAGGTGAAAGATCTGGACTGCAGACTGGCCATTTCAGTACCCGGATCCTTCTCCTACGCAGCCATGATGTTGTGATTGATGCAGAATGTGGTCTGGCATTATCTTGTTGAAAAATGCAGGGTCTTCCCTGAAAGAGATGACGTCTGGATGGGAGCAGATGTTGTTCTAGAACCTGAATATATTTTTTGCATTGATGGTGCCTTTCCAGACATGCAAGCTGCCCATGCCACACGCACTCATGCAACCCCATACCATCAGAGATGCAGGCTTCTGAACTGAGCGTTGATAACAACTTGGGTTGTCCTTGTCCTCTTTGGTCCGGATGACATGGCGTCCCAGATTTCCAAAAAGAACTTTGAATCGTGACTCGTCTGACCACAGAACAGTCTTCCATTTTGCCACACTCCATTTTAAATTATCCCTGGCCCAGTGAAAACGCCTGAGCTTGTGGATCTTGCTTAGAAATGGCTTCTTCTTTGCACTGTAGAGTTTCAGCTGGCAACGGCGGATGGCACGGTGGATTGTGTTCACTGACAATGGTTTCTGGAAGTATTCCTGAGCCCATTCTGTGATTTCCTTTACAGTAGCATTCCTGTTTGTGGTGCAGTGTCGTTTAAGGGCCCGGAGATCACGAGCATCTAGTATGGTTTTACGGCCTTGACCCTTACGCACAGAGATTGTTCCAGATTCTCTGAATCTTCGGATAATGTTATGCACAGTTGATGATGATAGATGCAAAGTCTTTGCAATTTTTTGCTGGGTAACTTTCTGATATTGCTCCACTATCTTTCTGCGCAACATTGTGGGAATTGGTGATCCTCTACCCATCTTGGCTTCTGAGAGACACTGCCACTCTGAGAAGCTCTTTTTATACCCAATCGTGTTGCCAATTGACCTAATTAGTGTTAATTGGTCTTCCAGCTCTTCGTTATGCTCAAATTTACTTTTTCCAGCCTCTTATTGCTACTTGTCCCAACTTTTTTGGGATTTGTTGACACCGTGAAAATTGGAATCAACTTATTTTTCCTTTAAAATGATACATTTACTCGGATTAAACGTTTGATCTGTCATCTACGTTCTATTACAAATAAAATATTGACATTTGCCATCTCCACATCATTGCATTCAGTTTTTATTCACAATTTGTTTAGTGTCCCAACTTTTTTGGAATCCGGTTTGTAAATAGAGCGGCATAAAAGCGGCCTTTTCTGTCCGGTGAATGCCTAATGTTCGGAGGAATTTAACACCTGTGATGACCACGTGTTATCGAATTTTAACTATTATCATTTGGTGTTTTTTCAAGAGGGGGGATTTCGTTAGCCATGTTTTTAATCCAATTTTATATTTTTTGTTCTTTTAAACATATGTATTTCACATGTATGAGTACTGGCCTGCAGTGAAATTGATATCCAATGACCGTCTAATATACTTCCAGCCACATAATCACTTGATGTTTTCTGTCCAGTGAATGAATAATTTTTGGGGCCTGTAGTAAAATTGATATCCATTGACCATCTAATATACCTCCAGCCACATAATCATTTTATCTTTTATGTATGGTGAATGCATACAGCCTAATGTACCTCCAGCCACATTATCAATTGTTCTTTTCTGTACGGTGAATGAATAATTTTTGGGGCCTGTAGTCCACTGGCCTGCAGTAAAATTGATATCCACTGACTGTCTAATATATCCATATCATTCCAAAGAGTTCACATACTTTTTCTTGCAACTGTATGTATTTGACATTTATATGTACTGGCCTGCAGTAAAATTTATATCCAATGACCGTCTAATACGTATACCTCCAGCCACATAATCACTTGTTCTTTTCTGTACATTGAATGAATAATTTTTGGGTCCTGTACTCCACTGGCCTGAAGTAAAATTGTTATCCAATGACCATCTAATATACCTCCAGCGACATAATCTCTTGATGTTTTCTATCCGGTGAATGCCTAATGTTTGGGGCCCGTACTCCCGTGGGGCCTAAAATAAAAATTTTCTAGGCTCCAGCAGGCCACATTTTTGACAGTTTCCCTTTTAAGACGCATAAAAATGGCCCCTGATTAAAATACATATTTTTTGTGAGAAATTTGCCATTGATCCCCCTCTGGTATGTCACTGTCCATGTTGTAGGACGATTTGTGCACTTCATGTAAGTATTTGGTGGCTGCAATACTAAGGGTCCAGTACCCGAAACGCGTCAACGCTTTGATTCTGTGTACCAAGTGGCTGTGTCTGCTGTCTATTCAATGTATCAATAAAGAAGACGTTTTTAAAGAGGATCTCTATTTGAATCCGAGACCATTCCTTTTCAAGTTACTTGCAGCCTGCAACAGGGACACACCCCCAGGGTTTCTGGAATCGGGAATATTCATTGACCAAGAAGGTGAGCTGGATAAAGTGTTTTTGCTGGCTGCAATAATGACCTGAAGGTTTTTTAGGCTCGCCTGCCATTAAAGTAAATAGGCCCACCGCAAACTTGTGGTTCGCGTACATTTGATCGCATTCGCGCATCCTCCCAGACAATGTTCGTCCATCATTAATCCTTATACTGTGGAGGTGATCGATACATGTAAATGCAGCTCCTCCTTCCCGACAGTTGTGTGCTCAATCACTGCATGTAAATGCAGAGTAAGTCTAAACCTTTTTCTTTGCCGTCTCTGTGATGTCCTGACCCATCCGTGTCCAATCTGACAATACACATGGCTTCCCTTTTGGGCTTGTGTAAAGTGCCTATGACACATGTCTATATCATCCTGTTTGGCTGAGGCAGACTACAAGGCATCACAGACAAGCTTAGATCACGTGATCCTCCGTCTTCATCTGCCCTGCTAACTTCTGTACTGATATGAATTTTTTTTACACCATACACTGTTCAGTATGAATACTTTATCTTAATTGTATGGGTTGTTTTTATGGTGAATAACTTTAAAAAAAAAAAAAAATTTAAAGGGGTTTATTTTTAGGGCACTTTTAAAAAAAAATATTGAACACAATCTTACATTTTTGTGAAAACTGATCCTTTGATCACTTGTATAGTACTTTGGATTACATCGTTTTCCACCAAATTATTGTTTGGCAGCAGTACACTGACTGGTAGTGTGCCATGCATATTGGGCAGATGCTAATGGCAAGGCTTGGGGATTTTGTTATGCCCCAGGTGCCATCATACTGGATTGTTACCCCTCAATTACATAGCTGTGTTCCGATGGCTAGAAAGAGGAAGCAATTCCCTCTAGTCAACCACTTAGATTTTCTGGTCCCTATAAATATTACGGATATATCTAGCATGAGTCATTAAGCGTAGGCAAAAACATTGTTGTTAATGCTGTTTCTATACAGCTTTAAAATGTATTGGCCCAGTGGAGCCAAATTTCGTCTTGCCCGAAGACACGTGAGACTTCGTTGAATGACTATAGTATTCCTATCTGCATATCCGAAGTGGGCTTTGGTACTGGCTGGTACCTCGTTACCAAAGCCCACTTGAGATTCCTATATTTAAATGTTTTAAATACGCAGATAGGAATACCAAAGTTATTCACTGAAGTCTCACGTGACTTCGGGTGAGATGAAGTTTGGCTCCAGAAACAGCATTAACGTCAAAGTTTTTGAACGAATCAACTTCGGGTCTATGATCTGAAGTGCGATTTGCTGAAGCCTATTTAAGGGGTTTAGCTCTAGGTGTGCATTATGAAATGGATTTTCCAAGTGACTTCATCAGGTCTAAGAGATCTATATAATCAGGAATGTGATAATGTGACGGATCCTCATTAAGTTCTTGTATCACAGTGATGCTGAATTGGTACTAAAGGCCCAACTGCATTGGCAGAGGACTTGTTCGATAGGCAGACATGGTTGTACTTTTTAAAATTTTATCAAGTTATGGTTTATGTGATAATAGTGATCATGGGGTGCAGGGTGACGGGGGAGTCGTGGAATTTGTCAAAGTGTTGTATAAAACTTTATTAGACTTTGTTGACATAGCAAATCCACAGCAGAAAAATCAGTAGCAGAAAAGTAGCCGAAAACAGTAGTTTTTGGTGGTGGTTTTGTAATTTGGTGGTGCTTGTATTGAAATTGTTTTAAGTGTTTTGAGTGAGGTTTTTTGTTCTCCATTGACTTCTATAGAGATCCAACATGAAATCTGCTTCAAAGAAGTAACATATAACTTCTCACGTGTTTTCAAATCAGCTGCCAAAAAGAACTTGATCACATGTACAAGGTGTGAATGGAAGGCTGTTGCTGGCATTTTGAATGTGGGATTATGCAATAGAAATTCCTCATTTTCCACTGCTAAATCAGTTGTAAGGCTGAAATCCCACATGCAATTTTTGATGCAGTTTTTCAGCCAGACATAACTGGATTAGTGTTGAGTGAACCCGAACTGTAAAGTTCGGGTCCGTAATGAACTTTGCAAGTTCAGGTACCTGAACCCGAACTTTTCAGGAAAAGTTCGAGTTCAGTGTTTGGGCATTTAATAAAGCTTGTTGAAAGGCTGCAGGGTGGGTGACATATACCCATTGTTTGTCTGAGGTACATCTGCACTGCATAGGTGACAGGGAAATAAATCTACTTAATCCATCTGTTAGTTCGGTGGGTGACATATACCCATTCTTTGTCTGAGGAACACCTGCAGTGTATACGTGACAGGAAAATACATCTAGTTAATCCACCTGTTAGTTTGGTGGGTCAAAGAATGAGGAGAGCATTAAATAAGGAACGTGGCCCTGGTTGTGCTGCTGCTGGTGGAGCTCCTGTTGCAGGAGAGGACATGGACGTGGTAGATCTGTGCCAGCTACAAGCCCAAATGAAACACATTCCTCAGGTGCACGATAGCGACAGAACGTTCAGCGTTATTTTGTAGGCCCGAATACCGGTGAGGCCAGAACAAGTACAGGCGATAGTAGATTGGGTGGCTGACAGTGCCTCCAGTTCCTTTACATTGTCTCCCACCCGGTCCCCTGCTGAAAGCGCAGAGCACCTGCAGCTCATGAGCATCTGCCTTTCACCTCACCCCCTTGCAAATCAGCCAAGCAGTCTGAGCCCCAAGTCATGCAGCAGTCTCTTATGCTTTTTGATGACTCTGCTGGCAGGGTTTCCGTCGGCCATCCACCTAGCCATGCCCCAGAAGTGGAAGAGATTGAGTGCACTGATGCCCAACCACTTATGTTTCAGGATGTGGACATGGGAGGACCACTGCAGCACGTCTCTAATGATGACGAAACACAGGTGCCAACTGCTGGGGCTTTCTGCAGTGTGCAGACCGGCAAGGAGGGCGGGGGTGAGGAGTGGGTGGAAGATGATGTGGAGGATGATGAGATCCTAGACCCCACATGGAATCAAGGTCATGCGAGTGATGTGTGCAGTTCGGAGGAAGAGGTGTTGGTCACACAGCGCCAGCCGCACAGCAAAAGAGGGAGCAGGGTGCAAAAGAAGAGTGGCCGTCCCCTAGCCAGTACACCTGCTACTGCACACCGCACCCAGGGACTGAGCACACCAAAGCCAGCTCCAAGGAGTTTCCTGGCATGGCAGTTCTTCGGACAATGTGCTGACGACAAGACGCGAGTGGTTTGCACGCTGTGCAATCAGAGCCTGGAGCGAGGCATAAATGTTCTAAACTTGAGCACCACCTGCATGACCAGGCATCTAAATGAAAAGCACGAGCTGCAGTCGAGTACACACCTCAAAAACCACGAAAGATTTCAGGCTCTTCCTACACCCTCTTCTGTTGCAGTCCCTGCCTCTTCCTCCCCCTCTGGAGTGACAGTGGCACCTGCCATCCTGCAATGTGGCAGCAACAACACCACCTCCACCCAGCATGTCCACACTGTCCCATGGAAGCGTTCAGCTGTCCATTCCCCAAACACTGAAGAGAAAGAGGAAGTACCCCCCTACCCACCAGCGATCCCTGGCACTGAATGTCAGCATTTCAAGATTCCTGGCCTTTGAAATGCTGTCATTCCGTCTGGTGGAGACGTTTAAACACCTTATGGTGGTGGCTGTCCCACAGTACGTGGTTCCCAGCCGCCACTACTTTTCTAGGTGAGCCATCCCTGCCCTGCACAACCAAGTGGCAGACAAAATCAGGTGTTCACTGTGCAACGCCATCTGTGGCAAGGTCCACATAACCACCGATACGTGGACCAGTAAGCACGGGCAGGGATGTTATATCTACCTAACTGCACACTGGGTAAATGCAGTGGCGGCTGGGCCTGAGGCGGATAGCAGTATGGCTCATGTCCTTCCACCACTGAGGATTGCAGGATGTGTCTCATTGCCTCCTCCTCCTACTCCGCTTCCTCCTCTACCACCTCTTCATCCAGTCAGCTTAACACCTGAACCACGAACTTAAGTACAGCCAAGGGTAAATGACAGCAGGCTGTTTTGAAACTCATCTGGGGGGAAAACCACACACTGCGCAGGAGCTGTGGACGGGCGTGGAACAACAGACCGATGAGTGGTTGGTGCCACTGAGACTCAAGCCCGGCCTGGTGGTGTGCGATAATGGGCAAAATCTCGTAACATCTCTGGGTCTAGCCGGTTAGACGCACATCCCTTGCCTGGTGCATATGCTGAATTTGGTGGTGCAGAGGTTCCTGAAAAATTACCCCGATATGTCAGAGCTGCTGCAGAAAGTGTGGGCCGTCTGTGTGCGCTTTCGGCGTTCTCACCCTGCTGCTGCTCGCCTGTCTGCGCTGCAGCGTAACTTCGGCCTACCCGCTCACCGCCTCATATGCGACATGCCCACAAGGTGGAACTCCACCTTGCACATGCTGGAGAGACTGTGCGAGCAGTTGCAGGCGATTAGTGGAGTTTCAGCTGCAGCACGCACGGGTGAGTCTCTCTGCAGAACAGCACCACTTAACCATCAACGATTGGGCCTCCATGCGGGATGTGTGTGCCATGTTGCGCTGTTTCGAGTACTCCACCAACATGGCTAGTGACGATGACGCCATCCTCAGCGTTACTATCCCACTTCTATGTCTCCTTGAAAAAACGCTTCGGGCAATGATGGAAGAGGATGTGGTACAGGAGGTAGAGGAGGAGGAAGAGGGGTCACTTTCACGGTTATCAGGCCAGTCATTCACAAGTGGCTCGGAGGGTGGGTTCCTGCATCAACAGAGGCCAGGTACACAACTGTCCAGCCAGGACACAGTTCTGGAGGATGAGGAACCGTGTACTGGAGCGTGGCTGTGGGGATACAGACGATACACCTCCCACAGAGAACAGCTTGTCGTTGCCTCTGTGCAGCCTGGCACAAATGAGCAACTACATGCTGCAGTGCTTGCGCAATGACTGCCGAGTTGCCCACATTCTAACCAGTGCAGATTACTAGGTGGCCACCCTGCTGGATCTACAAGGACAATGTGCCATCCTTAATTCTTTAACTGGAGCGTGATCGGAAGATGCGCGAGTACAAGCGCACGCTGGTTAACGCGCTGCTGGTGGCATTCCCATCTGACAGCGGGGGCTCAGTGGAAGCACAAGGCGAAGGCAGAGGAGGAGGAAGTTGCCAGTGCACCTGGGGCACACCCAGCACCTCAGAAGGGAGGGTTAGCATAGCCGAAATGTGGAAAAGCTTTGTCAGCACTCCACAACAACCAGCTGATACGGAACGTCTTAGCAGGAGGTAGCATTTCAGAAACATGGTGGAACAGTACGTGTGCACACGCCTACACATACTGACTGATGGGTCTGCCCCATTCAACTTCTGGGTCTCCAAATTGGGCACATGGCCTGACCTTGCCCTTTACACCTTGGAGGTGCTGGCCTGCCCTGCAGCCAGTGTATTGTCTGAACGAGTGCTTAGCACGGCAAGGGGGGTGATCACAGACAAGCGCAGCCGCCTGTCCACAGCCAACGTGGACAAGAATACGTTCATTAAAATGAACCAGGCATGGATCCCATAGGACTTGTCTGTACTTTGTGCTGAATAGTAAAGTAAACTGGTTGCACCCAGCCATTGTTAGACTCCAGCGCACTTTCTCTTTGCATTCTCTTTTCTATTTCCCAATGTTTTGGGGTCTTCCCAAATTTATTTAATTTGTTTTTAAAATAAAGAAAAAAAATTTAAGGGAAAAAAATAAAAATAAAACAACAAAAACAGTGTTTGCTACCTCCTCCGCTACCACCTACACCACCACGTCCACCAGCTCCTCAACCTCCTACTCCATTTTGACCTCCACCTCTTACTTCAAGATTATAATTTTTATTCTATTTTAAGTCATTTCCCTATCCACATTTGTTTGCAGAGCAATTGTCCTGCTCTTACCCCCATTTGCTTCCTTTTGCAACCCTCTAGCCCTTACTTTAACTATTTTACAGCCATTTTAGTGCACCAAAGTTTGACTTCAATGGGGTTCGGGTTCAAATTTGGATCCTGAACCCAAACTTTTACCCGAAGTTCGGCCGAACCCAAACATCTACTCAATCCTAAACTGTACCCAACAAAAGAGTCTTATTCCTCTCCTTCCTGCGGGATCCAATTCCAGCCTAATAGGAATGTTATACATTTGTGTACTTTATGGTTTGGGGAAAAAAAATCACAAATTCCAATTTTTATCTTAACAGGAAATCTCAGTAAGAATTCTGAGGGAAACTTCATGTTATCACTAGATCATAAAGTAGAAGATGAAGATATCATGCAGCGCTCCTCAGGAGAAAACCTCATTACCCTTATTGTACATCCAGGACCTCACAGTACAGATCTATCATATAATCACTCTGATCACGAGAAACCTTCTCCTGACCAATCACAGATTGTTACCACAAGTACAGGTCAGAAAGGGGGTGAAAAGTTTCACTGTGGTAAAGAGTCCACAAAAGGCTCAGTTCTTTCTATACACAGAAGAATTTGCACAAGAAAGAAGCCATACTCCTGTTCAGAATGTGGGAAGAGCTTTCGAGAAAAATCACATCTTATTGTACACGAGAGACGTCACACAGGAGAGAAGCCATATTCATGTTCAGAATGTGGTAAGTGCTTCATAGATAAATCAAGTCTTGTTAGACACAAAAGACGTCACAGAGGAGAGAAGCTATATCCATGTTCAGAATGTGGGAAATGTTTTACAGATAAATCAAATCGTGTTAGACATGAGAAAGCTCACACAGGAGAGAAGCCATATTCATGTTCAGAATGTGGGAAATGTTTTACACAGAAATCAAATCTTGTTAAACACCAGAGATTTCATACAGGAGAGAGGCTGTATTCATGTTCACAATGTGGGAAATGTTTTGCGCAAAAATCAGATCTTGTTAGACATGAGAGAAGTCACACAGGAGAGAAACCGTATTCATGTTCAGAATGTGGGAAATGTTTTACAGATAAATCAAATCTTGTTAAACATCAGAGAATGCACACAGGGGAGAAGCCATACTTTTGTTCAGAATGTGGGGATTGTTTTATTACTAAAGCCAAACTTAGTTTTCATCAAAGAAGACACACTGGAGAGAAACCATATTCATGTTCAGATTGTGGGAAATGTTTTAATGATAAATCAAATCTTGTTAAACATCAGAAATTACATACAAGGGAGGAGCCATATTCATGTTCAGAATGTGGGAAATGTTTTATTGCAAAAGCCAAACTTAGTCATCAGAGCAGTCACACAGAGGAGAATCCATTTTAATGTTCTGTATGTGAAAAATGTTTTACATGGAAATAAAGATTTAAAAATCATCAGAGAATTCACACAGAGAAGAAACCATATTCTTATTTGGACTGTGGGAAATGCTATGAAAGCAGAAAAAGATAAATTTAACATATCAGATTATTCACTGACATTAACAGCCAATAAGAGGGTTTATTTGTGGTGGAATTATCCTGGATCTACCAAAGTATCAACCTATATTTCTCTGAGATCAACTGTGACCAAGATCCACAGAGGAAAAGTATTGTGGATATAAGGAAGAGAAGAAGAGCCTTGTTTACCTCCAGAGCAGTGAAGATGAATTGTCCCCATGAACCTTGCTTCTAATCACTGTATTCACACCTCCACCCACACTGCAGGAGAGTCCAGAGTGACATGGGAAGAAGTAATAACGCTCCGTGTAATAGTTTTATAACGTATGTGGACATATTAATGTTTTATCTTCATCCAAACAGTATTTACAGATAAAATAAACTCTTCTTTCTCCACGACAGCGTCACCATTGTCACTGACAGACATTGTCTTCTTGGCTCATATTATACTTTCTCCTCGCGCTGTTACCTTCATTGCTTTATCACTGATTTATCTGACCGGGTGCTCTGGGATAATTAACCCCATATGTACATTCCTGCGGTTTAATGTTAAACCTATCTAGATACTGGAGCTGAGTGATATATTGGTGGTGGGAATTACTAGTAGAAAAGATAATCAGATTGTCCAAGGTAGTTGGGATATCAAAACCTGCCACCTCATCCTTTATGCGATCAGACAGACCCTCCCAGAAGCCTGGCACTAAGGCCTCATTTTTCCAGGACAGTTCAGAAGCCAAAGTACAAAACCTGGAGGTTGCCCTGTCAAAGACACAGGAGAGAGAACAGAAAGTCTACTTTAGATCAGTCAAGCGAGATATTGTCGGGAGAAACTGGGAACTTCCCTCAGAATTTTTTTTGTGGAGGTGTAATAGTATATCCCATCGTCCCGTCAACCTGAGATCATAGCAGGGAGTAAGAATAGAAAGAACACAAGTAGACTGAGCAGTTTCAAATATCTAATTAACCCCTGAATAATGGTAACATGAATTCAGTGACCAAGTGATGCTCATATATGTTTTATATGTATCCTCCCTACTCCATCTTTATTACCTGCAGATTATGAATGGAGACATGTGGACGAATTATTAGTATTTTCTATGTGTCAGATAAGTACTGGCCATTAGGTCGGCCACTCATTTTTCCTCTGCTTGTTGAATAACAAATACACTTAATGCATTTTTTTTACATTTTTACTACGCATTTGTCCTGTTTTCTTTCCAACGAATGTATCAATATAAAACCAAAACCCTGGGGGTGGGAAATATAAAAAAGAAAAATACAGAAATGATGTACTTGCACGAGAGCCGTAAAGCCAAACAATATATCTCTTGGTGATTCACAGGTTTATTTCATGGTGTATATTTGAATTTAAAAGGTTCATTCATGGTACATGACAGCTTCTTGGAAACATCTGATAAATCCTGTTTTGGAAGAATATTTTTTCTATCATTTTTTATCTTATAATAAAAGAGATTTTCTCATCTCAGATATTTTTGGCATATTCACTGGCTGACAGGTGTACTGGTTTATGGATGCACAGGAAATCATTGTTAGTGGGCAGAGGATCATTGTTCACACACCACAATCTGTTGCCCTCAAACAATATAGCCTTGTTCACATCAGCGTTGGAGACTCCGTTCAGGGCCCGGTCGTATATTCTGTTAAAAAGATCAGACAAAAAAGTCCTACAGGCAGGACTTTTTTGTCCGGTAAAAAAGATGATAATTACTCTTACCGGTAATTGGATTTTCCGTATAGCCTCCACAACGACACTTCAGCAGGAGGGTACCCCGCCCCCAGGGACAGGAAACGACGTAGAAAGCAGAAGTTTAAATGCCTCCTCTCCATTACCTTCTCCAGTAAGTACCAAAGGAACCAGGATGATGCTGAAGAAGTAACCTTTTATTTGTAGGGAGATATGAATCAAGTTATAATAGACAAAAGAAAACAAGCAAACAATGGGTGGGAAAAACCCAGTGCCGTTGTGGAAGCTATACGGAAAATCCAATTACCGGTAAGAGTAATTATCATCTTTTCCGTACGCCTCCCACAACGGCACTTCAGCAGGAGGAATAACAAAGGAATCCATTAGGGGGGGACTGCCGCTGACAGGACTTTTCGTCCGAACGACAAATCCGAATTGGACTGAACGTCCAACCTGTAGTGGTTGAAAAACGTGGAAGGATTTGACCATGTAGCGGCTTGGCAGATCTGAGACAAGGAGGCGGAGGCAGATTCTGCCCAAGAGGTGGAAATCGCTCTGGTTAAATGGGCTTTTAAACCCTCTGGAGGAGTAAGACCCTTAACTGTATAGGCCATTGCAATGGTCATTCTTATCCAGCGGGCTATAGTAATTTTTGATGCTGCCTGCCCCCTATTTTGGCCTGCATACTGGACCAGAAGACGGTCGGATTTTCGCAGTCCATTTGCGGCTTCCAGATAGCCAAGTAGGCATCTGCGTACATCCAGATGGTGGAAACGTCTTTCTTTTGAAGATTTTGCCCCTGCGCAGAAGGTGGGTAAGGAAATCTCCTGTTGGCAGTGGAATTTTGAGAAAACCTTTTGGTAAGAAGGAGGGTTCATGTCTCAATATAATTCTGTCGTCAAGGATGGATAGGTATGGAGGTCTGCATGAAAGAGCGTGGATTTCTCCCACTCTCCTGGCAGAGGTGATAGCTATGAGAAAAGCGAATTTAAAGGACAGCAACCTTAGGGGGATTGACTCAAGAGGTTCAAAAGGGATGGTCCATAAGGACGGAAAGGACCAAATTAAGGTCCCAAGGCGGAACCGTAGATCTAATAACTGGGTGAAGTCTGCTTGCTCCCTTTATGAACCTCTTGACCACATCCAAGTCCGCCAATCTCATATCCAAGAAGGCACTAAGGGCTGAAATCTGGACCTTAATTGTACTGACAAGAAGACCTCTATCTAGCCCCTTCTGAAGGAAGTCTAGGATTACCCTCATATCTGGGGGAAGAGTGGGATTCCATTATTCCTTGGCAAATGAAAGGAAGGTTTTCCAAGTTCTCCAGTAGATATTGGAAGTTACTTGCTTTCTGGTGGAGATAACTGCCTCAGAGAAGCCCTTGGACTTCAAAATGGAGCGCTCAAATTCCATGCTGTCAATTTTATTTGGCAGATTGCCGGATGCCAAGCTGGGCCCTGATGGAGGAGGTCCGGAGACTGAGGAAGGGTCCAGAAGTCCCCCTTGGAGAGGTTCAGAAGGAGGGAGAACCAAGGCTTTTTGGGCCAGTATGGTGCCACTAGGATGACATATGCTCGTTCCTCTATTTTCTTTGCCAGAACCTTTGGTATGAGCTGGAAAGGAGGAAACGCATAGAGCAGACCCAATGGCCATGGACCCGCTAAGGCATCCACTCTCACCAAATGGTCCTTCGCCGAGAGGGAATAGAAAAGGTCCACCTGTTTGTTCTTTTGGGAAGCAAAGAGGTCTATTTTTGGGACTCCCCATTTGCTGCAGATGTTCTGGAACACCGCTTTTTGAGGCTCCACTCCCCTGGCAAAATTCTCTTCCTGCTCAGGAAGTCCGCCAGTGTGTTCTCGTCCCCCTTTAGATGGACCGCGGTTATGGACTGGATGTTTGACTCTGCCCAAGAAAAGATCTGAGATGCTATCTGACAAAGGGAACTGCTTCTTGTGCTCCCTTGCTTGTTGAGATATACCACCGTGGTAGAGTTGTCGGAGAGGATTTTTACGTTTTGTCCTCGGATGACTGGAGCCAGGGCTTTTAGGGCCATAAACAGGGTCAGAATCTCTTTGGCGTTTGAAGAAAGGGGAAGAGTCTCTGCATCCCAGGACCCCTGTAACAGCTGACCCTGACAATGGACTCCCCAGCCTTCCCTGCTTGCGTCTGTTGTTACCACTATCTGATTGGAGAGCCTCCAAGGGACCCCCTTGACTAAGTTTCTTTCGTTCAGCCACCACCGCAAGGAGAGTTTGACCCCTGGAGGTAAGGTAACAGCCTTTTCCAGGGAGAAGATGCTTTTGTTCCACTGTGTTTTAGCAGGAATTCCTGAAGTGGTCTCCCGTGAGCCTGGGCCCATCTCACCGCAGGAATTGTCGAAGTCATGAGTCCAAGAATTTTCATAATCCTTCGGAACGTGACCTTTCTCTGGCATGAAAAGACAGAAATTTTTGACTTGATGTCCTGGATCTTTTGTTCTGGAAGAAAAGAGGTCATTTGGCTGGAATCCAGAAGAATACCTAGAAAGATCATCTTTCGGCTGGGTAATAGATTTGATTTTTCTAGATTTAGTTTCCAACTTAGGGATCTTAAGGTCTCCAGGACAAACTTCACCTGTAACTGCAACTGAGTCTGGGAGGCTGCTGTAAAGAGAAATTCGTCCAAATAGGGTATGAAGTTTATCCCCTTCTGGTGGAAAAAGGCTGATATTTCTGCAATAATCTTTGTGAACACTCTGGGTGCTGAGGCCAGGCCAAAAGGTAACACCTGAAACTGGAGATGGAGAAGACGCTCTCCCCTAAAAATGGTGAAATGTAGATATTTTTGATGTTTCTGATGGATCGGAACATGGTAATATGCGTCCGCCAGGTCGAGTGTTACCATGGAGCAGTCCTGTGTTAAAAGGTTCACTGTAGATCTTATCGTCTCCATTTAGATTTTTTCGTATTTTATATCACTTGTTGAGGAGCCTTAGATTGATTATTGCTCTGAAGGAGCCCTTGGGTTTTTTTCCGAGAAAAATTGGGGAGTAGAATCCCCTTCCTTCCTGGTCTGCTGGAACTGGAACCACCGCTCTCTTTTCTAACAAAAGGGAAATCTGAGACTCTAGGAGACTGTGATCTGACTTCAATTTTTTTGTTTGATACAAATCTGTCTGGAGGGGGAGTGCAAAATTCCAGCTGGTATCCCTGACAGATTACGTCTTGGACCCAGGCTGAGTTCGAGATCTTTTCCCAGGAAGGGACAAACTCTTTCAATCTCCCCCCCTCCCACCGGGCTCATGGCGTTATTGGGAGGACTGTTTTGTAGACATCCTGGCTAAAGATCCTGTCTACCCTTTTTTAGGGGGCGAAAGGAACGACGCTGTTGGAAGAACCTGGACTCTGGCGGAAACCCCTTTATTCTATCAGAGGCCTTTTCCAGAATATCGACTGAACCGAATAGACGATCTCCTTCGCAAAGGATACTGCAGAGTTCATTTTTTGAAGCGGTATCGCCTGACCAAGAGCGTAAACAGACTGACCTCCTTGCCGTATTGGAAAGAGCCGCTGACCTAGCTGATAACTTTACAAGATCGGCAGAAGCGTCTGCCAGGAAGTTAGAGGCCTGTTTCAAAACCGGCAAGGAGGCCAGGATATCCTCTCTGGGGGTGTCAGAGACCAGGTGCTCCTCCAGCTGAGAGAGACAGAGATCTAGCCGTATAGGTGGCAGCTATGCTAGGCCTCAACATAGCGGTATTGGATTCCCAAGCTTTTTTAAGTACGGATTAGCACTTTTTATCCATAGCATCTTTTAATAAGCCGACATCTTCAAAAGGCAAGGTTGCCTTTTTAGAAATTCGCGCAACAGGGGCATCAACCTTTTGGTGTTTTATCCCAAAGAGCCAAATCTTCCTCGCTAAAGGGATATTTCCTTTTAAAGTTTTTTGAAGTACTGGCCCTTTTTTCTGAGTCCTTCTACTCATCCCGTATAAGCTTTCGGATTCTGTCATGGATGGGGAACACTCTCCTCTTCCTATCACCCAGCACTTTGAAGATCTGATCCTGAACCGACTGTGACTGTCTAGATTCCTCAATATTCAGAGTTAATCTTATCGCTCTCAAGAGACCGTCAGTGTCTTCTACTGAGCATAACGGACCACTGACCTCCTCATCAGAGGAGGATCCTGAGTCAGACGAATCATTAAAATCGTCGTCCTCCATATCCCATTCTATCTGGGGCTCCGTGACCATTTTAGAAGTGGAAGGTTTTTGGGAAAAGGACGCCATTTTTGCTTCCACTGCTGAACTCACTTCTTCTCTTATAATGGATCGTAAATTTTCCACTAGAGAAGGGGAATCTTCAGCCATTATTTTGTCCGTACATTTTTGGCAGATAGTTTTTTTGCTATGTGCAGCCCGATGTTTTTTGCAAATAGCACATTTTTTCTTCTGAGCAGATTCCCCACTCCTTCCGGTTTCTCTATTCTGTACAAAAAGAGAGCAAGGGCTCTTCTTTAGTGTAGGGGAAGGAGTGGGGTAACCGTCACCAGGATTAACAAGAAAAACAAAATCCCACAGGTGATAGTATAAATAAAACTACTCCAGAGGAGGAGGCTTACCGGACTGGGGGCCTTAGTGGCATCAGAAGGCTTCTCCTGCTGCAGAGACATGATGAGGAATCCACTCTGCTCTGCTGGAGACACTCTGCGGTGTTTGCAGCTTCCCGCCGACAAATTTGAATAATTTCCTGGTCACATGACCTGCCGGCGCATCACGTGGCCTGGCCGAGGTCACGTGACCGGATCTCGCAAGATCTCGGCCCAGAGATCCTGCACGCCTTCTGGCCCTGCAACTGGCTTCTCCTGAGCCCGTGCACTGTCCGGGGGCTGCCTGAAGTCAGGACTTACGCCACAAGCATGCGGTGGGAGCCGTATCTCGCCCCCAGCGTCCGCCACTCTGCCACAGCCCTCCTGACATAGCAGGGAATACTCACCGCAGGCTGGGCGCATGGAACTTCGGCAGGAGGGAGCCTGCCCGCTGTCCACTCATCCCAAGGGACAGGAAACGACTGGAGAAGGTAATGGGGAGGAGGCATTTAAACTTCTGCTTTCTACGTCGTTTCCTGTCCCTGGGGGCGGGGTACCCTCTTGCTGAAGTGCCGTTGTGGGAGGCGTACGGAAAAAATGGGTTACCAAATGGACTCCTGTTAGTGCCGGATGTGGCACTTCCATTATTTTTATTGTTGTGTTCCTCTAACAGGATAGGGATAACGTGGTGGCCGAGTCTCCGCCTTCTTATTATCAAAAGCACCAATATAACTGGTGGAGGCAGCGGACAGCCCCTGAAGATTCTGATCCACTTGAAGACCATGAGCAGGCAGCACAGCAGCCAGACGATTGGGACAAGTAGAACCCTAATGCATAATCTGCCCAAAAGAGGATGGGACTATATGAATGGAGCTTTGGCAATCCCAGCAGCAGGGGACTAGTAGACCCAGGCAGAACATAAAATTATATATTCTGAGTGTGGAGTATTCCGGGAGCGCCATCACATTGACAGATGTCACCACCAAGGACTTTTCCAAACGCACTGTGGGTATGCGGTATTGGTTCAACAAGGCCTGATGCAGGAAGTTGCCTGCCAAACTAGAGTCCAGGAAGGCCTGTACAGTAATTCAGGTATAACTACAAAACTCTCTCAATGAGATGCCAATACTAGTAATAAGGGTAATCAGATTGTCCAAGGTAGTTGGGATATCAAAACCTGCCACCTCATCCTTTATGTGATCAGACAGACCCTCCCAGAAGCCTGGCACTAAGGCCTCATTTTTCCAGGACAGTTCAGAAGCCAAAGTAAAAAACCTGGAGGTTGCCCTGTCAAAGACACAGGAGAGAGACCAGAAAGTCTACTTTAGATCAGTCAAGCAAGATATTGTCGGGAAAATCTGGAGAAAATGGGATCTTCCCTCAGAATTTTTTTTGTGGAGGCGTAATAGTTTATCCCATCGTCCCGTCAACCTGAGATCATAGCAGGGAGTAAGAATAGAAATAACACAAGTAGACTGAGCAGTTTCAAATATCTAATAACTGAAATCGGAAAGAACTGCAACAAGCTTTGTGGCCCAGAGCTGTAGTACAATATCTGTGTTTGGTTTGCCACAGGAGCCAGCAAAGGCGGGGGTGCAGGGCCAGCTGCTAGACTGTGGAGGGGGTGACAGTTCACTGCACGGCATGGAAGTCTATGAGGCAGGAGATCACCATGACATCACCGTGACCTCCTGAGCGGATCCTTTTGAGATAGCGCAGTGCACGAGGGCGCAGTGTCGTGTTCACTACCGCTTTCGCAAGACCGAAATGCTCAGGACAGAGACAGTGACAGAAAGCAGAACGCAGGTGAGTATTTTTTTTATGTATCTATGCTAATGCTGGCAGTACTGCGGCCACTACGGGGGTGGGGGAGAGCATTATAAATATAATAAATAACACTGGGGGTATGATATATTCTAATAATACAAAGGGGGCCAATATATATTCTAATAATAAAGAGTATGGACTATTATATTATAATAATACAGAGAGCTCAGGACAGTGACAGAGGGGGGCCAATATACACTCACCTAAAGAATTATTAGGAACACCTGTTCTATTTCTCATTAATGCAATTATCTAGTCAACCAATCACATGGCAGTTGCTTCAATGCATTTAGGGGTGTGGTCCTGGTCAAGACAATCTCCTGAACTCCAAACTGAATGTCAGAATGGGAAAGAAAGGTGATTTAAGCAATTTTGAGCGTGGCATGGTTGTTGGGAAGATAGAGGTGGTGTAGAAAGGAAAAAAAGAGAGAAGGAAGAACCCTTCACACCCGTTAAAAAGAAAAGGAAACACGTAATAGGCGCCAAATTCCCTCAGTCACTAGACGTGATGATACTTGGAATCTGTTGTTAGTTATATAAATAAGGTAGGTATGAATAAAAAGACCTTCACCTAGGTCTGATAAAAGAGCCAAAGATTTAAGAATATCAACACATCCATGTAATGGTGATGTTGACAGATGATAATTTGATAATTATGAAATAAGAAAAATAAAATCAAATGCACTCACTTCACGGGGGGGGGGGGGGGGGCAGTCACCTGGATCAATGCAGAGACCCCTGGGACTACTTTTCCCCATTGGTTGTTGGGGCCAGACGGGCCGGTCTGAGTATTTCACAATCTGCTCAGTTACTGGGATTTTCACGCACAACCATTTCTAGGGTTTACAAAGAATGGTGTGAAAAGGGAAAAACATCCAGTATGCGGCAGTCCTGTGGGCGAAAATGCCTTGTGGATGCTGGAGGTCAGAGGAGAATGGGCCGACTGATTCAAGCTGATAGAAGAGCAACGTTGACTGAAATAACCACTCGTTACAACCGAGGTATGCAGCAAAGCATTTGTGAAGCCACAACACTCACAACCTTGAGGCGGATGGGCTACAACAGCAGAAGACCCCACCGGGTACCACTCATCTCCACTACAAATAGGAAAAAGAGGCTACAATTTGCACGAGCTCACCAAAATTGGACTGTTGAAGACTGGAAAAATGTTGCCTGGTCTGATGAGTCTCGATTTCTGTTGAATGAGAACATGTATAAATAAATAGAATATAATAGAATGAGAACATGTATCCATCCTCTGATGGCTACTTCCAGCAGGATAATGCACCATGTCACAAAGCTCGAATCATTTCACATTGGTTTCTTGAACATGACAATGAGTTCACTGTACTAAAATGGCCCCCACAGTCACCAGATCTCAACCCAATAGAGCATCTTTGGGATGCGGTGGAACGGGAGCTTCGTGCCCTGGATGTGCATCCCTCAAATCTCCATCAACTGCAAGATGCTATCCTATCAATATGGGCCAACATTTCTAAAGAATGCTATCAGCACCTTGTGGAATCAATGCCACGTAGAACTAAGGCAGTTCTGAAGGCAAAAGGGGGTCCAACACCGTATTAGTATGGTGTTCCTAATAATTCTTTAGGTGAGTGTACAGTCATGTGAAAAAATTAGGACACCCTTTGAAAGCATGTGGTTTTTTGTAACATTTTTAATAAATGGTTATTTCATCTCCGTTTCAACAATACAGAGAGATTAAAGTAATCCAACTAAACAAAGAAAACTGAAGAAAAGTCTTTTCAAGATCTTCTGTAAATGTCATTCTACAAAAATGCCTATTCTAACTGAGGAAAAAGATAGGACACCCTCACATGTATTCCCTCTTAAATTGGCTCAGATCTCACACAGGTATATCACACCAGGTGCACATAATTAGTAGATCGTTACTCTGCATGTTGAATGAGGCTTGCCCTATTTAAACCTCAGACATTTAGTTTGGTGTGCTCCTGACTGTTGAAGTGAGAGTGAGCACCATGGTGAGAGCAAAAGAGCTGTCAGAGGACTTCAGAAAAAAGATTGTAGCAGCCTATGAGTCTGGGAAGGGATTTAAAAAGATCTCAAAAGATTTTGAAATCAGCCATTCCACTGTCCGGAAGATAGTCTACAAGTGGAGGGCTTTCAAAACAACTGCCAACATGCCCAGGACTGGTCGCCCCAGCAAGTTCACCCCAAGAGCAGACCGCAAGATGCTAAAAGAGGTATCCAAAAACCCTAAAGTGTCATCTCGAGAACTACAGCAGGCTCTGGCTACTGTTGATGTAGAAGTACATGCCTCTACAATCAGAAAGAGACTGTACAAGTTTAACTTGCATGGGAGGTGTGCAAGGAGGAAACCTTTGCTTTCCAAGAGAAACATCGAGGCCAGACTGACATTTGCCAGCGATAAAGTTGACAAAGACCAGGACTTCTGGAATAATGTTCTTTGGACAGATGAGTCCAAAATTGAATTATTTGGACACAACAGCAGAGGACATGTTTGGCGTAAACCAAACACAGCATTCCAAGAAAAGAACCTCATACCAACTGTGAAGCATGGAGGTGGAAGTGTCATGGTTTGGGGCTGCTTTGCTGCAGCAGGACCTGGTCAGCTCACCATCATAGAATCCACGATGAATTCTACTGTGTATCAGAAGGTGCTTGAAGAACATGTGAGACCATCAGTTAGAAAATTAAAGCTGAAGCGGAACTGGACCATGCAACATGACAATGACCCAAAACATACTAGTAAATCAACCAAAGATTGGCTGAAAAAGAAGAAATGGAGAGTCCTGGAATGGCCAAGTCAAAGTCCAGATTTGAATCCCATTGAGATGCTGTGGGGTGACTTGAAAAGGGCTGTACGTGCAAGAAACCCCTCAAACATCTCACAGCTGAAAAAGTTCTGCATTGAGGAGTGGGGTAAAATTTCCTCAGACCGATGTCGAAGACTGGTAGATGGCTACAAGAACCGTCTCACTGCAGTTATTTCAGCCAAAGGAGGTAACACTCGCTATTAGGGGCAAGGGTGTCCTATCTTTTTCCTCAGTTAGAATAGGCATTTTTGTAGAATGACATTTACAGAAGATCTTGAAAAGACTTTTCTTCAGTTTTCTTTGTTTAGTCGGATTACTTTAATCTCTCTGTATTGTTGAAACGGAGATGAAATAACCATTTATTAAAAATGTTACAAAAAACCACATGCTTTCAAAGGGTGTCCTAATTTTTTCACAAGACTGTATATACTAATAATACAGAGGGAGCCAATATATATATATACTAATAATACTGAGGGGCTATTATATATACTAATAATACAGAGAGGCCATTATATACACACTGCTCAAAAAAATAAAGGGAACACAGAAATAACACATCCTAGATCTGAATTAATTAAATATTCTTTAAAATACTTTGTTCTTTACATAGTTGAATGTGCTGACAACAAAATCACACAAAAATTAAAAAATGGAAATCAAATTTTTCAACCCATGGAGGTCTGGATTTGGAGTCACACTCAAAATTAAAGTGGAAAAACACACTACAGGCTGATCCAACTTTGATGTAATGTCCTTAAAACAAGTCAAAATGAGGCTCAGTAGTGTGTGTGACCTCCAGGTGCCTGTATGACCTCCCTACAACGCCTGTGCATGCTCCTGATGAGGTGGCGGACGGTCTCCTGAGGGATCTCCTCCCAGACCTGGACTAAAGCATCTACCAACTCCTGGACAGTCTGTGGTGCAACGTGACGTTGGTGGATAGAGCGAGACATGATGTCCCAGATGTGCTCAATTGGATTCAGGTCTGGGGAACGGGTGGGCCAGTCCATAGCATCAATGCCTTTCGTCTTACAGGAACTGCTGACACATTCCAGCCACATGAGGTCTAGCATTGTCTTGCAGTAGGAGGAACCCAGGGCCAACCGCACCAGCATATGATCTCACAAGGGGTCTGAGGATCTCATCTCGGTACCTAATGGCAGTCAGGCTACCTCTGGCGAGCACATGGAGGGCTGTGCGGCCCTCCAAAGAAATGCCACCCCACACCATTACTGACCCAATGCCAAACCGGTCATGCTGGAGGATGTTGCAGGCAGCAGAACGTTCTCCACGGCGTCTCCAGACTCTGTCACGTCTGTCACATGTGCTCAGTGTGAACCTGCTTTCATCTGTGAAGAGCACAGGGCGCCAGTGGCGAATTTGCCAATCTTGGTGTTCTCTGGCAAATGCCAAATGTCCTGCACGGTGTTGGGCTGTAAGCACAACCCCCACCTGTGGACGTTGGGCCCTCATATCACCCTCATGGAGTCTGTTTCTGACCGTTTGAGCAGACACATGCACATTTGTGGCCTGCTGGAGGTCATTTTGCAGGGCTCTGGCAGTGCTCCTCCTGTTACTCCTTGCACAAAAGCGGAGGTAGCGGTCCTGCTGCTGGGTTTTTGCCCTCCTACGGCCTCCTCCACGTCTCCTGATGTACTGGCCTGTCTCCTGGTAGCGCCTCCATGCTCTGGACACTACGCTGACAGACACAGCAAACCTTCTTGCCACAGCTCGCATTGATGTGCCATCCTGGATAAGCTGCACTACCTGAGCCACTTGTGTGAGTTGTAGACTCCGTCTCATGCTACCACTAGAGTGAAAGCACCGCCAGCATTAAAAAGTGACCAAAACATCAGCCAGGAAGCATAGGAACTGAGAAGAGGTCTGTGGTCACCACCTGCAGATCCACTCCTTTATTGGGGGTGTCTTGCTAATTGCCTATAATTTCCACATGTTGTCTATCCCATTTGCACAACAGCATGTGAAATTGATTGTCACTCAGTGTTGCTTCCTAAGTGGACAGTTTGATTTCACAGAAGTGTGATTGACTTGGAGTTACATTGTGTTGTTTAAGTGTTCCCTTTATTTTTTTCGAGCAGTGTACTAATAATTCAGAGGGGGGCGTTATAAATAGTGGTTCTTACAAAGGGGCATTATTACAGCCGGAGGTGCTGTAGGGAGCTTTATTACTACTGTGGGCTCCATAGAGGGGCCTTATAGAGGGGCCTTATTACTACTGGGAGCTCTATGGGGGTTCTATAGTCGCATTGTTACTGCTGGGGGCATTATAAGGGACCTTATTTCTACTAGGGGCATAATCAATATTAGGGGTGCTGTAGGTGCATTATTATTTACCACAATATGGGGGCATTACTAATAAGGTTGCTAATAGGGGTGCTGTAGGGGCACTATGACTAGTGAGGGCAGTCTGGGAGCACTAGTACTATGGGGGTGAGAGGCACTGTTACTTCTGCAGTATAGTATTTGTTGCACGGGGAGCACAGTGGGCATAGTACTGGGGGTAGAGGCAGCAATGTTGGGGCATCAGGAGGGGAAGGATGCTAAAAAAGTGAGGAATCTAAGATGTCCGTTTTGTAAACTCTGCAGAGACGAGACATGGCTGAGAGAGTTTATCATGGTGGTCTGATCTCTGAATGGAGAAGATGAGGAAAGAGAACGTCTACATTAGAGAAGACATCTGTCACAAACTTACCTGTCCGGGCTCCACTGGTGAGATCTCCAGCTATGGCACGACCGCTCCAGTGGAGAGACGCGCTACTAGGCCACGCCCCCATTCACTTCATTGGGCGAGGGGAAGGGGGGGTGCCAAAGAAAGTACCCACCCCGGGTACCACATACCTTAGGCACGTTATTGGGCCTTGACAGAAAGCATGTTATTATAGGATATAAGAGGAGAGAACTACAATCCCCAGCATGGTCAGGTTGTTATTACAGCACATCAGTAATGAGAACTACCTATTCCCTTACGTCCTACAGCAGCACAGATGGGGTTAACTGCCCCTGTGGACTGGTAGGACCGGCGGAATTTTAATGAGCCCAAGAACCAATAAACGATCTTCAGCTCCCTGAAAGGGAGGAGATCACCCCCCAGCCCACCGTGTTTTTTTCTGTCCTCTGGACAGGTGGACTGGCGTGTCGCTCCCCCTCAGGGAGCTGAAGAGTGCTTAGGGGCTCTTTTCCTCCTTAAGCTTAGCTCGCCTTTTCTATGGATCTCAGTGCCTTTATTTTAGGCCTGATCACGGCGATTTCTGTCTGGGGTACCGTCGGGGAGGGGGGTGTCCCCTCCCCTCTTCTTTCATCTCTGTATACGGTGCTCCGTCCCTCCGTTACCGCATGTGTGCGGCGCTATGGGCACCGCCATTTTCCGGAAGTGACGCGCTCTAGGTGCGCTACGTCACTTCCGGTTTTCCGGAGCGATGTGGTGAGGTATAAAAACTCACCATTTCTTTTAAGCTAGCTCCCTATAAAGACATCCTGGACTCAGGATTAATCTGGGGAGACATTTTAGAATAAGTAGAGCCAGTATAGGCTCTGGTTTTTCTTTGGGCTAATTACGTTTCAGGACCCGCCCTGTGGGCGGGGCTTCCTCCTTTTAAGCGCCCAGAGCCCATCAGTCTGTGCTCTGGTTGCGTTGCTTTCACAAGTTAGCTCCAGAGCTCCCTGTGCTTTGTGATATTCTTGCAGTATTGCTTTGCTTGGGTTTTGTTGTTCCTCTTCTTTCAGCTCTATTTCTTCTAGTGCTGGTGAGCCCCCTTAAGGTCTGGTTTTCTCCACCTCCTGATATTGTAGGTGTTATGACCTGTTTTGTTTCTTTCCATTACAGACTATGGCTTCCCCTAAGGAACTTGATCAGCGGAAGGCTGGGGCCAAGAGGAAGCATTTGGCATGTTACGAATGTAACACACCCTTAGATGACAGCTGTCCTTACTCCAGATGTGAGAGTTGTCACACGGCATCCACGGAACCCACGATGCAGGAAATGTTCCAGTGGACAAAGACATACGTGGATGATTCCATTAAGGGAGTAGTTCGGCTGCTTAATGAGAGGCTACCAGGTCCCTCTCAGACTCCCATGGAGGTGGTCGCACCGGTCGAAAGACCTACCCCCTGTTCTGTGGGGTCTTCTTCTTCTGAGGAAGAAGAATCTACTTCTTGCTTTTTCCCTCCAGAAAAGACGCAGAAGTTACTCAAGTCCATCAGGTCGGGGGACCAGGATGTTGACATGGGGGAGTCCTCTGATCCCGCCGGTCGGACACAGCGTGTCTTTAGAGCGGATGAGACCCTCCTCTCTGTGATGCGCACAGAGTGGAAAAAGCCTGAGAAGGGTCCAGTGCTCACCAGAATATTCAGACTCATGTACCCGATGGCTAAACCCTTGGTGGAATCGTGGGGTTCCGTTCCCAAGGTGGACATGGCTATAGCCAAGTTGTCCCGGCGCACTCTAGTCCCTGCAGACGATGGGTCTAGTCTGCAGGACCCTCTAGACCGGAGGGCAGAGTGCACCCTTAGGAGGATTTACGCGGCGGCCGCTGCCTCCGCGTCAACTTCAATTGCGGCCACAGAGGTAGCCGCCTATCTACGCTCCAAGCTCAATCAAATCCAGACGGACGTGGATCAGAGCGTATCAAGAGACGACATCCTGGCAGCCTTCAAGTCAGCCAATCTGGCTATGGACTTTCTAGTCGATTCCTCCCAGATGCGGCTGAAGCTGGCCGCCAAGACTATGGCCCTAGTTTCAGCTGCCCGCAGACCACTTTGGCTGAAACCGTGGATCGCGGATAACGCATCCAAGTTTAACCTTTGTGGGCTCCCCTTCGAACCGGATAGGCTATTCGGGTCCGAATTGGACAAGATAATGGAGGGGCTCTCCGATAAAAAGGGGAAGAGCCTCCCCCAGCAGCCCTTTCGGGGACGCCCCAGGCAGGACAAGAAGGGCGGAGGTCGTCCAGGGCAGCAGTCTAGGTGCAGAGATTGGGGGGGACCGTCTCGTAAATATTCGAGACGCTCCCGCAAACCCACCAGGGAGGCAAAACCCTCCTGACTATGGGCCTCTTCGAGGCTCTTGGATAAGCCCTGCTGCCCCTGCAGTATCCCCCTTAGATTTTCCCGTACCCCTCCCCCAGATTCCCGTGGGGGGTCGCCTTACCCATTTCAAAGACTCTTGGAGCCGGTTGATTGCAGACCCCTGGGTCCAGGACATAGTTTCCGTCGGGTACCGGGTAGATCTTATCTCTCTCCCCCCAGAGAGATTCATTGCCACACGAAACTTCGGGTCTGCCAAACAAGTGGTCCTAGAATCTTACATTCAGGACTATATTTCCAAGGGAGCCCTAGAGGAGGTGCCGGCAGGGGAGAGGGGCCTAGGGATTTATTCACCAGTGTTCCTGGTTCCCAAAAAGACGGGAGATCTCCAGATGATCATCGACTTGAGATTTCTCAATCGATTTATAAGAAAAACAAGGTTTCGCATGGAAATCATAAGGTCAGTCAGCCATATCCTCAACCCTGGGGACGTCATGGCTACTCTGGACCTCAAGGATGCGTATCTTCACATTCCGATCCATTCCGCGTCCCGGAAACTCCTCAGGATCGCGGTCCAGATTTCAGGGGTTTGCAGGCACTTTCAGTTCGCCGCGCTTCCCTTCGGAATCTCTTCTGCCCCCTTATCTTCACCAAGGTGGTGGTGTCGGTGGTGGCAGCTTTGAGACTTCAAGGACTGACTATTATTCCTTATCTGGACGATTGGCTTTTCATAGCCTCTTCAGTTCCGATCCTTACCCACCATCTTCAGGTCGCAATCTCTTTTCTCTTCCGCCTAGGCTGGATTATTAACTGGCAGAAGTCGAATGTGAGCCCATCGACTTCAATCCATTACTTAGGATTCGTGGTCGACTCTGTGGAGATGTCCCTCCGGTTGACTCCAGAAAGGAGAGCGCGGATTCAGGACCTGGCAAAGGTCCTTTATGTCCCTCGTCGAGTCTCTATCCGGACTCTCATGAAGATGCTGGGGCTCATGTCAGCGGCTGCGGATGCAGTCCCTTGGGCGCTATGGCACCTCCGTCCTCTTCAGTCGGAGGTCTTACACCTATGGAACGGCAGCCCTGCGGGGCTAGATTCCCTGTGCTCCCTGTCCGGTCAAACCCGGAATTCCCTCAGATGGTGGTTTCAGCTACCACCAGGGAAGTCTATGACCCAACCAGCTTGGGTCATATTGACTACAGACGCGTCCCTTGTAGGCTGGGGCGCTCACCTGGACGGATCCCCAATTCAGGGATCTTGGTCTCCTCTGGAGCGGCGTCTTTCCTTCAATCTTTGCGAGATGCGAGCTATCCGGCTAGCCCTCCTTCACTTTGCCCCTCAGATCCGGGGCAAAGCAGTGAAAGTCCAGTCAGACAATATGACTGCAGTTCTCTATATAAACAAACAGGGAGGCACAAGATCATTGCCCCTTCTGTCAGAGATCGGGGTAATTCTTCGGTGGGCAGAGACGAATCTTTCCCATCTATCTGCCGTTCATATTCGAGGCTCCCTCAATATGATAGCGGACCGCTTAAGTCGAGGATTACCGACCATGGAGTGGTCTCTGCATCCGGAGATCTTCAGGCAGCTAGTCCACAGATGGGGTATGCCAGAAGTGGATCTCATGGCAACCAGGTTCAACGCCAAGGTGCTGAGGTTCTGTTCCCTCTACAGGGAAGACAACCCCCTGGCGATAGATGCTCTGTCAATACCGTGGAGGTTCAGGCTGGCTTACATCTTCCCTCCGTTTTCCATGATACCGAGGGTATTGATGAAAATCCGTCAGGATCAGGCCTTGGTAATAGCCATCATACCGTTTTGGCCCAGAAGATCCTGGTTTACCCAGCTCATTCAGATGAGTCGGGGACAATACTGGAGACTCCCCCCGGAGCAGACCCTGGTGTCGTGGGACACTCACCTCTGCCCAGATCTGCACAGGTTCAACCTGACAGCCTGGAGGTTGATCAGTCCCTTCCCAACATAGAAGGGCTTTCCGAGTCGGTCCTGAGAACTTTGTCGCATTCCCGAGCCGAGTCTACAAAGAAGGCCTACTCCAGGATTATGAGAATCTTTGTGGCATGGTGTGATTCCAGACAGGTGGCGTCCGCAGATCCGCCCCTTCCTGCGATACTTCAATTTCTTCAAGATGGATTAGATAGAGGCCTATCTCCAGCTACCTTGAAGGTACAGGTTTATGCCATCTCGGCCTGTCTCAACAGGCCACATTCTCGGGACCCACTCATTAAACGCTTCCTGAAGGGAGCTGAAAGACTAAAGCCTACTATACTGAAACCTATCCCCCAGTGGGATCTTTCAGTAGTGCTCAGGGGGCTAGCATCTCCCCCCTTCGAGCCCTTGGAGGAGGTAAATTTCAAATTTTTGACTCTAAAGATGGTCTTTCTTCTGGCTATAGCTTCAGCCAAAAGAATTTCTGAATTGCAGGCCTTCTCTGCAATTCACCCGTACATTATTTTCCTACAGGATAGAGTACTCCTGAAGTTTTTACCCTACTTCAGGCCTAAGGTGCCTACTTTCCAGAATATCAATCAGGTAATCTCTTTACCAGTTTTGTTTACAGCCTCCTCCTCTGATACTCCAGCTAGAGACCTGCTGGATATTTCAAGATGCCTCCAGATCTATGTGGATAGATCTAGAGAGTTCAGGATAGATGAGAATCTTCTTATCCTGTTTGCCGGTAAGTCTAAAGGCCGTAAAGCGTCTAAAGCCACCATTAGTCGCTGGATCAAGGAGGCCATTATGGAAGCTTTCGTCTCCCAATCCTTAGATCCTCCTGAGTTTGTGAGAGCCCATTCTACTAGGGCGGTCTCCACCTCGGTTGCGGAGAGAAGACTCCTCCCCTTAGAGTTGATCTGTAAGGCGGCCTCCTGGAGCTCTGAGTCAACCTTCATCTCCCATTATAGGATAGATGCTAGGATGGCAGAGTTTTCGGCTTTTGGGCAGACTGTTCTTAGTTCTGCCAGGCATGAGGACCCTCCCTAGGGGATTCTTCTTGCTATCTCCCCATCTGTGCTGCTGTAGGACGTAAGGGAATCGTTAATTTCTAACGATAATTTGTTTTCCCTTAGTCCTAACAGCAGCACACAAATATCCCACCCTAGATACATTATGCTTGTTAAAAACACGGTGGGCTGGGGGGTGATCTCCTCCCTTTCAGGGAGCTGAAGATCGTTTATTGGTTCTTGGGCTCATTAAAATTCCGCCGGTCCTACCAGTCCACAGGGGCAGTTAACCCCATCTGTGCTGCTGTTAGGACTAAGGGAAAACAAATTATCGTTAGAAATTAACGATTACTTCAGCAGCTGACAGAATCCATCACCTCATTGATTTCTTCTCCTCATGTCACTGACACCTGCTTCATGAGGGAAAAAGTCACTGCTCTTCTCCTCTGACCACGTGACAGTGATGTCATCACAGCTATATTCTCCAATTTCCCTTACGTCCTAACCAGTGGCACAAATGGGGTATTCTGCCCCTGTGGACTGGTTAGGACAGGTGGAAGTTTAATGAACAATAAAAAAACACCGGCATGCACACGCCCTCCCTGCCCCTAATAAAGAGGGGTGTGACCCTCCAAAGCATGTGTTTTTTTCTGTCCTGCGGACAGGATGGGACGGGTGGTGCACTCCTCCATCCCTGCGGTGGAGAGAGTGTTGTTTTTTTCCCCCCTTTTTTATTTTAATCTCAGGGGTCTTATATGTTCCCTTGGGAACTGCGCCGCTCCTCCGATGCGGCTGAGGATGTCCTCCGGTTTATGCCGCTGTTTGCCTCCCTTGTACAGAGCCCTGCTACTATGGGGCTTACCTCTTTTTCTGAGCTGGAGTGTTGGAGCGGCGGTGGCGGCGTCCCGCATGTTCGGCTGGGCGCCGCCTTCCTGCGGGTTCCTTCCGGGTTTTCGCTCCGGCCGATCGGATCGTCGGCCGGAGGTGTATTTTCATGTTATAGGGCCGTGGGGGGCCTTTAAATGTTTCAGGGTCCCTCTCTGGGTCCAGAATATAAAGTTTTTTCTTTTAGTTTTTCTTTTAGTTTAAAGATATAAACTTAGCGGTTTACCCCGCCCCCTTGTGGGCGGGGCTTTCTCTTTTGGCGCCAACAACCCTATTTAAACTGGATGAAGCTCCAGGTTCAGTCTCCTGGAGCGCAGCTTGCTGTTAACCTTGAGTGTGGTTTGGTGCTAGAGTGTTGTTACCTCTGTGTGCTGAAAATCTTCTTTGCGCTGATTATATAGAGCTTGCTAGGATCTTCTGGGTAAAGATCCTGAAGCTTGCGATTAAGCCCTGTCTTCTTGAATTTTGCTAAATTCATGTCTCTTTTTAATTTTCAGCCATGTCGTCTACCGGTGACGGTGAGCGAGAGCCCAGCAGGAAGTCCGCGGGCAAGAGGCGCCACCTGCAGTGCCATGACTGTCAGATCGTCCTGGAGGACTCTTACGATTTCTCCCGGTGCCCATCCTGCAGGGCCAAGACCCTCCCCCAGCTGGAGCCATCTGTCCACGACGTGGTCGATTGGGTGAAGGGGTACATGGAGTCCAACATGACCCAGGTCAACGCCTCCATACAGGAATTGAAGAGTGCCCTGGTCTCCAAGCGTCATCGTCCCTCCTCCCCCCATCGTGCTATGGAGGTCTCGGGGGGTCAGGAGACGAGAGAGGGTTCAGCCTCTTCCTCCTTGGATGAGGAGGATGGATTCGCATATTTTTTTCCGCTGGAGAAGGCCCAGCGACTACTAAAATCCGTCCGGTCAAGGGACCAGGACGTTGATCCGGGGGAAGCCTCATCCTCTGCCTCTAGGGGGCCTAGGGCCTTTAAAGCGGATGATTCTCTCCTGTCTCTGATGAAAACAGAGTGGAGAAAGCCAGAGAAAGGTCCAGTGTTGACCAAATGGTTCAAGGCGGTGTTCCCGGTTAAAGAGGATCAGGTATCGTCCTGGGGGCCTGTCCCCAAAGTGGACATGGCGATAGCAAAATTATCCAGAAGGACCCTGATCCCTTCAGACGACGGGTCAAGTTTGCTGGACCCAATGGACCGGAAGGCGGACTGCGCCCTTAGGCGCGCTTACTCCTCGGCCTCCGCTTCCACCTCAGTCGCAATTTCCTCGTCCGAAGTGGCGAATTTTCTAAAATCTAGATTTTCTCAAATCCAGTCTGACCTGGACCAAGGGGTCTCTAGGGACGACATTCTGGCCTCATGTAAGACGGCCAGCCTAGCCATTGACTTCTTGTGTGACGCAGCTCCACAACAACTGAAGCTGGCATCCAAGACCATGGCTCTCTCAACCGCGGGCAGGCGTCCGCTTTGGTTGAAACCTTGGAAGGCCGATACGGCCTCAAAACATAACCTCTGTGCCATGGCATATGAACCCGGCAAACTCTTTGGTGCAGAGCTTGACCACATAATGGAGGGGCTGTCGGACAAGAAGGGCAAGTCCCTTCTCCAGCAGTCCTTTCGTGGAATTGGGGTTCCCGTAGAGGAGGAAGATCCTCTCGGGGTTCTAGACCCCCCAAGAAGTCCTCGGCGCTCTGATTGCGGGCCTCCTCGAGGCTCTTGGTATTTAGCCAGTCTGACTGGAGATCTCGGGCTCCCTTCTCCCCACATTCCCGTAGGCGGCCGCCTACAGCACTTTCTACCTTGTTGGCAGGATCATATCCAGGACAGTTGGGTCCTGCGTGTAATTTCTCATGGCTACCTTGTAGACTTGAGCAGTTTGCCTCTGGACAAGTTTGTCCAGACAAGGCTTCTTCCCAGCAACAAGCAGAAGATTCTAGAAAGCTACGTGCTAGAATACTTCCAGAAGGGGGCCTTAGAAGAGGTTCCTCTCCAAGAGAGGGGAACAGGTATCTACTCCCCAGTTTTCCTGGTACCCAAGAGTACCGGTGGTTGGAGGATGAATTTAGATCTTAGGTTCTTCATAAAACAAAAGAAGTTCCGTATGGAAACTATCCAGTCAGTGAAAAAATCTTCTTATGCCGGGAGATTTCTTGGCAACCTTAGACCTCAAGGATGCTTATCTCCATATTCCCATCCATCCTGGGTCCAGAAGATTCTTAAGGATCGCGGTAAACATCGGGGGGGGGGGGGGGGGGTCCTAAAACATTTTCAGTTTGTGGCCCTCCCATTTGGGATTTCTTCAGCCCCACACTCTTTCACCAAAGTAGTGGTCTCTGTGGTGGCCGCATTAGGGCTTCAGGGCCTGAGCATAGTTCCATACCTGGACGACTGGCTCCTCAGAGCTCCTTCCCAAGCGATCCTGTCCCAACACATCCAACAGGCTGTTACATTCCTACATCTGTTAGGATGGATAATCAATTGGGACAAATCCCAACTTCAACCAGCCACCTCGGTAAGGTTCCTGGGGTTCATGGTGGATTTAATCAGGATGACAATTCATCTCACTCCCGAAAGAAGGCAATCCGTGCAACAAACAGCCCGTTCTTTCTCTGTACCAAAACAGGTAACGATTCGAACGTGGATGAGGATGTTGGGACTAATGTCTTCAACCGCAGAGGCGGTACCTTGGGCATTATGGCACCTACGTCCGCTCCAGTCGGAAGTATTAGCCAAGTGGAATCACAGTCCGGTGGGACTCAATTCCGTGCTCTCCCTGCCTTACAAAGTCCGATCCTCTCTGAGGTGGTGGTCCCACCTCACGGACGGCAAGTCCCTGATCCAACCCTCTTGGATCATACTTACTTCAGACGCATCCCTAGTAGGCTGGGGTGTGCATCTTCAGGACAAGACAGTCCAGGGAACTTGGACACCTCAGGAGAGGTTATTGTCATCAAATCTCCTGGAGATCAGAGCAATCAGACTAGCTCTTCTTCATTTTGCTCCCATCATTCGAGGGAAGGCAGTGAAGGTACAGTCAGACAGCATGACCGCTGTACTGTATATCAACAAGCAGGGAGGCACGAGGTCACAAAGTCTCCTGAGAGAGATAGGGGTGATTTTGGATTGGGCAGAACTGAACCTCACCCACTTATCAGCCGTTCACATTCGCGGAGTTCACAATGTAATTGCGGATCGTCTGAGCCGAGGTCTTCCAACCGGAGAATGGTCACTTCATCCAGAGGTCTTCAAGGAGATAACGCTCAGGTGGGGCATGCCAGAGATCGATCTCATGGCAACGAGGTTCAACACCAAGGTGGAGAAGTATTGCTCCCTTTACAGGGAGGACAACCCGGTGGCAATAGATGCGCTGTCAATCCCATGGAGGTTCAGGCTGGCCTACATCTTCCCTCCAATTTCCTTGATACCAAGGGTCTTGATAAAAATTAGGCAGAACCAAGCGTCAGTTATCGCCATTATCCCATACTGGCCGAAAAGAGCTTGGTTTACCCAACTCTTACAGATGAGTCGGGGTCAATTTCTGAGGCTTCCCCCAGAGAGAGTACTGGTGTCGGGGGGCACCCAGGTCTCCTCAAATCTTCAAATGTTCAACCTGACGGCCTGGAGGTTGATCAGTCCCTTCCTGGGATAGAAGGGCTATCGGGGTCTGTCTTGAGAACCCTGGAGCACTCCAGATCAGAAGCTACCAATAAGGCCTACTCCAGAATCTGGAAGATCTTTTCATCTTGGTGTACAAGACATCAGCAAAGATCCGCTGAAGCTTCCATCCCGATGATCCTCCAATTTCTTCAGGACGGTCTGGACAGGGGGCTATCACCAGCTACCCTTAAAGTGCAGATTTCAGCAATCTCTGCTTGTCTCAACAGAGCTATTTCTCAAGACCCCCCTTATCAAGAGGTTCCTGAAGGGAGCCTCAAGATTAAAGCCTACAGTAATCAGACCTATCCCGGCCTGGGATTTGTCGGTCGTGCTCAGGGGGTTATCATCTCCCCCCTTTGAGCCCCTAGAGGAGGCGGGATTCAGGTTCTTGACCTGGAAGATCACCTTCTTGTTAGCTGTTACCTCTGCAAAGCGAGTTGGGGAACTCCAGGCCTTTTCTGCCTTTGAGCCATATACGAAGTTTCTACAGGATCGGGTATGTGCCGGCATACATACATAATTCCTCTGGGTAGCCATTTTGTATGCTTCTGGCCTATGTAAAAGAACAGTGAACTCTCATCTTCCTGAAGCCTGGGTCACCTATGATATAGATGGACACTTTTATTACCACTACTCTGTGAGGCCGGCTATAAAAGGTCATAAAGGCTATACCAGGCCCAGCTCATCCTGTCCTATAAGATAAAGATCAGCTCGCTGTCAAGCCTGGCTGGAGTGTGACGTCATTAATTTCCAGGTCTGGTTTGAGGAGAGCTAATAGCCCTTAATTAGCTCTGGGCATAAAACCAGTCCACTTTCATATTTCAGTTATGAATCAACTTATGCCCTTTCTGACACCAGATCCAGGCTCTACAGAGTATTGTGATTAATTGGGTATCAAATATGACCAGAGGATGTGATTCTGTAGCTCACCTATGGGTGGTAGAAGAACTACAGGTCCCAGCATTACCGTGTGTGGTCTCATTCTGTATTTAAATAAATAAGGATCGCAAATATGTATTCTGTATAAAATATGCCGATGTATCAGGGAGATACAGGCTTAAGTATAATCCTCATTGTAGGAACTGAACTTTGATGGGGTCATAAAACAATCCTTAGGCTTCACAGTCACTCTGCTGCCATTGGCTGACAGGAGTAAGTCTCCTGCCCATGGCAGAGTTCATAAAGATCCGTGCACAAGGACAGAGGAGAGAGACCCATGAACATCACCCGACACTTAATTGGACATTGACGGCATATCCCTGTATCAGAAGAACTTTGAGGGTCTCCCCTGATACATACTGAACTGGGTTTGCAAGGATTCAAAAAGGACATATGAGCGACCATCTGAAAGCCTCCAGAGAAACTAAGTATTCTTTCATCTTTTTCCCTTTCATTTGAACTGTCGTGATTATTTATATTGTTATTATTATTCTGTAGATTTATAGTCATTTTCATTAGACTTGTATGCACTGCTTTTTACCTCTTATTAAAGATTATAAAATCTAAGTGGCCAAGTCTTCCATATTCTAAGCTGCTGAACAACGTACCTTGCCTTTGAAGAGACGTTACCAGGTAGTTAGTTAAATTGCATTTAGGAATTGTAGCTGGGGGTGATTGACTGCGGTTGGTCAGTAAGTGATATCCGGTTCATCCACTGATCTGTGTGATAGTGAATGACCCGGATAGTCGGCTCGTGGACCGGGAACCCACGTTGTGGCAGTTACCGAAGTGTAGTGGGGGGGTGTTAGCCGAATGGTAATACCCCGGTCACGTGAGGTCTCTGTGTGTGCGCAGACTCCGTCACAGACCACTACGTCAGAGCTGTGGGATCCGGAGCGATCGGATCCATAGTTCGTGACAGGGTACTTCTAAAATTTTTACCTACCTTCATCCCAAAGGTTCCTTCCTTTGACAATATCAATCAGGTGATCTCCCTACCAACTCTGGCTCCACCCCCCTCCTCTGAGGAAAGAGGGCTCCATACCCTCGATATTGCGAGATGTCTTAGGATTTACCTGGAACGCTCCAAGGTATTTAGGAAGGATGAAAACCTCCTTATCCTTTTTTCCGGTACCCATAAGGGGAGGAAAGCCTCTAAGCCCTCCATCAGTCGCTGGATTAAAGAGGCAATTCGGGAGTCTTATATGTCTCAGGGCTCGGAGCCCCCTGAATTTGTAAGGGCCCACTCTACTCGAGCAGTGGCCACTTCTTTTGCAGAGAGAAGCTCGATCCCATTGGACGTGATCTGTAAGTCAGCTTCTTGGAGTTCTCACTCCACTTTTATCTCACACTATAGAGTGGATACTAGAATACATAGTTATTCCTCATTTGGCCGGACAGTGTTATCTTCCGCCAGACATGAGGACCCTCCCATGGGGGTTTCTACTTGCTAAATCCCCATCTGTGCCACTGGTTAGGACGTAAGGGAATCGTTAATTTCTAACGATAATTTGTTTTCCCTTAGTCCTAACAGTGGCACACAAATTTCCCCCCCTATGTTGTTAATTGTGATTATGTTTGTCTACTTGTAATTACACATGCTTTGGAGGGTCACACCCCTCTTTATTGGGGGCAGGGAGGGCGTGTGCATGCCGGTGTTTTTTTACTGTTCATTAAACTTCCACCTGTCCTAACCAGTCCACAGGGGCAGAATACCCCATTTGTGCCACTGTTAGGACTAAGGGAAAACAAATTATCGTTAGAAATTAACGACTCCCCTCCTTTTATGTGCCCCGCCCCCTGTACTGATCACATGACAGTGACATCCCCTCAGGTCCTTCCCCACCTCTTCTCCTCTCCACTCCTAAGCTCCGCCCCCTGTACTGATCACATGACAGTGACATCACCCCAGGTCCCTCACCACCTTTTATCCTCCCCACTGCTAAGCTCCGCCCCATACACTGATCACATGACAGTGACATCACCCCAAGTCTTTCCCCACCTCTTCTCCTCCCACTGCTGAGCTCTGCCCCCTGCACTGATCACAATGACGGTGACATCACCCCAGGTCCTTCACCACCTCTTCTGCTCTCCACTGCTGAGCTCCGCCCCCTGAATTAATCACATGACAGTGACATCACGCCAGGTCCTTCACCACCATTTATAATCCCCACTGCTAATCCCCGCCCCCTGCACTGATCACATGACGGTGACGTCACCCCAGGTCCTTTACCACCTCTTCTCCTCTCCTGAGCCCCGCCCCCTGCACTGATCACATGACGGTGATGTCACCCCCCAGGTCCTTCCCCTCTCGACTGTTGAGCCCCGCCCCCAGCACTGATCACATGACGGTGACGTCACCCCAGGTCCTTCAGCTCTGGCAGTGCAGCAGATACTGGGCAGGTCCTGGTCGGTAGTCAGGGCTCTTGTTCTCTCTGGTATCAGCCATTCCTCCAGCCTGCAGGTAAGATGAGCTGTGAGGAGACAGTGTGGTGGAGAGCTCAGACATGTCACCTCTGGAGATTCTCCTCCATTACACACAAGGAATCCTTCTCCGCTCCTCAGCTTAGTATGATGGGGGAGGAGTAGTGGGGAGAGTGGGGGTTGTCATCATTCACTGGCCCCTGACTGTCCTGATGAGGGGCCCCTGCCTCCAGGAGGAGAATGAATGGAGCGGGGCCCGGCCTGAGCTCAGCTCTCTCCAGTCTCTTCTCTAGGAGTTCTGGACACAGCTGAGCACAGCCCAGAGGTAGGACCTGCATCTATCAGACATTTATCTCCTGTGGAGCCACCAGAGATCTCCATGTTGGGGCCCCTGGAATCCATGTGGTGGGGGCTTTGAGAACCAGGGCCCCTCCAGGCTCAGGAAGTGCGGTTCTGGAGGTGACATCTGGTCTTGTCCCCTGGATGATTTCCTCTCCTCTTCTCATAAAGGCGCCTGCAGTACTAGAAGCCTCCAGCTCCTCCAGTTCTCTCCTCTTCTCCTGAATGACCACCAAGGATGGACAGGAAGGAGATCAGCAGAAGAATATTAGACCTCACCTTGGAGATCATCTCCCTGCTGAGCGGAGAGGTAAACTTTTCTAGATTTCTCTCCTCTTTATTGTATTCTGTAACAAGTCAGACATCGGGAAGGAGACTCCATCATAGGAAGTGATAGGAAGAGTCCAGGGTCCTGGAGAACGGCCTCCAGACCTTCCAAGTGACGGAGAACCTGGAGATCAGCCCCCAATATGGTGAGTGATGTGTCATGTGACCAGTGACCAATAGTCATGTTGTAGGAGCCATGAGGAGGTAAGTAGGCACGTTGTACCAGGAGGAGAGGGCCGGAGGAGAGCACATGGCCCCTGAAGGGTTTATTCCCTAAGTGTCTCTCTCTATCCACAGGAGTACACAATAGTGAAGAAGACATCGGGGGACGGTGTGACTCCCATCATCCATCTCCAGGAGTCAGGAGGGCGAAGCAGGACCCCTCACCCCATCACAGAGCCTCCCCCTCACCCCCTGATACATGAGCAGAAGATCCTAGAACTCACCCACAAGATGATGGAGCTGCTGACTGGAGAGGTGACACTGCTGGGAATGCTGGGAAATTCTCCAGTAACAGCACTGGAGGGGTCTGGGTGATGACGGTGTCATTGTGTTGTCAGGTTCCTATAAGGTGTCAGGACGTCACTGTCTATTTCTCCATGGAGGAGTGGGAGTATATAGAAGGACACAAGGACCTGTACAAGGAGGCCATGATGGAGGAGCACCAGCCTCTTATATCACAGGGTAAGAGCCGTCATGTGCAGTGTATACACGTGTGTGCAGTGACATGTAATAGAGGAGCACCGGCCTTTATATCACAAGGTAAGAGCCGTCATGTGCAGTGTGTACACGTGTGTGCAGTGACATGTAATGGAGGAGCACCGGCCTTTATATCACAGGGTAAGAGACGTCATGTGCAGTGTATACACGTGTGTGCAGTGACATGTAATGGAGGAGCACCAGCCTCTTATATCACAGGGTAAGAGCCGTCATGTGCAGTGTATACACGTGTGTGCAGTGACATGTAATGGAGGAGCACCAGCCTCTTATATCACAAGGTAAGAGCCGTCATGTGCAGTGTATACACGTGTGTGCAGTGACATGTAATGGAGGAGCACCAGCCTCTTATATCACAAGGTAAGAGCCGTCATGTGCAGTGTATACACGTGTGTGCAGTGATATGTAATGGAGGAGCACCAGCCTCTTATATCACAAGGTAAGACCCGTCATGTGCAGTGTATACATGTGTGTGCAGTGACATGTAATGGAGGAGCACCAGCCTCTTATATCACAAGGTAAGAGCCGTCATGTGCAGTGTATACACGTGTGTGCAGTGACATGTAATGGAGGAGCACCAGCCTCTTATATCACAAGGTAAGAGCCGTCATGTGCAGTGTATACACGTGTGTGCAGTGACATGTAATGGAGGAGCACCGACCTCTTATATCACAAGGTAAGAGCCGTCATGTGCAGTGTGTACACGTGTGTGCAGTGACATGTAATGGAGGAGCACCAGCCTCTTATATCACAGGGTAAGAGCCGTCATGTGCAGTGTGTACACGTGTGTGCAGTGACATGTAATGGAGGAGCACCAGCCTCTTATATCACAGGGTAAGACCCGTCATGTGCAGTGTATACACGTGTGTGCAGTGACATGTAATGGAGGAGCACCAGCCTCTTATATCACAGGGTAAGAGCCGTCATGTGCAGTGTATACACGTGTGTGCAGTGACACGTAATGGAGGAGCTCCAGCCTCTTATATCACAAGGTAAGAGCCGTCATGTGCAGTGTATACACGTTTGTGCAGTGACATGTAATGGAGGAGCACCTGCCTCTTATATCACAAGGTAAGAGCCGTCATGTGCAGTGTATACACGTGTGTGCAGTGACATGTAATGGAGGAGCACCAGCTTCTTATATCACAAGGTGAGAGCCGTCATGTGCAGTGTATACACGTGTGTGCAGTGACATGTAATGGAGGAGCACCGGCCTTTATATCACAAGGTAAGAGCCGTCATGTGCAGTGTGTACACGTGTGTGCAGTGACATGTAATGGAGGAGCACCGGCCTTTATATCACAGGGTAAGAGACGTCATGTGCAGTGTATACACGTGTGTGCAGTGACATGTAATGGAGGAGCACCAGCCTCTTATATCACAGGGTAAGAGCCGTCATGTGCAGTGTATACACGTGTGTGCAGTGACATGTAATGGAGGAGCACCAGCCTCTTATATCACAAGGTAAGAGCCGTCATGTGCAGTGTATACACGTGTGTGCAGTGACATGTAATGGAGGAGCACCAGCCTCTTATATCACAAGGTAAGAGCCGTCATGTGCAGTGTATACACGTGTGTGCAGTGATATGTAATGGAGGAGCACCAGCCTCTTATATCACAAGGTAAGACCCGTCATGTGCAGTGTATACATGTGTGTGCAGTGACATGTAATGGAGGAGCACCAGCCTCTTATATCACAAGGTAAGAGCCGTCATGTGCAGTGTATACACGTGTGTGCAGTGACATGTAATGGAGGAGCACCAGCCTCTTATATCACAAGGTAAGAGCCGTCATGTGCAGTGTATACACGTGTGTGCAGTGACATGTAATGGAGGAGCACCGACCTCTTATATCACAAGGTAAGAGCCGTCATGTGCAGTGTGTACACGTGTGTGCAGTGACATGTAATGGAGGAGCACCAGCCTCTTATATCACAGGGTAAGAGCCGTCATGTGCAGTGTGTACACGTGTGTGCAGTGACATGTAATGGAGGAGCACCAGCCTCTTATATCACAGGGTAAGACCCGTCATGTGCAGTGTATACACGTGTGTGCAGTGACATGTAATGGAGGAGCACCAGCCTCTTATATCACAGGGTAAGAGCCGTCATGTGCAGTGTATACACGTGTGTGCAGTGACACGTAATGGAGGAGCTCCAGCCTCTTATATCACAAGGTAAGAGCCGTCATGTGCAGTGTATACACGTTTGTGCAGTGACATGTAATGGAGGAGCACCTGCCTCTTATATCACAAGGTAAGAGCCGTCATGTGCAGTGTATACACGTGTGTGCAGTGACATGTAATGGAGGAGCACCAGCCTCTTATATCACAAGGTAAGAGCCGTCATGTGCAGTGTATACACGTGTGTGCAGTGACACGTAATGGAGGAGCTCCAGCCTCTTATATCACAAGGTAAGAGCCGTCATGTGCAGTGTATACACGTGTGTGCAGTGACATGTAATGGAGGAGCACCAGCCTCTTATATCACAAGGTAAGAGCTGTCATGTGCAGTGTATACACGTGTGTGCAGTGACATGTAATGGAGGAGCACCAGCCTCTTATATCACAGGTTAAGAGCCGTCATGTGCAGTGTATACACGTGTGTGCAGTGACATGTAATGGAGGAGCACCAGCTTCTTATATCACAAGGTAAGAGCCGTCATGTGCAGTGTATACACGTGTGTGCAGTGACATGTAATGGAGGAGCACCAGCCTCATATATCACAGGGTAAGAGCCGTCATGTGCAGTGTATACACGTGTGTGCAGTGACATGTAATGGAGGAGAACCAGCCTCTTATATCACAAGGTAAGAGCCGTCATGTGCAGTGTCATGTAATGGAGGAGCACCAGCCTCTTATATCACAAGGTAAGACCCGTCATGTGCAGTGTATACACGTGTGTGCAGTGACATGTAATGGAGGAGCACCAGCCTCTTATATCACAAGGTAAGAGCCGTCATGTGCAGTGTATACACGTGTGTGCAGTGACATGTAATGGAGGACCACCAGCCTCTTATATCACAGGGTAAGAGCCGTCATGTGCAGTGTATACACGTGTGTGCAGTGACATGTAATGGAGGAGCACCAGCCTCATATATCACAGGGTAAGAGCCGTCATGTGCAGTGTATACACGTGTGTGCAGTGACATGTAATGGAGGAGCACCAGCCTCTTATATCACAAGGTAAGAGCCGTCATGTGCAGAGTATACACGTGTGTGCAGTGACATGTAATGGAGGCCATGTGTTCAGTCACTGTGTGCTTGTGTCTCCACAGATGGATCCAGGAGGAGAAATCCCCCAGAGAGATGTCCCCGTCCTCTGTATTCCCAGGACTGTCCAGAGGAGAAGCTCCCAGAGAACCCTCAGGTAGATGGAGCTGAGCCCTATACACATCTATATAGGGGGGTCCTGCAGTCATAGAGGGGTCATAGATGGTGGGGGTCTCTTCTGTGGATCTGTTAGATTTCCCACCCGTCTGCTGTATTGTCCTGAATTGTTACAGATGACAAATCAGGGGGAAGATGTGACTGATATTAAAGTGGAGGATGAAGAAGAGCGGACGATGGGCGATCCCCCGTGTAAGAGTGAGGTGGAGGAGGACATTCCAGGAGATGTCACCACAGGTATGTAATCATGAATGGAGAAAGTGACTTCAGATTCTGTCCTTGGTGCCTTCAGGGCAGGAGGAGGATTTTTGGACCCGAAAATTTCCGTAAAAGTTCGGGTTCGGTGTTTGGCGTTTTCTTGGCGCTTTTTGAAAGGCAAGTGGTTAACTGTCTTTCCTTAGAAGCCATCACAGCCATGCCTACTAATGGCATGGCTGTGATTGGCCAGAGCAGCATGTGACCCAGGCTCTATATAAGCTGGAGTCACGTAGCGCTGCACGTCACTCTGCTGATACAAGTGTAGGGAGAGGATGCTGCTGGTGATTTCAGGGAGAGAATAGGAGAGAATCTAACTCAGCGATCTACAGACAAATAGTTGTGTGGGTGCAGGGCACAATCGTTTTACCCTGCCCTGAGCTCATTGACCAAACAATCCTAACTTTTATAATTCTGTTAATTAGGTGGGTGGCGGCGGCCGCCATTTTATGCATGCTCAGTGCACCAGCACTGCATCTGAGCTTTTGGGACAGTGCAAATTACAATTTTTTTGGCAAACTACAACATCTGGATTAGTCAGTGTACAATTTAAGGTAGAAATACACCCATCATTTTCTGGGGTTTGAAAAACACAGGTTTTTTTTTTTTTTCAAAAAACAGTATTTTCCTGATCTGCAAGTGTTAAATGCAAGTTTAATATATACAGCTTTCATATTCTGTTAACAAAAAAACACTTTTTTGGCAATCTACAACATCTGGATTAGTCAGTGTGCAATTTAAGCTAGAAATACACCCATCATTTTCTGTGAAATTACAGGCTTATATACTGCTGTCAAATTCAGTTGTTAAACAAACACTCGTTTGGGCACAAAAATTTTTGTTGGCAGCCATTGATGCAGATGTCATTGTGAGATACACCCTTAATACATTTGGGTTAGATTCAGAGATTTTAAATACCGCCATTTGGTGCACCAATATTGAATTTAGGCCTACACTGGTTGAGACCCTGTGAGATACCCCCTCTACATACAGGGGTTTGATTCAGGCATTTGAAATACAGCCTTGTTTGGCAAAGAAATATTTAATTCAAGCCTACACTGGTTCAGGTCATGTGAGATGCCCCCTCTACATACAGGGGTTTGATTCAGGCATTTGGAAATACAGCCATTTTGGGCAAAGAAATATTTAATGTAGGCCTACACTGGTTCAGACCGTGTGAGATACAACCTCTACATACAGGGGTTTGATTCAGGCATTGGAAATACAGCCATTTGAAATACAGCCATTTTGGGCAAAGAAATATTTAATTTAGGCCTACATTGGTTCATGCCCTGTGAGATACTCCCTCTACATACAGGGGTTTGATTCAAGCATTTGAAATACAGCCATTTTGGGCAAAGAAATATTTTATTCAGGCTTACACTGGTTCAGACCGTGTGAGATACCCCCTCTACATACAGGGGTTTGATTCAGGCATTTGAAATACATCCATTTTGTGCAAATAAATATTTAATTTAGGCCTACACTGGTTCATGCCCTGTGAGATACCCCCTCTACATACAGGGGTTTGATTCAGGCATTTGAAATATATCCATTTTGGGCAAAGAAATATTTAATTTAGGCCTACATTGGTTCATGCCCTGTGAGATACTCCCTCTACATACAGGGGTTTGATTCAGGCATTTGAAATACAGCCATTTTGGGGAAATAAATCTTTAATTCAGGCCTACACTGGTTCAGGCAGTTCGAGATACACCCTTTACATACTGTCGTTCTATTCTACTATTTATTAAACACCCATTTAGGGCAAGATCCTAAATTCGAAAAATATGAGGAGACCGTCAAATAAGGGACGTGGCCCAGGTCGTGGTGCTGCTGGTGGAACTCCTGTTGCAGGGAGAGGACGTGGTCGATCTGTGCCAGCTACACGCACAAGTGTAACCCCTTCCTCAGGTGCGAGTAGGCGACAAAACCTACAGCGGTATTTGGTCGGGCCTAATGCTGCTCTACGAATGGTGAGGCCTGAACAAGCACAGGCGATAGTAGATTGGGTTGCTTACAGTGGATCCAGTTCCTTCACATTGTCTCCCACCCAGTCTCCTGCTGAAAGACCACAGTTGGCACATGCAGCCGATGTCCATCAGTCTTTCACTTCACCCCCTTGCAAATCAGCCAAGCAGTCTGAGCCCCAAGTCATGCAGCAGTCTCTTCTGCTTTTTGATGACTCTGTTAGCAGGGTTTCCCAGGGCCATCCACCTAGCCCTGCCCCAGAAGTGGAAGAGACTGAGTGCACCGATGCCCAACCACTTATGTTTCAAGATGAGTACATGGGAGGACCATCGCAGCACGTCTCGGATGATGACGAAACACAGGTGCCAACTACTGGGGCTTTCGAAAGTGTGCAGGCCGACAAGGAAGGCAGGGGTGAAGACTGGGTGGAAGATGATGTGGAGGACGATGAGGTCCTCGACCCCACATGGAATCAAGGTCATGTGAGTGACCTATGTAGTTCAGAGGAAGAGGCGGTGGTCGTACAGAGCCACCAGCACAGCAGAAGAGGGAGCAGAGTGCAAAAGCGGAGCGGCCGTCCTCTAGACAGTACGCCTCCTACTGCCCACCGCAGCAAGGGACCGAGCACACCAAAGCCAGCTCCAAGGAGTTCCCTGACGTGGCAGTTCTTCAGACAATGTGCTGACGACAAGACACGAGTGGTTTGCACGCTGTGCAATCAGAGCCTGAAGCGAGGCATAAACGTTCTCAACCTGAGTACAACCTGCATGACCAGGCATTTAAGTGCAAAGCACGAGCTGCAGTGGAGTAGACACCTCAAAAACCAAGAAAGGTCTCTGGCTCCTCCTGCTTCCTCTTCTGCTGCAGTCGCGGCCTCTTCATCCACCTCTGGAGTGACAGTGCCACCTGCCAACCCGCAAACAGAGGATCTGCCAGCAACACCAACGTCACCAAGCATCTCCACAATGTCCCACAGAAGCGTTCAGCTCTCCATCTCCCAAACGCTGGAGAGGAAGAGGAAGTACCCCTCCTACCCACCCACGATCCCTGCCCTGAATGCCAGCATTTCTAAATTACTGGCCTTTGAAATGCTGTCATTCCGCCTGGTGGAGACGGATAGTTTTAAAGGCCTTATGGCGGTGGCTGTCCCACAGTACGTCGTGCCCAGCCGCCACTACTTTTCCATGTGAGCCATCCCTTCCCTGCACAACCAAGTAGGGGACAAAATCAGGTGTGCACTGCGCAACGCCATCTGTGGCAAGGGGCACTTGACTACGGATACGTGGACCAGTAAGCACGGTCAGGGACGTTATATATCCATAACAGCACACTGGGTAAATGCAGTGGCAGCTGGGCCTGAGGCGGATAGCAGTTTGGCGCATGTCCTTCCACCACCGAGGATTGCAGGGTGCTTCAATTTGCCTCCTGTTGCTTCCTCCTCCTACTCTGCTTCCTCATCCTCTACCAGCTCCTCATCTGGTCACACCTTCACCACCAACTTCAGCACAGCCAGGGGGAAACGACAGCAGGCAGTGTTAAAACTTATCTGTTTGGGGGACAAACCCCACACCGCGCAGGAGCTGTGGACGGGCCTTGAACAACAGACCGATGAGTGGTTTGTGCCAGTCAGCCTCAAGCCCAGCCTGGTGGTGTGCGATAATAAGCGAAATCTCATAGCAGCTCTGGGACTAGCCGGATTGGTGCACATTCCTTGCCTGGCGCATGTGCTGAATTTGGTGATGCAGAGATTCCTTAAAAATTACCCCGATATGTCACAGTTGCTGCATAAAGTGCGGGCCGTCTGTGCTTTCGGCGCTGCAGCGTAACTTCGGCCTTCCCGCTCACCGCCTCATATGCGACGTGCCCACCAGGTGGAACTCCACCTTGCACATGCTGGACAGACTGTGCGAGCAGCAGCAGGCGATAGTGGAGTTTCAGCTGCAGCACGCATGGGTGAGTCGCTCGGCGGAACAGCACCACTTCACCACCAATGACTGGGCCTCCATACGAGACCTGTGTTCCTTGTTGCGCTGTTTCGAGTAGTCCACCAACATGGCCAGTGCCGATAACGCCATTCTTAGAGTTACTATTCCACTTCTATGCCTCCTTGAAAAAACGCTCCTGGCGATGATGGAAGAGGATGTGGCATAGGAGGAGGAGTAGGAAGAGGAAGAGGGATCATTTCGTAGGGTTTCCGGCCAGTCATTCCCAAGTGGCTCCGAGGGTGGGTTCCTGCACCCACAAACCCAAGGTACACAATTGTCCAGGGCCACGCTGCTGGATCCCCGTTACAAGGACAACGTACCGTCCTTAATTCCGTCACTGGAGCGTGATCATAAGATGCGCGAGTACAAGCACACGCTGGTAGACACGCTGCTGGTGGCATTCCCACCTGACAGCGAGGGCACAGTGGAAGCACAAGGCGAAGGCAGAGGAGGAGGAAGAGGTCACCAACGCAGCTGGGGCACCGCCAGCACCTCAGAAGGCAGGGTTAGCATGGCCGACATATGGAAAAGCTTTGTCAGCACGCCACAACAACCAGCAACACCAGCTGATATGGAACGTCTTAGCAGGAGGCAGCATTACACCAACATGGTGGAGCAGTATGTGTGCACACGCCTACAAGTACTGAATGACAGGTCTGCCCCCTTCAACTTCTGGGTCTCCAAATTGGGCACATGGCCTGAGCTTTACGCCTTGGAGGTGCTGGCCTGCCCTGCAGCCAGTGTATTATCTGAACGTGTGTTTAGCACGGCAGGGGGCGTCATCACAGACAAGCGCAGCCGCCTATCCACAGCCAATGTGGACAAGCTCACGTTCATTAAAATGAACCAGGCATGGATCCCACAGGACTTGTCCGTACCTTGTCCAGAATAGACATGTATACCGGCACTAACCAGCCATTGTTATACTGCAGCGCAATTGCTCATGTTTGTATTTTGGATATTTCACACTCTTTTGGAGTGTACCTTAATTAAAAAAAAAAATATTCAAACCAAAAACCTGTGTTGGCTATCTCGTCCTCCTCCACTGCCACTTCCACCTACTCCGCTACGTCCACCGCCTCCTCAAACTCCTACTCCATATGGAACTCCACCTCATAAATCAAATTTTTTTTTTGGACGTGTTTTATTTTATATCATTTCACTACTTTGTCATTGACATTTTCTGGTGAAATTAACCAAATTTTGGGTGTATAGTACCACTGCTATACCTATTAGGCCGGTAAAAAAATTAAATAAATTGTCTAACATTTTCTAGTGAAATTAACCAATTTTTGGGTGTATAGTACCACTGCTATACCTAGTAGGCCGGTTAACAAAAAAAATATAACATTTGTCAGTTACATTTTATGGTCAAATTCACCAATTCTTGGGTGTAATATACCCCTCCTCTACCTAGTTGACAGCTTAATAAATTTCAATAATTTTTATTTTACATTTTCGGGTGACAATAAACAATTGTTTTCTGTCATAGACCCCTGCTCTACCAAGTAGACAGGTTGATAAATTTCTGTAATTTTTCTGTTACATTCTTGGGTTGACATTATACAATTTTAGATGTGAATAAACCCTTGCTCTGCATAGGTGACAGGGAATAACATTTCTGAAATGCTTCTTTAATTGATGCGCGCCACCTCCTTTGATTCAATGCTTAAACTTAAACAAGTTTGTACCACATTTAAGCTTCAATACTTTGTCCCACATTTCCGCTATACTCTTTTGGCCAACATTTGCGCCTCAATATCTTTTCCCACAATTCCGCTTGACTCTTTTGGCCCACATTTGGGCTTCTGTAATTTGTCCCACATTTGCGCCTCAATAGCTTTTCCCACAATTCCACTTGACTCTTTTGGCCCACATTTGGGCTTCTGTAATTTGTCCCACATTTGCGCCTCAATAGCTTTTCCAACATTTCTTCTCGCTCCCAATTTTTTTAAATACATTTATCTCCCTTAAATTTGGTCTCATTTTCTCACGCTCCCTCTCCGGCCTGGAACCCTGATTTCCCGCCACCCGTAATCACCATGGTAGGCGCATAAAAGAACATGGAAAGTTGATAGAGCAGATATCAAATTGGATCGTGAACATCACGGGGACGTGCGACATGGTGGGGCAGTAAGTATGCACACGCCTACACGAACTGACTGACAGGGGTCAGCCACTGCAACTTCTGGGTCTCCAAATTGGGCACATGGCCTGAGCTTGCCCTTTATGACTTGGAGGTGCTGGCCTGCCCTGCAGCCGGTGTATTGTCTGAACGTGTGTTTTGCACGACTGGAGGGTTATATTTCCCAATGTTTTGGGGTGTACCCTAATTAAAAAAATATATAAATAACTTTTAAACCAAGAGCAAGATAATTATTTTTTATTTTTATGTATTTTATGTTATTTTAAGTCATTTCCCTATCCACATTTGTTTGCAGAGCACTTGCCATGCTCTTAACCACATTTTGACGACATTTGCAGCCCTCTAGCCCTTTCCATGACATTTTTACAGCCATTTTAGTGCTCAAAAGTTCGGGTCCCCATTGACTTCAATGGGGTTCGGGTTCGGGGTCAAGTTCGGGTCCCGAACTCGAACTTTTTTCCGAAGTTCGGCCAAACCCGTCGAACCCGAACATCCAGGTGTCCGCTGAACCTCCTCTAGGCAGTCTAAATGCTGACTGTTCTCACACAACTCATCAACAGGAAGACTTCCTTGAAGATCTTCCATAACACCCGAGGTTGTGCCTCTGGTGCCCCACAAGGAGAGGGGGGTGATTATAGATATGATGTAATTGTGAGGCCACAAGGAGGAGCAGGAGAAATGTGCTGAATCCTGGCTTGATCAGAGGTAACATCAACAACATCCTGCTGTGACTGAGATGATGAGTGAACCATCCATTCCACAATCTCTGCTTCCTCCACAATAATAGTCTGTTGCCAGGGGTGTAACTACCATAGCGGCAGACCATGTGACTGCTATGGGGCCCAGGGCAAGAGGGGGCCCAGTCTTAGTTGGGATTATCTCCACTTCCACTGGAGGTAAAAACTTGGTCAGGACTCTACCCTCCAAAGGAACAGCTTTTAGTAAACGAGGCAGTGGAAAAATGGGCCAAGGGTCATTGAAAGGAGTTTGGGCAGAAACCTTTTTGTCCTGTGTGGGGGGCCTGGTTTGATCCTTGCTATGGGGCCCTTGCTTCTCTACGTACGCCACTGTCTGTTGCCTACTGGAAGAGAGGGAGAACCATGGCCTGCTACTACTGGGCGAACGGCTGGTGCCGGCTGTGCTGCTGCTTGGACTACACTCACATTCTCACTTGCGGGTTAAGTGGAATGAGTGTTTGGTTTTCTATTACTCTGCCCATTGCCAGTCTCTTCGTCATTTACCAGACATTTCATCGTGAAGTCACTCGGTATCGGTGGACAGAGTCCACTACAATACATGGAATCTGTGACTCACGAAATTATGTCGAGTGGAAAGACTGGTACCAGTTTTTGATAAATGGAATTTTTGTAACTTTCCAAAAAAAATTTGCAGCAGAAAACACAATTGCACTCTACGATGTAATGGTGAGTGAGGCAAAAGAAAAAACAGCAAATAAAAAAACAAATGCACAATTGGAGTCCATTACAAAATACGGCGACTGTGACACAGGAAAACCATTCACTGTCAGGTCAGGTTTGGTACACTTAATAAAGGTGTTTTTATGGCACTTGTTAACTGATAACAGATCCTCTGGATAGGTGATTAGTATCTGATCGTGGGAGGCCGACTCCTGGGACCCCGGCCAATCAGCTTTAGCATACAAAGGCTTGTTTAGCCGAATGAGTATGAGGAGGCGGGAGAGATAGGTGTTGACTGTATGTGGCAGCGTAATGCTGTCCCTGTAAGGCCCTGAATTAGCGGTATGGTTTGTGTCTAAGGGCAGATTTACACAACTTGTTACTCAAGACAATTATAACATATATAACATATAAACATACAAACGCTCGTTCCAGATATTCGGCCCATGTGCAGGTGCCACAGATCACCCAATGAAGGATCAGAGTGCTCGTACCTCAGGTGAAATGATTGTTGTTGCAGACACCTCAGTCAAGAGGCAGCAGGTTGTACTGTGTGAACAGCGCTCTGCTGCCCAGAAACAACGATTCTGTATGGAAATGATTGATCACAGCAGCCATCTCTCGTCCTCTTACTGTGGAGGTGATCGATACATGTAAATTCAGATCTTCACTCCACTAATGAGCAGCAGCCATCACTCATCCTTATACTGTGGAGGTGATCGATACATGTAAATGCAGCTCCTCCTTCCCGACAGTTGTGTGCTCAATCACTGCATGTAAATGCAGAGTAAGTCTAAACTTTTTTCTTTGCCGTTTCTGTGATGTCCTCCGTTATCTTACTTGTATGGGTTGTTTTTATGGTGAATAACTTAAACATTTTTTTTATTTTTTTTTAGAGGGGTTTATTTATTTTTAGGGCTCTTTAAAAAAAATATTGAACACAATCTTACATTTTTGTTAAAACTGATCCTTTGATCACTTGTATAGTACTTCGGATTACATCGTTTTCCACCAAATTATTGTTTGGCAGCAGTACACTGACCGGCAGTGTGCCATGCATATTGGGCAGATGCTAATGGCAAGGCTTGGGGATTTTGTTATGCCCCAGGTGCCATCATACTGGATTGTTACCCCACAATCACATAGCTGTGTTCCGATGGCTAGAAAGAGGAAGCACTTCCCTCTAGTCAACCACTTAGATTTTTTGGTCACTAAATATGACGGATATATCTAGCATGAGTCATTAAGGGTATGCTTGAGCCAATTGAGCTTTGGATCATGGATCTGAAGTTAATGTGTTCAAAAACTTTGATGTTAAAGAGGACCTTTCACCGATTATTACACTATGAACTAACTATACAGACATGTAGAGCGGCACCCGGGGATCTCACTGCACTTACTGTTATCCCCGGGCGCCGCTCCGTTCTCCCGTTATGCCCTCCGGTATCTCCGCTCACTAAGTTATAGTAGGCGGAGATTTCAGTCACTAAGTTATGGTAGGCGGGGTCTGCCCTTGTTCTGCTCTAGCGCTGGCCAATCGCAGCGCAGAGCTCACAGCCTGGGAGGTTATTTTCTCTCAGGCTGTGAGCTCTGCAATGCGATTGGGCAGCGCTACAGAAGAACAAGGGCAGACTCCGCCTACCATAACTTAGGGAACGGAGATACCGGAGGGCATAGCAGGAGAACGGAGCGGCGCCCGGGGATAATAGTAAGTGCAGTGAGATCCCCGGGCGCCGCTCTACATGTCTGTATACTTAGTTCATAGTGTAATAATCGGTGAAAGGTCCTCTTTAATGCTGTTTCCATACAGCTTTAGAATGTATTGGCCCGTGGAGCCAAATTTCGTCTTGCCCAAAGACGCGTGAGACTTCAGTGAATGACTACAGTATTCCTATCTGCATATCCGAAGTTGGCTTTGGTACTGGCTGGTACCTCGTTCCCAAAGCCCACTTAAGATTCCTATTTTTAAATGAATAGGAATACCAAAGTCATTCACTGAAGTCTCACGTGACTTTGGGTGAGATGAAGTTTGGCTCCACGGAGTCATTACATTTTAATGCTGTGCAGAAACAGCATTAACATCAAAGTTTTTGAGCGAATCAACTTTGGGTCTATGATCCGAAGTGCGATTTGCTGAAGCCTACTTAAGGGGTTAAGCTCTAGGTGTGCATTATGAAATGGATTTTCCAAGTGACTTCATCAGATCTAAGAGATCTATATAATCAGGAATGTGATAAGGAATGTGACGGATCCTCATTAAGTTCTTGTATCACAGTGATGCTGATTTGGTACTAAAGGCCCAACTGCATTGGCAGAGGACTTGTTCGATAGGCAGACATGGTATGTGATAATAGTGATCATGGGGTGCATGGTGACGGGGGAGTCGTGGAATTTGTAAAAGTGTTGTAGAAAACTTTATTAGACTTTGTTCACATGGCAAAATCCACAGCAGAAAAATCAGTAGCAGAAAAGTAGCCGAAAACAGTAGTTTTCTAATGTGGTGGTGCTTGTATTGAAATTGTTTCAAGCGTTTTGAGTGAGGTTTTTTGTTCTCCATTGACTTCTATAGAGATCCACCATGAAATCTGCTTCAAAGAAGTAACATATCTATCACATGTACAAGGTGTGAATGGAAGGCTGTCATTTTGAATGTGGGATTATGCAATAGAAACCCCCCATTTTCCACTGCTAAATCAGTTGTAGATTTTGCCCATGTGATATTAGCCTAAGGCTGAAATCCCACATGCCATTTTTGATGCTGTTCTTCAGCCAGACATAACTGGATCCAACATGAATGTATTATTCCTTTCCTTCCTGCGGGATCCACTTCCAGCCTAATAGGAATGTTATACATTTGTGTACTTTATAGTTTGGGAAAAAAAATCGCGAATTCCAATTTTTATCTTAACAGGAAATCTCAGTAAGAATTCTGAAGGAAACTTCATGTTATCACTAGATCATAAAGTAGAAGATGAACATATCATGCAGCGCTCCTCAGGAGAAAACCTCATTACCCTTATTGTACATCCAAGACCTCACAGTACAGATCTATCATATAATCACTCTGATCACGAGAAACCTTCTCCTGACCAATCACAGATTGTTACCACAAGTACAGGTCAGAAAGGGGGTGAAAGATCTCACTGTGGTAAAGAGTCCACAAAAGGCTCAGTTCTTTCTATACACAAAGAAATTCACAAAATAAAGAAGCCATACTCCTGTTCAGAATGTGGAAACAGCTTTCGAGAAAAAGCACATCTTATTGTACACGAGAGATGTCACACAGGAGAGAAACCATATTCATGTTCAGAATGTGGGAAATGTTTTACACGGAAATCACATCTTGTTACACATGAGAGAATTCACACAGGAGAAAAGCCATATTCATGTCCAGAATGTGGGAAATGTTTTACACAGAAATCACATCTTGTTAAACACCAGAGATTTCATACAGGAGAGAGGCTGTATTCATGTTCATTATGTGGGAAATGTTTTGCGCAAAAATCAGATCTTGTTAGACATGAGAGAAGTCACACAGGAGAGAAACCGTATTCATGTTCAGAATGTGGGAAATGTTTTAATGATAAATCAAATCTTCTTGCACATCAGAGACTGCACACAGGGGAGAAGCCATACCACTGTTCAGAATGTGGGAAATGTTTTATTACTAAAGCCAAACTTAGTCATCATCATCTGAGAAGGCACACTGGAGAGAAACCATATTCATGTTCAGATTGTGGGAAATGTTTTAATAATAAATCAAATCTTGTTACACATCAGAAACTACATACAAGGGAGAAGCCGTATTCATGGTCCGATTATGGGAAATGTTTTATTGCTAAAGCCAAACTTAGTCATCAGAGCAGTCACACAGAGGACAATCCGTTTTGATGTTCTGTATGTGAAAAATGTTTTACATGGAAATAAAGATTTAAAAATCATCATAGAATTGACAGGTGACGTGATAATGTAGGGAGGGGCTACGTCACGCCCCCCTCCTCCTACCTTGCTATGCTGAACTTCGGAGTCTGCATGTAACAGAGCCGTTTTGGATGTTGGAGGTGCCGCCGTGCTGCCTGTGGTTAACTGAGTTTCTCCCCTTTTGAGTCAGTGCTCCCTGGAATAGGGAGGTTGTGGGCTTCTGCTGGCTTTCTCCCTCTCATCCATTCCACTCCTCACGGGATCGGAAGGCCTGGCTGTCTGTCTTCTGCCTCCACCTGCCTTAATGTTATTTTCTGTCTCTTGGCTCTATGAATAAGCCACCCCATGCCTCCATGAATAAGCCACCTATTCTATGAGCCTTGAATGTGCCTCCCTGACCCCTCTGCCGCTTATCAGGTATATATATATGTTCATAAGTGCCTACAGCTCGTTTTGTTTGTGATACTTCTGATGTTACTATCAAATATGCACTGGGACTGACCTAGATGAACTGCTGCTGAATTTTCTCAACTTGCATGGAAAAACTATTAGGAACGGTTTATATTGAGACTATTTTTTGTTTTTCTTCCTTTGGTCAGTTTTTTTTTTCCTTCTTCCTCCCTTGCTCCTTAACCTCATTTGGAGGACTGAAATATAACTGAATTGGAGAAAAATAAGGGAGAGGGGAGAGAGAGGGAAGGGAAAAGTTAAAAAAGTATATAAAAAGAGAGAAAGGGGGAAGGAAATGGCCCCTAAGCAAAATAGACGTTCAGCGGAACATTCATCTCAGAAAACACTAGAATCGGCAAAAATAGACCAGTTTTTAAAGTCCCCAAATGTAATTACAAGAGCAGAACAAAATGGGATTGCTGATCTAAATGGTAAAAAAAAATGCCGGATTCAAAGTGGGCGAAGTAATGAAGGAGGATCTTCAGAATGAAGAGGTGAGGAGGGAAGAGTTAAACGATTCATCTATTGTGGAGCCTGCCCCATTAGAAGAAATCCTGGCTGCGGTAAAAAAATAAAAAGGAGATTTAATACAGAATATCTCAACGCAGCGCGGGGTAATTCAGACAGATGTGGTCCTGATAAGGGACGATGTTACAAAGATCTGGCACAGAGTCATAACTATAGAAAAAACTGTGAGGGCTTTGGAGAATGAAGCTAAAATATCTAAATCTAAAATTTCCACATTGAGAATGGAGGTTAACATTCTTAAAAAGAAGGTGGTGGATCTGGAAGACAGATCTAGGAGATGTAATTTGAGAATCTTGGGTCTACCTGAAGGCTCTGAAGAAAAAAATCTTGCCGAAATGATACAGACCTTAATTCAGGAAAAGTTTGGGAAGGAACAATTTTCTACTCTGTTTCTGGTGGAGGCAGCCACGGATACTTTTGGTGAAGATACTGACGTCACAAGACAGAGATATGGTTTTGAGAAGGTCAAGGAAGTGTCCTCCTATTGGATATAATGGAAATTGCTTTTCTTTCTGGATTTCTCTAAAGAGATCCAGGAAAAGAGACACAGTTTTATGGCGGCTAAAAATGTTTACAGGAAAAGGACATTAAATATTCATTTCTCTATCCAGCTAAACTGCGAATAATATTCAATGGTGAAACTCATTTTTTTGATACCTCGGACTCTGCTATAGACTGGCTGGATAGGAATAATATTTAAGCAGTTTTTTCATGATCACTTTTTCTTTTTTTTGTTCCCTTTTTCTACTTTAGATGGCGGTGGGAGAGGGGGAGATCTGTGCAGTGATGTGGCAGATCAGGAAGTGTGGGAGAGGGGGAAGGGTTGTAGGATGGGTTGCGATGCATCTCCTAAGATGGTGGGGTTGGGGGCGGGGATTTGGAATATATCTATATTATGGGAATCTGTTGGCTGGTATGATGGCAGTTAGAATTTTCACCTGGAATGTGAGACATCTACCAGAGATTGTTTGCTTGGTTGAGACTCATGCTACTGAGGAGTCTGTTTTGCGACTCGGTAGGGGATGGGCTGCGCAGACTTGGCACTCTACCTTTACTAGCTACTCCAGAGGTGTTAGGCCTCATGCACACGACCGTATGTATTTTGGAGAACGGAACAGCTGGCCCCTAATAGAACAGTCCTATCCTTGTCCGTAATGCAGACAATAATAGGACATGTTCTATTTGTTTGCAGAACGGAAATGGATTGCCCACAGAGTACCTTCCGTTTTTTAGTTTTTTTTGTGGACCCATTGAAATGAATGGTTCTATATACGGTTCGCAAAAAAAACGGAACAGAAACGGACTGAAAACACATTCGTGTGCATGAGGCCTTGATTCAGTTTTGATTCATAGGGGGATTGATTTTGTCTGTGAGGCATCCTCTACCGTTCTCTAGGAATAAAACACCAGGAAATAGGGAAACTATGCAGAATGCAAGCCAAGCGTCTGCTGACTTTCTCTTGGAAAAGGCCCAGCAGAGACTCTCTTTTTTTTTTTAAGGGACAAAAATATTTTTCTGAAGCGGGGAGACCAGGGAAACTTCTGGTGAGGGTGATCTCTAATCAAGAACAAAAAAAAGAGTCAGTATTCGGTCATCTGAGGGTATAATTATTGAAGAACAAGAGCATATAAATGGAACCTTTTTGAAGCATTTTTCTGAATTATATCATTCAGATAAGGCTATATCAGATGAAGAGGTGAATTCATATTTGGATTCTATTTCTCTTTCAGTTCTTACCGATACTCAGAGGGAATTTTTAGATTTGGATCTCTCTTTAGAGGAGCTAGAGGCTGCACTGAAGGCATGTTCGGGAAATTCTTCACTATAATTTCTATAGTCTTTTTGCTAATATACAGTCTCTTGTTCCATTCTGTATTTAGACCCATCCTGCACAACTAACTACAGACCAGTCTCCAATCTTCCCTTTATCTCTAAACTCCTGGAGCGTCTGGTCTACTCTCGCCTCACCCGCTATCTCTCTGATCCCTCTCTCCTCGATCCACTATAATCTGGTTTCCGCCCCCTGCATTCGACAGAAACTGCTCTCACCAAAGTGACAAATGACTTCCTGACAGCAAAATGCAACGGTGACTACTCTCTGCTCATTCTCCTTGACCTCTCTGCAGCTTTTGACACTGTAGCCCACCATCTCCTACTCGCCATGCTCCAATCCATCGGCCTAAAGGACACCACCCTCTCCTGGTGTTCTTCCTATCTCTCTGGTCGCTCTTTCAGTGTATAATTCACTGGCTCCACTTCCTTACCTCTCCCCTCGCTGTTGGAGTTCAGTCCTGGCCCTCTCCTCTTCTCCCTGTACACAGCCCCAATTGGACAGACCATCAGCAGATGTGGTTTCCAGCACCATCTCTATGCTGATGACACATAACTATACACTTCATCCCCTGACATCACACCTGCTGTATTACAGAACACCAGCGACTGTCTCTCTCTGCCGTCTCTAACATTATGTCCTCTCCTCTATCTGAAACTAAATCTTTCAAAAACTTAACTTCTTGTGTTCTCTCCATCTACTAACCTACCTAAACCTGATGTCTGCCTCTCGGTGTGCAACACCGTCATCACTCCTAGGCAGCATGCCCGCTGTCTCGGGGTGACTTTAGACACTGATCTTTCTTTCACCCCCTATATTCAATCTCTCTCCCGCTCATGTCGCCTGCACCTCAAAAACATCTCTAGTATGCGCCCCTTTCTCACTATGGAAACAACAAAAACTCTCATTGTTGCCCTGATCCACTCCCGCCTTGATTACTGTATATCACTATTAATTGGCCTCCCCCTCACCAGACTCTCCCCTCTCCAATCTATTCTTAATGCAGCAGCCAGGGTCACCTATCTGTCCAACTGCTACTCTGATGCCTCCGCCCTGTGTCAATGTGTCATTGCACTGGCTACCCATACACTATAGAATCCAATTCAAACTGCTCGTCCTCACCCACAAAGCCCTCCACAGTGCTGCACCACCCTACATCTCTTCCCTCATCTCTGTCTACCATCCTACCCGTGCCCTCCACAGTGCTGCACCACCTTACATCTCTTCCCACCACCCTACCCGTGCCCTCCACAGTGCTGCACCACCCTACATCTCTTCCCACCACCCTACCAGTGCCCTCCACAGTGCTGTACCACCCTACATCTCTTCCATCATCTCTGTCTACCACCCTACCCGTGCTCTCTGTTCAGCCAATGACTTACGACTGACTTCCACAAAAATCTAAACCTCTCTCTCCCGGCTCCAAGATTTCTCCCGAGCTGCACCGGTTCTCTGGAATGCTCTACCCCAAGAAATCAGGCTTAATCACAACATGCACAGTTTTAAGCGTTCACTAAAAACACATCTTTTCAGGGCGGCCGATCACCTCCCTTGATCTAACCTCCCATGGCCCATCTATCATTCTCTGAAGCTGAGCCTCCACCGCACCCAGAAGCACTTCGTATATTGGCTGCTGACCGGCTCATGTGGCTTTATATCTGCTCCCCTATTCTCCCAAGATGGCTGGACTATCCTACATAACAAGCACTTCTACCTTTTGTGTCACCCGATCCCCTCATAGATTGTAAGCTCTTGTGTCACCCCGATCCCCTCATAGATTGTAAGCTCTTGTATCACCCCGATCCCCTCATAGATTGTAAGCTCTTGTATCACCCCGATCCCTCCATAGATTGTAAGCTCTCGCGAGCAGGGCCCTCATTCCTCCTGTTGTAATAATCGACTTGTCTGTTGCTATGTTATTTATGACTGTTTGTACATGAACCCCTGAACTGTAAGGCGCTGCGGAATATGTTGGCGCTATATAAATAAAGATTATTATTATTTAGACGCCTCTAAGGCATTTGACAGGGTGGAGTGGGGATTCCTTTGGAAGGTTTTGGGAAGGATGGGATTTTGTACTAGATTTAAAAATTTGTATAAGTCCTCTACTGCAAGACTGAATATTAATGGCAGCCTGACGGAGAGCTTGTCTTTGTTGTCCACTCTCCCCATTGTTATTCGATATTTATATTGAGCCCCTCGCTGCTAGAGTTAGGCAGGACTCCGGGATTGAGGGGTTTGGGATACTAGGAGCAGAAGACTCTCTCTATACGTGGATGACGTGTTGTTTTTTATGTTTTTTATAAATTATACTAATACCTCACTTCACAAACTTATTCAAATAGTTAACGCCTTTGGTGCAGCTTCGGGTTTTGATATCAACTGGTCAAAGACAAGGCTTATGCCTGTGGATAGACCTGAATATTCTATTGAGAGGCCCTTGAGTTTGCTTAGGATTTCTGATTCATTTGAATATTTGGCCATGATTATATCCCCTAAAGTTGAAGATTTTTTACATCTAAATCTGATTCTATTGATAAGTAAGTTGAGGTCAAAAGGGACAGTATGGCTTCGACTTCCTTTAACTAGAGCTGACAGAATATGGTGATATCACCCCAACTCCTCTATATTCTTAGAAGTTCCCCATTGTGGATTTAGGAGACATTTTTTAAGTTGAGAGATTTATTAATGATCTGCTGTGGGGAAGAAAGCGGGTGAGGCTCAAATTGGAATACCTTTATGAGCCGATGGAGCAGGGAGGGTTGGACCTTCCTTATTTTAAGGGATTTTATAACTTAACAGCTATGGCTTTATAATCACTGGGAGGAAAGTTCACTCTGTAGGAATTTGTTGAGAAGATCTACATGTGATAATACGGTTACATTATTAGAGTCTGGGTTATTATCACAGAAAGCATGTTATTATAGGATATAAGAGGAGAGAACTACAATCCCCAGCATGGTCAGGTTGTTATTACAGCACATCAGTAATGAGAACTACCTATTACTTCAGCAGCTGCCAGAATCCATCACCTCATAGATTTCTTCTCCTCATGTCACTGACACCTGCTCCATGAGGGGAAAAGTCACTGCTCTTCTACTCTGACCACGTGACAGTGACGTCATCACAGCCATATTCCCCCTCCTTTTTTCCCGCCCCCTGCACTGATCACATGATGGTGACATCACCCTAGGTCCTACACCACCTTTTATACTCCCCACTGCTGAGCTCCACCCCCAGCACTGATCACATGACTATGACGTCACCCCAGGTCCTTCAACACCTTTTATCATCCCCACTGCTGAGCCCTGCCCCTGCACTGGTCACATGACCGTGACGTCACCCCAGGTCCTTCACCACCTCCTCTCCACTGCTGAGCCCCGCCCTCTGCACTGGTCACATGACGGTGACGTCACCGCAGGTCCTTCAGCTCTGGCAGTGCAGCAGATACTGGGCAGGTCCTGGTCAGTAGTCAGGGCTTTGTTCACTCTGGTATCAGCCATTCCTCCAGCCTACAGGTAAGATGAGCTGTGAGGAGACAGTGTGGTGGAGAGCTCAGACATGTCACCTCTGGAGATTCTCCTCCATTACACACAAGGAATCCTTCTCCGCTCCTCAGCTTAGTATGATGGGGGAGGAGTAGTGGGGGTTGTCATCATTTACTGGCCCCTGACTGTCCTGGTGAGGGGCCCCTGCCTCCAGGAGGAGAATGAATGGAGCGGGGCCCGGCCTGAGCTCAGCTCTCTCCAGTCTCTTCTCTAGGAGTTCTGGACACAGCTGAGCACAGCCCAGAGGTGGGACCTGCATCTATCAGACATTTATCTCCTGTGGAGCCACCAAAAATCTCCATGTTTAGGCCCCTGGAATCCATGTGGTGGGGGCTCTGAGAAGCGGGGCCCCTCCAGGCTCAGGAAGTGCGGTTCTGGAGGTGACATCTGGTCTTGTCCCCTGGATGATTTCCTCTCCTCTTCTCATAAAGGCGCCTGCAGTACTAGAAGCCTCCAGCTCCTCTAGTTCTCTCCTCTTCTCCTGAATGACCACCAAGGATGGACAGGAAGGAGATCAGCAGAAGAATATTAGACCTCACCTTGGAGATCATCTCCCTGCTGAGCGGAGAGGTAAACTTTTCTAGATTTCTCTCCTCTTTATTGTCTTCTGTAACAAGTCAGACATCGGGAAGGAGAATCCATCATAGGAAGAGCCCAGGGTCCTGGAGAACGGCCTCCAGACCTTCCAAGTGATGGAGAACCTGGAGATCAGCCCCCAATATGGTGAGTGATGTGTCATGTGACCAGTGACCAATAGTCATGTTGTAGGAGCCATGAGGAGGTAAGTAGGCACGTTGTACCAGGAGGAGAGGGCCGGAGGAGAGCACATGGCCCCTGAAGGGTTTACTCCCTAAGTGTCTCTCTCCATCCACAGGAGTACACAATAGTGAAGAAGACATCGGAGGACTGTGTGACTCCCATCATCCATCTCCAGGAGTCAGGAGGGCGGAGCAGGACCCCTCCCCCCATCACAGAGCCTCCCCCTCACCCCCTGATACATGAGCAGAAGATCCTAGAACTCACCCACAAGATGATGGAGCTGCTGACTGGAGAGGTGACACTGCTGGGAATGCTGGGAAATTCTCCAGTAACAGCACTGGAGGGGTCTGGGTGATGACGGTGTCATTGTGTTGTCAGGTTCCTATAAGGTGTCAGGACGTCACTGTCTATTTCTCCATGGAGGAGTGGGAGTATATAGAAGGACACAAGGATCTGTACAAGGAGGCCATGATGGAGGAGCACCAGCCTCTTATATCACAGGGTAAGACCCGTCATGTGCAGTGTATACACGTGTGTGCAGTGACATGTAATGGAGGAGCACCAGCCTCTTATATCACAAGGTAAGAGCCGTCATGTGCAGTGTGTACACGTGTGTGCAGTGACATGTAATGGAGGAGCACCAGCCTCTTATATCACAGGGTAAGAGCCGTCATGTGCAGTGTGTACACGTGTGTGCAGTGACATGTAATGGAGGAGCACCAGCCTCTTATATCACAGGGTAAGACCCGTCATGTGCAGTGTATACACGTGTGTGCAGTGACATGTAATGGAGGAGCACCAGCCTCTTATATCACAAGGTAAGAGCCGTCATGTGCAGTGTGTACACGTGTGTGCAGTGACATGTAATGGAGGAGCACCAGCCTCTTATATCACAGGGTAAGAGCCGTCATGTGCAGTGTGTACACGTGTGTGCAGTGACATGTAATGGAGGAGCACCAGCCTCTTATATCACAAGGTAAGAGCTGTCATGTGCAGTGTATACACGTGTGTGCAGTGACATGTAATGGAGGAGCACCAGCCTCTTATATCACAGGGTAAGAGCCGTCATGTGCAGTGTATACACGTGTGTGCAGTGACATGTAATGGAGGAGCACCAGCCTCTTATATCACAGGGTAAGAGCCGTCATGTGCAGTGTATACACGTGTGTGCAGTGACATGTAATGGAGGAGAACCAGCCTCTTATATCACAAGGTAAGACCCGTCATGTGCAGTGTGTACACGTGTGTGCAGTGACATGTAATGGAGGAGCACCAGCCTCTTATATCACAGGGTAAGAGCCGTCATGTGCAGTGTATACACGTGTGTGCAGTGACATGTAATGGAGGAGCACCAGCCTCTTATATCACAAGGTAAGAGCCGTCATGTGCAGTGTATACACGTGTGTGCAGTGACATGTAATGGAGGAGCACCAGCCTCTTATATCACAAGGTAAGACCCGTCATGTGCAGTGTATACACGTGTGTGCAGTGACATGTAATGGAGGAGCACCAGCTTCTTATATCACAAGGTAAGAGCCGTCATGTGCAGTGTATACACGTGTGTGCAGTGACATGTAATGGAGGAGAACCAGCCTCTTATATCACAAGGTAAGAGCCGTCATGTGCAGTGTATACACGTGTGTGCAGTGACATGTAATGGAGGAGCACCAGCCTCTTATATCACAGGGTAAGAGCCGTCATGTGCAGTGTATACACGTGTGTGCAGTGACATGTAATGGAGGAGCACCAGCCTCTTATATCACAAGGTAAGACCCGTCATGTGCAGTGTATACACGTGTGTGCAGTGACATGTAATGGAGGAGCACCAGCCTCTTATATCACAAGGTAAGAGCCGTCATGTGCAGTGTATACACGTGTGTGCAGTGACATATAATGGAGGAGCACCAGCCTCTTATATTCCAGGGTAAGAGCCGTCATGTGCAGTGTATACACGTGTGTGCAGTGACATGTAATGGAGGAGCACCAGCCTCTTATATCACAAGGTAAGAGCCGTCATGTGCAGTGTGTACACGTGTGTGCAGTGACATGTAATGGAGGAGCACCAGCCTCTTATATCACAGGGTAAGAGCCGTCATGTGCAGTGTATACACGTGTGTGCAGTGACATGTAATGGAGGCCATGTGTTCAGTCACTGTGTGCTTGTGTCTCCACAGATGGATCCAGGAGGAGAAATCCACCAGAGAGATGTCCCCGTCCTCTGTATTCCCAGGACTGTCCAGAGGAGAAGCTCCCAGAGAACCCTCAGGTAGATGGAGCTGAGCCCTATACACATCTATATAGGGGGTCCTGCAGTCATAGAGGGGTCATAGATTGTGGGGGTCTCTTCTGTGGATCTGTTAGATTTCCCACCCGTCTGCTGTATTGTCCTGAATTGTTACAGATGACAAATCAGGGGGAAGATGTGACTGAGGATGAAGAAGAGTGGATGATGGGCGATCCCCCGTGTAAGAGTGAAGTGGTGGAGGACATTCCAGGAGATGTCACCACAGGTAAGGAATCATGAATGGAGAAAGTGATATCAGATTCTGTCCTTGGTGACTTCAGGGCAGGAGGAGAATCTGATCTCCGGCTGCTGCGCTGCTTTTTGATTGGAGATGTCCCCACCCCATGATGAAGGGTTCCCCTTATTCAAGCGGACGGTGATCTCTGATCAGATTCTTCTCTCATTCTGGCTGAAGGAGAGCCGTAGTTCCTACATTTGTGTTTGAATGGCCACAGATAATTTATTTTTTTACCTACAGAGCTTGTACAATGTTTTTTGGGCAGAAACTGTGGAGAAAAATTCCTACAAGGGAGGTGCCCACACAGAGCCACCACCATACATGCTTGCCCTAGGTCTGACAGCTTTTGAGCCTTCACCAACAGCAGCGGCATCACCTGCTGCCGAGCTGACCACAATATTAGCAGATTGGCCTCTAGCGTTCATTTCTTTATGTTTTGGCTGTACACTGACTCGGTTTATTATTGCTGCCCCACCCTCCTCCTATGTGATCACCACCTCCTCATCACCCTGCCCCAGGTCCTGTCTGATGCACAAATATCATCATCGCCATGTTTTTCAAACTGTGATGTCATCGGCTCCTTGCACGCGCTCATGATTCCCACCTCTGTACTTGTTCCAAGTGCCACTACCACCAGAGCTATCAGTGCCCTTGTCACCACCACCAACACACCTATGCATCTCGGTCATCAGATCCAGATCCTCTGCATCCACCTGAACCTCCTCTAGGCAGTCTAAATGCTGACTGTTCTCACACAACTCATCAACAGGAAGACTTTCTTGAAGATCTTTCATAAAACCCGAGGTTGAGTCTCTGCTGCCCCACAAGGAGAGGGGGGTGATTATAGATATGATGTAATTGTGAGGCCACAAGAAGAAGCAGGAGAAATGCGCTGAATCCTGGCTTGATCAGAGGTAACATCAACAACATCCTGCTGTGACTGAGATGATGAGTGAACCATCCAGTCCACAATCTCTGCTTCCTCCACAATAATAGTCTGTTGCCAGGGGTGTAACTACCATAGTGGCAGACCATGTGACTGCTATGAGGCCCAGGGCAAGAGAGGGCCCAGTCTTAGTTGGGATTATCTCCACTTCCACTGGAAGTAAAAACTTGGTCAGGACTCTACCCTCCAAAGGAACAGCTTTTAGTAAACGAGGCAGTGGAAAAATGGGCCAAGGGTCATTGAAAAGGGATTGGGCAGAAACCCTCCTGTCCTGTGTGGGGGGCCTGGTTTGATCCTTGCTATGGGGCCCTTACTTCTCTACCTACGCCACTGTCTGTTGCCTACGGGAAGAGAGGGAGAACCATGGCGTGCTACTACTGGGCGAACGGCTGGTGCCGACTGTGCTGCTTGGACTACACTCACATTCTGACTTGCTGGTTAAGTGGAATGAGTGTTTGGTTTTCTATTACTCTGCCCATTGCCAGTCTCTTCGTCATTTACCAGACATTTCATTGTGAAGTCACTCGGTATCGGTGGACAGAGTCCACTACAATACATGGAATCTGTGACTCACGAAATTATGTCGAGTGGAAAGACTGGTACCAGTTTTTGATAAATGGAATTTGTTGAACTTTAAAAAAAATAATTGGCAGCAAAAAACACAATTGCACTCTACGATGTAATGGTGAGTGAGGCAAAACAAAAAACAGCAAATAAAAAAACAAATGCACAATTGGAGCCCATTACAAAATACGGGGACTGTGACACAGGAAAACCATTCACTGTCAGGTCAGGTTTGGTACACTTAATAAAGGTGTTTTTATGGCACTTGTTAACTGATAACAGATCTTCTGGATAGATGATCAGTATCTGATCGGTGGGGGGATGACTCCTGGGACCCCGGCCAATCAGCTGTTTGAGAAGACAGGAAGCTTCTATGAGTGCCACAGCCTTCTGTCTGCTTACCCTAGGCCGGTGAAGTCATGTTTATCGGTCACGTGGCCTAAGAGCAGCTCATAGAAGTGAATGGGGCTGAGCGCGATACCAAGCACGACCACTATACAATGTACGGTGCTGTGCTTGGTGAGCAGGGAGAAGGCCGCAGAGCTCACAGGAGCATCGGTGGGAGGCACATTTCCCCGCGCTGCCTGTAGCATACGAAGGCTTGTTTAGCCGAATGAGTATGAGGAGGCGGGAGAGATAGGTGTTGACTGTATGTTTCAGCGTAACGCTGTCCCTGTAAGGCCCTGAATTAGCGGTATGGTTTGCGTCTAAGGGTAGATTTACACAACCTGTTACTCACGACAACGTAACAAGCCATAAACAACGTATTGGCCCCGTGGAGCCAAATTTCGTCTTGCCGAAGACCCGTGAGACTTCGGTGAATGACTACAGTATTCCTATCTGCATATCCAAAGTGGGCTTTGGTACTGGCTGGTACCTCGTTACCAAAGACCACTTTAGATTCCTATTTTTAAATGTTTTAAATACGCAGATAGGCATACCAAAGTCATTCATTCAAGTCTTACGTGACTCCGTGTAAGATGACGTTTGGCTCCATGGAGTCAATACATTTTAATGCTGTGCAGAAACAGCATTAGTAACATAGTACATAAGGCCGAAAAAAGACATTTGTCCATCCAGTTCGGCCTGTCATCCTGCAAGTTGATCCAGAGGAAGGCAAAAAAAAACATTTTTGAACGAATCGACTTCAGGTCTATGATCCGATGCGAAACCTACTTAAGGGGTTAAGCTCTAGGTGTACATTATGAAATGGATTTTCCAAGTGACTTCATCAGGTCTAAGAGATCTATATAATCAGGAATGTGATAAGGAATGTGACGGATCCTCATTAAGTTCTTGTATCACAGTGATGCTGATTTGGTACTAAAGGCCCAACTGCATTGGCAGAGGACTTGTTCGATAGGCAGACATGGTTGTACTTTTCAAATTTTTACATTTTATCAAGTTATGGTTTATGTGATACTAGTGATCATGGGGTGCATGGTGACGGGGGAGTCGTGGAATTTGTAAAAGTGTTGTAGAAAACTTTATTAGACTTTGTTCACATGGCAAAATCCACAGCAGAAAAATCTGTAGCAGAAAAGTAGCCGAAAAATAGTTTCAAGCGTTTTGAGTGAGGTTTTTTATTCTCCATTGACTTCTATAGAGATCCAACATGAAATCTGCTTCAAAGAAGTAACATATCTATCACATGTACAAGGTGTGAATGGAAAGCTGTTGCTGTCATTTTGAATGTGGGAATATATAATAGAAATTCCCCATTTTCCACTGCTAAATCAGTTGTAGATTTTGCCCATGTGATATTAGCCTAAGGCTGAAATCCCACATGCAATTTTTGATGCTGTTTTTCAGCCAGACATAACTGGATCCAAAATAAGTGTCTTATTCCTCTCCTTTCTGTGGGTTCCACTTCCAGCCTAATAGGAATTTTATACGTTTCTGTACTTTATGGTTTGGGAAAAAAATCACACAAATTCCAATTTTTATCTTAACAGGAAATCTCAGTAAGAATTCTGAAGGAAACTTCATGTTATCACTAGATCATAAAGTAGAAGATGAAGATATCATGCAGTGCTCCTCAGGAGAAAACCTCATTACCCTTATTGTACATCCAGGACCTCACAGTACAGATCTATCATATAATCCCTCTGATCACGAGAAACCTTCTCCTGACCAATCACAGATTGTTACTACAAGTACAGGTCAGAAAGGGGGTGAAAGATTTCACTGTGGTAAAGAGTCCACAAAAGGCTCAGTTCTTTCTATACACAAATCAATTCACACAATAAAGAAGCCATACTCCTGTTCAGAATGTGGAAACAGCTTTCGAGAAAAAGCACATCTTATTGTACACGAGAGATGTCACACAGGAGAGAAACCACATTCATGTTCAGAATGTGGGAAATGTTTTACATGGAAATCACATCTTGCTACACATGAGAGAATTCACACAGGAGAAAAGCCATATTCATGTCCAGAATGTGGGAAATGTTTTACACAGAAATCACATCTTGTTAAACACCGGAGATTTCATACAGGAGAGAGGCTGTATTCATGTTCACTATGTGGGAAATGTTTTACGCAAAGATCAGATCTTGTTAGACATGAGAGAAGTCACACAGGAGAGAAACCGTATTCATGTTCAGAATGTGGGAAATGTTTTAATGATAAATCAAATCGTATTGCACATCAGAGAGTGCACACAGGGGAGAAGCCATACTACTGTTCAGATTGTGGGAAATGTTTTAATAATAAATCAAATCTTGTTGCACATCAGAAACTACATACAAGGGAGAAGCCGTATTTATGGTAAGATTATGGGACTAAGCCAAACTTAGTCATCAGAGCAGTCACACGGAGGATAATCTGTTTTGATGTTCTGTATGTGAAAAATGTTTTACTTGGAAATAAAGATTTAAAAATCATCAGAGAATTGATAGGTGACGTGATGATGGAGGGAGGGGCTATGTCACGCCCCCAACACCCCTCCTCCTACTTTGCTATGCTGAACTTCGGCGTCCGCATGTAGCGGAGCCGCTCTGGATGTTGGAGGTGCCGCCGTGCTGCCTGTGGTTAACAGAGTTGCTCCCCTTCTGAGTCGGCGCTCCCTGGAATAAGGAGGTTGCGGGCTTCTGCTGGCTTTCTCCGTCTCCTCCACTCCTGACGGGATCGGAAGGCCTGGCTGTCTGTCTTCTGCCTCCACCTGCCATAATGTTATTTTCTGTCTCTTGGCTCTATGAATAGGCCCCCTCTGCCTCCATTAATAAGCCACCTATTCTATGAGCCTTGAAAGTGCCCCCCTGACCCCTCTGCCGCTCATCAGGTATATATATGTTTATAAGTGCCTACAGCTCATTTTGTTTGTGATACTTCTGATGTTGCTATCAAATATGCACTGGGACTGACCTAGATGAACTGCTGCTGAATTTTCTCAACTTGCATGGAAAAACTATTATGAATGGTTTATACTGAGACTATATTTTTTCTTTTTTTTTCTTCCTCTGGTCAGTTTTCTTTTTTCTTCTTCCTCCCTTGCTCCTTAACCTCATTTGGAGGACTGAAATATAACGGAATTGGAGAAAAATAAGGGAGAGGAGAGAGGGAAGGGGAAAGGTAAAAAAAATATATCAAAAGAGAGAAAGGGGAAAGGAAATGGCCCCTAAGCAAAATAGACGTTCAGCGGAACATTCATCTCAGAAAACACTAGAATCGGCAAAAATAGACCAGTTTTAAAGCCCCCAAATGTAATTACAAGAGCAGAACAAAATGGGATGGCTGATCTAAATGGTAAAAAAAATGCTGGATTCAAAGTGGGCGAAGTAATGAAGGAGGATCTTCAGAATGAAGAGGTGAGGAGGGAAGAGTTAAACGATTCATCTATTGTGGAGCCTGCCCCATTAGAAGAAATCCTGGCTGCGGTAAAAAAATAAAAAGGAGATTTAATACAGAATATCTCAACGCAGCGCGGGGTAATTCAGACAGATGTGGTCCTGATAAGGGACGATGTTACAAAGATCTGGCACAGAGTCATAACTATAGAAAAAACTGTGAGGGCTTTGGAGAATGAAGCTAAAATATCTAAATCTAAAATTTCCACATTGAGAATGGAGGTTAACATTCTTAAAAAGAAGGTGGTGGATCTGGAAGACAGATCTAGGAGATGTAATTTGAGAATCTTGGGTCTACCTGAAGGCTCTGAAGAAAGAAAATCTTGCCGAAATGATACAGACCTTAATTCAGGAAAAGTTTGGGAAGGAACAATTTTCTACTCTGTTTCTGGTGGAGGCAGCCACGGATACTTTTGGTGAAGATACTGACGTCACAAGACAGAGATATGGTTTTGAGAAGGTCAAGGAAGTGTCCTCCTATTGGATATAATGGAAATTGCTTTTCTTTCTGGATTTCTCTAAAGAGATCCAGGAAAAGAGACGCAGTTTTATGGCGGCTAAAAAATGTTTACAGGAAAAGGACATTAAATATTCATTTCTCTATCCAGCTAAACTGCGAATAATATTCAATGGTGAAACTCATTTTTTTGTTACCTCGGACTCTGCTATAGACTGGCTGGATTGGAATAATATTTAAGCAGTTTTTTCATGATCACTTTTTCTTTTTTTTGTTCCCTTTTTCTACTTTAGATGGCGGTGGGAGAGGGGGAGATCTGTGCAGTGATGTGGCAGATCAGGAAGTGTGGGAGAGGGGGAAGGGTTGTAGGATGGGTTGCGATGCATCTCCTAAGATGGTGGGGTTGGGGGCGGGGATTTGGAATATATCTATATTATGGGAATCTGTTGGCTGGTATGATGGCAGTTAGAATTTTCACCTGGAATGTGAGACATCTACCAGAGATTGTTTGCTTGGTTGAGACTCATGCTACTGAGGAGTCTGTTTTGCGACTCGGTAGGGGATGGGCTGCGCAGACTTGGCACTCTACCTTTACTAGCTCCTCCAGAGGTGTTAGGCCTCATGCACACGTCCGTATGTATTTTGGAGAACGGAACAGCTGGCCCTTAATAGAACAGTCCTATCCTTGTCCGTAATGCGGACAATAATAGGACATGTTCTATTTGTTTGCAGAACGGAAATGGATTGCCCACAGAGTACCTTCCGTTTTTTAGTTTTTTTTGTGGACCCATTGAAATGAATGGTTCTATATACGGTTCGCAAAAAAAAACGGAACAGAAACGGACTGAAAACACATTTGTGTGCATGAGGCCTTGATTCAGTTTTGATTCATAGGGGGATTCAGTTTTGATTCATAGGGGGATTGATTTTGTCTGCGAGGCATCCTCTATCGATAAGCAGGGGAGGTTTGTTTTTCTCTATGGGAAACTCTTTGGAAGATTGTGTATTTTGGCTTTTGTTTATATCCCTCCCCTTTTCTTTATACGTACTTAATTGTTTATTAGTTATTGGGGACTTTAACTGTGTTATGAATCCAGAAATAGATAGGATCTCTTTGGGGGGAGATACTTACACTCCAGCCCAAGGGTCCCCCTTGGCACGTTTCTTTCTGGAAGCAGGTTATGTGGATGTATGGGGATGGGTTGGAAAAGAGCTTACTCCTGTATAAGTAAATCTGGAAATTCCATGCCTAGGATAGATCTGGCCTTGATAAATAAAAACCATCTCAGATTTATTAAATCGATGAAATACGAGGCCAGGTCATTTTCGGACCATGTACCCCAAATCTCTTGAATTAACCATGGGGGGTAATGATCATAAAGTAAGACCTCTATTTAGACTGAACCCCCACTGGATTTCTATAATGGATAAGAATACTCATGAATTGATAAAACAGGAGATGGGGTGCTTTTGGGATAGTAATGATAACACAGTCAGAGTCCAACTGGTATGGGAGGCATTTAAGGCCTTTATGAGGGGAATTTTGGTTAGCAATATTTCAAATTTAAAAAAGGGATCTGGTAAGAAGGAGAGGGAGCTAAAAGAAGCAGCGTTAGTTGCCATGAATGAGTTTTCTAGGAATAGAATACCAGGAAATAGGGAAACTATGCAGAATGAAAGCCAGGCGTCTGCTGACTTTCTCTTGGAAAAGGCCCAGCAGAGACTCTTTTTTTTTTTTTTTTTAAGGGACAAAAAAAAAATAGATATTTGGTCATCTGAGGGTATAATTATTGAAGAACAAGAGCGTATATGTCACGGTAAGTAAGATAAGGTAAGGAAACAGAACATGACAAGGCAAACAAAACAACTGACTATGCCCAAAATGCTAGGGAACAAAGGGGTAACCTCCTAGCAATCCCTCAAACACTTTCCCTAAGCTGCTATGCCCCTGTGCATATCTCAATTGTAGACTTGCATATGCCCACGTACCTAAGACTATAACACACTGAACCAAACCCTCAGCTGTAGGGAAGAGGGAAAGAGACACCCAGCTCCTTCATTAACCAAAAGAGCTAGCGTCACCCTAGAGGCCTAGTAAAAACAGATACAGAAGTAAAAAGGACTTATCTAGAGATGTCTTGGGGCAGACGATCCACCAAACTTCCAGAGCTCACACAAGGCAGAACTATAACCCGCAAGGGCTATAGGGAGAGGGAGGAATAAATAGCCTCACCAATTACCTAAAGAACAACACCTGGGAGGAGGTGGGATTCAGTTCTAACCCACAACAAAACAAACTGTCAGATCAAGTCACGTGCAGCAACTCTGACAGATCTCCTCAGAACACCCACAGAGCAGGACGTGACAGTACCCCCCCTCTACGGATGACCTCCGGCCACCCTTGTCCAACTTTATACGGGTGTGCCCTGTGAAAGGCATTGACAAGGCAGCTAGCATTAACATGGGTAGCCGGAACCCACATTCTTTCCTCGGGACCGTATCCCCTCCATTGCACTAGGTACTGAAGGGAACCCTGAAGAACACGTCAGTTGAGAATTCTAGAGATCTGAAACTCCAGATTACCGTCAACCAAAACAGGAGGAGGAGGCAAAGGAGATAGTTCCGCAGGTTCCACATATTTCTTCAACAAGGACCTGTGAAACACGTTATGGATCTTCCAGTCCTGCGGAAGTTCCAGACGAAACGCCACCAGATTGACAATGGCTGAGATTTTGTAAGGGCCAATAAATCTTGGACCCAATTTCCAAGAGGGTACGTTCAGCTTAATGTTTTTAGTGGACAACCACACCAAATCACCCACACATAGGTCCGGACCAGTCATATGTCTCTTGTCAGCCATCCGTTTATATCTTTCACCCATTTTTTTCAAATTAACTTGACTCTTCCGCCAGATAGATGACAAAGAGGAAGAGAATCTCTCCTCTTCTGGTATCCCAGAAGATTCGGTCCCAGAAAAAGTACCAAACTGAGTGTGAAAACTATATGCGCCAAAAAATCATGACTCCTGCCTACGGTTATTCAAGGCAAACTCCGCTAAAGACAAGAACGAGGACCACTCATCCTGATTCTCAGTGACAAAACACCTCAAATAGGTCTCCAGGTTTTGGTTAGTGCGCTCTGATTCTGGTTTTCGTATGGACCCTGAGAAGGTCCGGGCGGTTCTGGAATGGGACCGACCAGAGAATCAGAAAGCCTTGATGCGGTTCTTGGGGTTTACGAATTATTATAGAAAATGTATTTCAAAATATTCTACCATAGTAAAACCTCTCACTGATATGACCAAGAAGGGCGCCGACGTCTCGGGCTGGTCGGATGAGGCATTGCAGGCCTTTTCGGCTATTAAGGAGCGTTTTGCGTCCGCTCCCATTCTGGTGCAGCCGGATGTGTGTCAGCCATTTGTTGTGGAGGTTGATGCATCAGAGGTGGGGGTTGGAGCGGTACTGTCACAGGGTTCATCCCGGGCAAGTGGGTCCCGTGTGCCTTTTTCTCCAAGAAGCTCTCGGTCGCCGAGAGGAATTATGATGTTGGAGATAGAGAATTGTTGGCGATCAAGTTGGCCTTTGAGGAATGGCGCCACTGGTTAGAGGGGGCAGTTCACCCCGTTACGGTATATACAGACCATAAGAATTTGGCATACCTGCAATCAGCCAAGCGTCTGAACCCTAGGCAAGCCAGATGGTCACTGTTTTTTAGCAGGTTCAATTTTGTGGTTACCTTTCGCCCAGGGGTCAAGAACGTCAAGGCAGATGCCTTGTCTCGCAGCTTTCCTGGGGGAGGTGATTCAGAGGATCCTGCGCCGATTTTAGCGGATGGGGTGGTGGTCTCCGCTCTATACCCTGAATTGGAGATGGAGGTGTTGGGAGCCCAGGAGGAGGCTCCTGGTTCTTGTCCCCCAGGGAGGTTGTTTTTTCCTGAGGGCCTGCGATACAAGGTGTTCAAGGAACATCACGATACTGTCCTTGCTGGACATCCTGGTGGTAAGTCCACCTGTGATCTGGTGTCCCGGAGGTTCTGGTGGCCAGGGTTACGTAAGCGCATTGAGAATTACGTGAAAGCCTGTGAAACCTGCGCTTGGTCAAAGGTTGCTCATACTCGACCGGCTGGTTCACTTCTTCCATTGTCTATTCCGTCTCGTCCTTGGACGCATTTGTCTATGGATTTCATTACGGATCTGCCGAGTTCCTCCGGGAGAACAGTGATTTTGGTGGTGGTTGACCGTTTCAGTAAAATGGCTCACTTTATATCACTAACTAGTCTGCCTAACGCTAAGACTCTGGCGCTGATTTTTGTGGATAATATTGTGAAATTGCATGGTATTCCTTCGGATGTGGTCTCTGATAGGGGCACGCAGTTTGTCTCCAGGTTTTGGAGGGCGTTCTGCTCTCGGCTTGGCATTCAACTTTCTTTCTCTTCGGTTTTTCATCCGCAGTCGAATGGTCAGACGGAGAGTACTAATCAAAACCTGGAGACCTACTTGAGGTGTTTTGTGGCTGAGAATCAGGAGGACTGGTCCTCATTCTTGTCCTTAGCAGAATTTGCGTTGAATAACCGTAGGCAGGAGTCCACGGGTAAGTCGCCATTTTTTGGCGCATACGGTTTCCATCCTCAGTTTGGTACCTTTTCTGGGACTGGTTCCTCTGGGATGCCAGAGGAGGAGAGATTCTCTTCTGCCTTATCCTCCATCTGGCGGAGGATTCAAGGGAATTTGGAGAAGATGGGTGAGAGGTATAAACGAATGGCTGACAAGAGACGTGTGACTGGTCCGGACCTGTGTGTGGGTGATCTGGTATGGTTGTCCACTAAGAACATCAAGGTGAGGGTGCCATCTTGGAAACTGGGTCCAAGATTTATTGGTCCGTATAAAATTTCTGCAGTGATCAATCCAGTAGCGTTTCGGCTGGATCTTCCGCAGACTTGGAGGATCCATGATGTGTTCCACAGGTCGTTACTAAAAAAATATGTGAAACCAGTGGAACCATCGCCATTGCCTCCTCCTCCTCTTCTGGTCGAGGGAAACTTGGAGTTCGAGATCTCCAGGATTCTCGACTCTAGAATTCTTCGGGGTTCCCTTCAGTACCTGGTGCACTGGAAGGGATACGGCCCCGAGGAGAGGACAAGGGTTCCGGCGGTAGATGTTAACGCCAGCCGACTGGTGAGGGCTTTTCATAGGTCCCATCCGGATAAGGTTGGTCCGGGGTGTCTGGAGGTCACCTGTAGAAGGGGGGGTACTGTCATGCCTCATCCTGACGGTGTGCGGAGGTCGGCCCGGATAGCAGCACGAGTTTAGTGTTTTGTTTTGGAGCCGTGCTGGATCCGCCTCCCATCAGGTGCACTGGGTGGGGTTATGAGTTTAAATAGCACTCCACCCCAGTGCTCTGAGCGGATTATACAGGGAGTGCAGAATTATTAGGCAAGTTGTATTTTTGAGGATTAATTTTATTATTGAACAACAACCATGTTCTCAATGAACCCAAAAAACTCATTAATATCAAAGCTGAATATTTTTGGAAGTAGTTTTTAGTTTGTTTTTAGTTTTAGCTATTTTAGGGGGATATCTGTGTGTGCAGGTGACTATTACTGTGCATAATTATTAGGCAACTTAACAAAAAACAAATATATACCCATTTCAATTATTTATTTTTACCAGTGAAACCAATATAACATCTCAACATTCACAAATATACATTTCTGACATTCAAAAACAAAACAAAAACAAATCAGTGACCAATATAGCCACCTTTCTTTGCAAGGACACTCAAAAGCCTGCCATCCATGGATTCTGTCAGTGTTTTGATCTGTTCACCATCAACATTGCGTGCAGCAGCAACCACAGCCTCCCAGACACTGTTCAGAGAGGTGTACTGTTTTCCCTCCTTGTAAATCTCACATTGGATGATGGACCACAGGTTCTCAATGGGGTTCAGATCAGGTGAACAAGGAGGCCTTGTCATTAGATTTTCTTCTTTTATACCCTTTCTTGCCAGCCACGCTGTGGAGTACTTGGACGCGTGTGATGGAGCATTGTCCTGCATGAAAATCATGTTTTTCTTGAAGGATGCAGACTTCTTCCTGTACCACTGCTTGAAGAAGGTGTCTTCCAGAAACTGGCAGTAGGACTGGGAGTTGAGCTTGACTCCATCCTCAACCCGAAAAGGCCCCACAAGCTCATCTTTGATGATACCAGCCCAAACCAGTACTCCACCTCCACCTTGCTGGCGTCTGAGTCGGACTGGAGCTCTCTGCCCTTTACCAATCCAGCCACGGGCCCACCCATCTGGCCCATCTGCACTCCCTGTATTATTCACTTTGGTCTTGGAAGCTGGAGAGGAAGGTTGTCTGTTCCAGCGCAGAGAGATAAGTGTGGTTTCTTGTTTGATTGTTTGGTGTCATCTTCCCCATCCAGGTTCTGTGCGAGCAGGCTGCTCCTATTTCCCCTCTTCACTATCTCAGGGAATTTAGGGTGTTTCAGTCCAGGCACGGGGACACTTCATACCTACCACAAAGGTATGCATGTGGGCTGAGCAGTGCAGGGAGAGAGGTCAGGGATAAGTTAGGAGGTGACCCTTCCCCTGCCTCTCGCCTAGAGCCTGGTTGGTGGTTTAACTGTCCACCGTGACACTTCCCTGGAGGACAAGAATCAGGTGCCTCCTCTTGAGCCCCCAACACTTCCGTCTCCAGCTCCACCACCAACACCCCATCAGCCAAAATCGGAGCAGAATTCTCCGAATACCCGCCCCCCCCCCCATCAGAGAGCTACGTGACAACGCATCCGCTTTGACGTTTTTAATCCCAGGGCGATAGGTGACCACAAAATTGAACCTGGTAAAAAACAATGACCATCTAGCCTGCCTAGGATTTAAACGCTTTGCAGATTGCAGGTAAGCCAGATTTTTATGGTCAGTAAATACCGTTATCAGATGGATAGCCCCTTCTAGCCAATGACGCCACTCTTCAAAGGCCAATTTGATGGCCAACAACTCTCTATTCCCAACATCATAATTTCTTTCGGCGGCCGAGAGTTTCTTGGAGAAAAAAGCACACGGGCGCCATTTGCTAGGAGAGGGACCCTGCGACAAGACTGCTCCGACTCCCACTTCTGACGCATCAACCTCCACAATGAAGGGTTGAGACACATCAGATTGCATCAGAATGGGAGCAGAAGCAAGACATTTCTAATAGCAGAAAAAGCCTGTAATGCCTCATCCGACCAGACAGAGAAGTCAGCGCCCTTCCTAGTCATATCTGTCAAAGGTTTGACAATGGTGGGATAATTCAGGATGAATTTTCTGTAGTAATTGGTAAATCCTAAAAACCATCAGAGCTTTCTGATTCTCTGGCCGTTCCCATTCCAGTACCGCACGGACCTTTTCAGGATCCATACGAAAACCGGAGGCAGAAAGCAAGTACCCCAAAAACGGCAGCTCCTGAGCCGCAAACACATTTTTCAAACTTAGCATACAATTTATTCTCCCGAAGGATCAATAACACTTGTCTCAAATGATCCTGATGAGTCTTCATATCGGGTGAGTAAATTAGTATGTCTTCGAGGTAAATAACCACGAATCTCCCCACCAAAAGATGAAAAATGTCATTGATAAAGCGCTGAAAGACTGCTGGAGCATTAGCTGGGCATGACTAGGTTCTCAAAGTGACCTCCGGGTCAGATTATAAGCTCCTCTTAAATCCAACTTAGAAAACACCTTGGCACCAACAATCTGATCAAATAGATCCGGAATCAAGGGAAGGGGATAAGGATCACGGAAAGTAATGAGATTCAGTTTCCGGAAATCTAGGCAGGGTCTAAGGGATCCGTCCTTCTTCTTTACGAAAAAGAAGCCAGCGGCCATAGGAGACTTAGGCCTCATGCACACGACCGTTGTGTGCATCCGTGGCCGTTGTGCCGTTTTCCGTTTTTTTTTTCGCGGACCCATTGACTTTCAATGGGTCCGTGGAAAAATCGGAAAATGCACCGTTTTGCAGCCGCATCCGTGATCCGTGTTTCCTGTTTGTCAAAAAAAAATGACCTGTCCTATTTTTTTGACGGACAACGGTTCACGGACCCATTCAAAGAACACGGATGCACACAAGATTGGCATCCGTCTGTATGAAAGCTTTTTCAGAGCTGAGTTTTCACTTCGTGAAAACTCAAATCCGACAGTATATTCTAACACAGAGGCGTTCCCATAGTGATGGGGACGCTTCTAGTTAGAATATACTGAGAACTGTGTACATGACTGCCCCCTGCTGCCTGGCACCACCCGATCTCTTACAGGGGGCTGTGAGCCGCACAATTAACCCCTCAGGTGCTGCACCTGAAGGGGTTAATTGTGCATATCATAGCCCCCTATAAGAGATCAGGGGCTGCCAGGCAGCAGGGGGCAGACCCCCCTCCCTCCCCAGTTTTAATTTCATTGGTGGCCAGTGCGGCCCCCCCCCCCCGCTATTGTATTATTTTCATTGGTGGCACAGTGTGCGGTCCCCCCCCGGCCCCCCCCCCTCTATTGTATTAATATCATTGGTGGCCAGTGTGCAGCCTCCCCTCTCCCCCGCCCCCCCCCCCCCCGATCATTGGTGGCAGCGGAGAGTTAGAAGCATCATACTTACCTGCGAGCTGCGCTGTCTGTGACCGGCCGGGAGCTCCTCCTACTGGTAAGTAACACCACACCACAAAATGGCTGCTGGGTGATGTCGTCACCTATATAGTGAAGGGGTAGTCTAGTTTCCGATTGGTTGCTAGGGATGTTGCTAAGCTGTGACAAAGCCTTCTCATTGGCTATTCAAGCTAGGAGAAGGGAGGGATAATGCTAATGATGAGTCGCCTCATGCACTGTAGAAAAACAAAACAAAAAACGAATATTCGTGTGGATAATATATCACTATATTCTACAAATTCGAAAATTCGACAAAGCAAAACCTATATGAAAATAGCTTGACGCCCCTACGAGATTACAATAATGCGAATACTGTATTCTAAATTATTCTAATTACTGATTTATAATTTTCCTCCCCTTGTATAATAAAGTACCCTGATACCCCTTAGTTACAGTCATGTGAAAAAATTAGGACACCCTTTGAAAGCATGTGGTTTTTTGTAACATTTTTAATAAATGGTTATTTCATCTCCGTTTCAACAATACAGAGAGATTAAAGTAATCCAACTAAACAAAGAAAACTGAAGAAAAGTCTTTTCAAGATCTTCTGTAAATGTCATTCTACAAAAATGCCTATTCTAACTGAGGAAAAAGATAGGACACCCTCACATGTATTCCCTCTTAAATTGGCTCAGATCTCACACAGGTATATCACACCAGGTGCACATAATTAGTAGATCGTTACTCTGCATGTTGAATGAGGCTTGCCCTATTTAAACCTCAGACATTTAGTTTGGTGTGCTCCTGACTGTTGAAGTGAGAGTGAGCACCATGGTGAGAGCAAAAGAGCTGTCAGAGGACTTCAGAAAAAAGATTGTAGCAGCCTATGAGTCTGGGAGGGGATTTAAAAAGATCTCAAAAGATTTTGAAATCAGCCATTCCACTGTCCGGAAGATAGTCTACAAGTGGAGGGCTTTCAAAACAACTGCCAACATGCCCAGGACTGGTCGCCCCAGCAAGTTCACCCCAAGAGCAGACCGCAAGATGCTAAAAGAGGTATTCAAAAACCCTAAAGTGTCACCTCGAGAACTACAGCAGGCTCTGGCTACTGTTGATGTAGAAGTACATGCCTCTACAATCAGAAAGAGACTGTACAAGTTTAACTTGCATGGGAGGTGTGCAAGGAGGAAACCTTTGCTTTCCAAGAGAAACATCGAGGCCAGACTGACATTTGCCAGCGATAAAGTTGACAAAGACCAGGACTTCTGGAATAATGTTCTTTGGACAGATGAGTCCAAAATTGAATTATTTGGACACAACAGCAGAGGACATGTTTGGCGTAAACCAAACACAGCATTCCAAGAAAAGAACCTCATACCAACTGTGAAGCATGGAGGTGGAAGTGTCATGGTTTGGGGCTGCTTTGCTGCAGCAGGACCTGGTCAGCTCACCATCATAGAATCCACGATGAATTCTACTGTGTATCAGAAGGTGCTTGAAGAACATGTGAGACCATCAGTTAGAAAATTAAAGCTGAAGCGGAACTGGACCATGCAACATGACAATGACCCAAAACATACTAGTAAATCAACCAAAGATTGGCTGAAAAAGAAGAAATGGAGAGTCCTGGAATGGCCAAGTCAAAGTCCAGATTTGAATCCCATTGAGATGCTGTGGGGTGACTTGAAAAGGGCTGTACGTGCAAGAAACCCCTCAAACATCTCACAGCTGAAAAAGTTCTGCATTGAGGAGTGGGGTAAAATTTCCTCAGACCGATGTCGAAGACTGGTAGATGGCTACAAGAACCGTCTCACTGCAGTTATTTCAGCCAAAGGAGGTAACACTCGCTATTAGGGGCAAGGGTGTCCTATCTTTTTCCTCAGTTAGAATAGGCATTTTTGTAGAATGACATTTACAGAAGATCTTGAAAAGACTTTTCTTCAGTTTTCTTTGTTTAGTCGGATTACTTTAATCTCTCTGTATTGTTGAAACGGAGATGAAATAACCATTTATTAAAAATGTTACAAAAAATCACATGCTTTCAAAGGGTGTCCTTATTTTTTCACATGACTGTATATGACCCCCCCGAGATAATATAACTAAGGGGTACCCGGGTACTTTATTATACAAGGGTAATATAACTCAGGAGGCCTATCAGGCATTATACGATGGTAATATGTTATATTACCCCCGGTATAATGTACCCTAATACCCCTTGGTTATATTACCCCCTGTATAATGTACCCTGATTACCCTCAGTTATATAACTTAGGGGTATCAGTCAGGGGACATTATGGGTGATATTATAACTAAGGGGTATCAGGGTACATTATACAAGGGTAATATAACTGAGGAGGACTCAGTGCTATCAGGGGACATTATACAGGGGTCCTTAGTTATATTACCCCTGTATAATTTACCCTGATACTCCTAAGGGGTATCAGGGTTGAGGAGGGGCTGGGCGCAAGCAGGCAGGGCAGGCCATGAGGCGAGGTAGTGGGGGTAGGGGTACACACTTTTTTTTAAACTTTTTATTCTTACTTTGTTTTCTTTTCTCTAGGGCCAGGGCCGGCCAGGCAGGGCCAGGCAGAGTTGGGAAGTTGCCACAGCAGCCAGTAGTCCTCCCCTCCTGTCCGACAGCCCAAAGCTGGGGCCTAGGCAGTGGGCACAGACAGAGTAGGCTCACTAGACTAGCAGCAGAGTGACGCAGGAGCAGAAGATGAAGGCAGGTTAAGCAGCAAACGTTCGCAGCTTTGCGTGGTGACGAACGTGACATCAACGCGTCTCTGCGGCTGCCACACTCCCAGCCTGCGCCCGCCCTGCGCGCTCTGCCTCCGCAGTCCGCTGGGTCCGAACGCCGCCCCCACCCCCATATGTCATGTGACTCATGTAGAGACTGTGTATGTATCTGTGTTCTGTAGTGTGTCTGTACTTTAACTTGAATCACTGAGTCAGTAGTGTGGGCGGCAGCAACGGTTAGCGAACCAGCAGGGTGGGCACCCGGGGGGGGCAAGGAATGACCTGGGGGGGCAATTGCCCCCCTGTAGCGACGCCACTGTACATAGAGTATATGTCACACCAGTATGGCTTAATAAATGTGGGTTGAGAAGTACGTCTAATTGTCCACGGTGCGATTCACTTGTGGCTGATTATTTACATACAGTCGTGGCCAAAAGTTTTGAGAATGACACAAATATTAGTTTTCACAAAGTTTGCTGCTAAACTGCTTTTAGATCTTTGTTTCAGTTGTTTCTGTGATGTAGTGAAATATAATTACACGCACTTCATACGTTTCAAAGGCTTTTATCGACAATTACATGACATTTATGGAAAAAGTCAGTATTTGCAGTGTTGGCCCTTCTTTTTCAGGACCTCTGCAATTCGACTGGGCATGCTCTCAATCAACTTCTGGGCCAATTCCTGACTGATACAACCCATTCTTTCATAATCACTTCTTGGAGTTTGTCAGAATTTGTGGGTTTTTGTTTGTCCACCCGCCTCTTGAGGATTGACCACAAGTTCTCAATGGGATTAAGATCTGGGGAGTTTTCAGGCCATGGACCCAAAATGTCAACGTTTTGGTCCCCGAGCCACTTAGTTATCACTTTTTCCTTATGGCACGGTGCTCCATCGTGCTGGAAAATGCATTGTTCTTCACCAAACTGTTGTTGGATTGTTGGAAGAAGTTGCTGTTGGAGGGTGTTTTGGTGCCATTCTTATTCATGGCTGTGTTTTTGGGCAAAATTGTGAGTGAGCCCACTCACTTGGATGAGAAGCAACCCCACACATGAATGGTCTCAGGATGCTTTACTGTTGGCATGACACAGGACTGATGGTAGCACTCACCTTTTCTTCTCCAGACAAGCCTTTTTCCAGATGCCCCAAACAATCGGAAAGAGACTTCATCGGAGAATAGGACTTTGCCCCAGTCCTCAGCAGTCCATTCACCATACTTTCTGCAGAAGATCAATCTGTCCCTGATGTTTTTTGGGAGAGAAGTGGCTTCTTTGCTGCCCTTCTTGACACCAGGCCTTCTTCCAAAAGTCTTCACCTCACAGTGCGTGCAGATGCGCTCACACCTGCCTGCTGCCATTCCTGAGCAAGCTCTGCACTGGTGGCACTCCGATCCCGCAGCTGAATCCTCTTTAGGAGACGATCCTGTCGCTTGCTGGACTTTCTTGGACGCCCTGAAGCCTTCTTAACAAGAATTGAACCTCTTTCCTTGAAGTTCTTGATGATCCTATAAATTGTTGATTGAGGTGCAAAATATAATAACAAAAAACATAAAAAATGTAAAATAAAAAGTAACAAATATTGAAAAAATATATTAATGTAAAATGGACATATTAGTTAATCACATCAAAACACTAGCACAAACAATAATAATTGATTAGCACACATAAATAGGGTTACTCATTAAATCACTCGGTAAGGGGCACAACTTATGTAGCACTTAATTAATTTTGGTCACTTTCACCTTGCAATCCACTTTCATACATTATTTATTAATGGATTTTTTATTTATATATTTCTTGCACCCCTTATATATATATGTCTTTTTATTCATATATACTTTTCTTCTTTTTCTTTTTCTACTTTTTGCTTTTTACTCTATATGTAATTCGGTAGTCTTTGAGTATATTAAATCATGTAATGATGCAGTGTTTTGAGTCCCCCTTGGGTTCAAGGCATTGTCTATATATGTTAGATATCCTTATCCGTTGATCATTTCCTCCCCTTTTTTTCTTTGCTTTGTCCCCTCTCCACAGGGCTTGTTCTATGTGCGCATAATCGCGCTTCAATTCTGCAATATGGCTTCCGATGTGTGGCACGCAGTGTGTGCTTCCTGAGCACTGCGCGCCCTGCTGTTTCCGGTATTTGGAACGCAGGACGCGCCGGCTCGGTTATGCGCACGCGGGGACGTCACTTCCGGTTTTTGCTTTGGCCTCCTGTCGCTACGGTGATCTTCCCACACGTGACACGCAGTGGGTGCCTTCCTGGCCTGCGCGCCCTGTTGCTCCCGTCATCTGGAGCGCAGGACGCGCCGGTTCGGCTATGTGGACGTCACTTATGGTCCCCGTTGTTTGGCCTTCACTGCCTGTCACACCGACCCTCTACAGAGGGTATTGAGCCTCCTCCTCCCCCCTTTCCATCCCCCTCCCTCCTCCCACACCAGCGTGGGGTTGCCGCCCTCACACCCCATGGGAACGCCTTCTGACACAGGTGAAAATGATTGTTATCCAGTTACTATGTGTATATATACCAGTTCATGTGCCATTCAGGTACAGGCACCCCTGAGGAAGCCAGCAGAGCCTGGCGATACGCGTTGGGATTTCTTCCTGACCACCACGCACACCCCCACTATGCCACTTTGAATGATAAGTATTACAGCTTTCTACTTTGTTGATGGATTTCATGTGGGGGTATGTTCATGCTTTTGTGGTGAGTCAGTGTGGCATGTGCAATTGGTTCACATGGCCCTGATATATTGTATACAATCATTTTAACTTGTTTCCTGTCGTGTCTGTTGCTTTAAATAAATTTGATACATTTTTTAGATGTGCAGCTTTTATCTCTGTATTCTTTTTCCTTCCTTGAATCACATTGTGCATTATATACCGTGCGCCGGCACTCTTTTCTTAACCCTGATGTGCCCCCGTTCTTTGAATTACATATGACAAAAGAGTATTACAGAAGGAAGCACAATGGACCTTCCGATTACAGACAGTGCGTCCAAAGGGGCTCAATTAATTTATTTATTTTGCCTGCTTCGTCTGATATGGTCCTAATAGTGCCTTCTATAATCGATTGTCGGGTGAGCATCCCATCTTGAGGCCCCCTGTAAGGGATTAACCCATCCCATCTTGAGGCCCCCTGTAATAGGATTAACTGTGGGGTTTTTGTGAAGCTGTGCAGGATGAGCATACAGTTAGGCTCTGGATTACACTGCAGACAGCACTTTAACAATTAACAACCTACCTCCCTTCCCCCACCTCTCTTAGTGCTCGGTTCTGTTGATTCATTTGTGGTAGCATCACATCAGGACTCTGGTGGATGCTCCGCAATTAATAGGGGTTTATTTACCTTGTAAGCTCTTGTCCAGCAGACGTATTTTCACCCCATGTACCCCATACAAGTGTAGGGGTGGGATCAATTACTGGCTGGAGTTAGTGCTTATCCTGGCATTACTTGCTATACAAGGGATAACCCCTATTGTGAACATTAGTTCCTTTAGGATATCCCTCTCGCTCTATATTTTAAGGTATATGCATTATTATTTACCACAATATCAGGGCATTGCTAATAAGGTTGCTAATAGGGGTGCTGTAGGGGCACTATGACTAGTGAGGGCAGTCCTGGAGCACTAGTACTATGGGGGTGAGAGGCACTGTTACTTCTGCAGTATAGTATTTGTTGCACGGAGAGCACAGTGGATGGAGAAGATGAGGAAAGAGAACGTCTACATTAGAGAAGACATCTGTCACAAACATACCTGTCCGGGCTCCTGTGGCGAGATCTCCATCTATGGCACGACGGCGTCTGGAGAGACGCGCTACTAGGCCACGCTCCGGGGTGACGCAACAGCATTTTTAGTTACAGGATGCAATGCTCTTTCTCCCCACAGCGGAGTGTGCTGGAGGAGATTAGCAGTGGCCCGATTGCTCAGCTGCTCTATTCCTATGTGCTAGTGTCCTGACTAATGGAGCGCTGAGACATGGACCTACCAGGTTCTCATCCAGCAACTCGGCGCTCTATTTAAACCCCTTCCTGGCCATACACCAGTGCCTAGTCGTGTTTGGGATCACTAGCTAGGTTCCTGGTTCTTGGATTCATTTGGATTTGTTTGTGCTTTTTGACCTCAGCTTGTCTTTTGACCACTCTCTGTCTCACGTGATTTGTACTGTGCATCCCATCTGGTTCTGACCTCAGCTCATCTTTTGACTACCCTCTGTGTTAAATCTATATAGTTTATTTCATTGAACTATTCATATATTCTATTTTTGGTTATATGCTCCCATCTAGTGGCTGTTTTTGGTATTGCACTTGTTTTTCTGTTCATATGTCATTCATTTCATTGTGTACCTTACTTCCTGTTTCTCTATAATGATCCAGGCATTGAACAGGTACCACATGTATTCTCATGTGAGCTTACAAAAGCATCATCTTTTGACCGCACAATACCAGAATCCATATGTTCTGCTGTACTCTGTTATCTGGCTTACAGAATAAAGCAACTTACACAGATAAACTCAGTGTTGGTGAGTTCAGCTATCTGATAAGGATTGTCTGCAGTGATTATATCTGCTCATACAGGCCAGGCAAGAGGTATTACTTGGGATAAATCGCTATTACAAAAATCTGAGTCAGAATAGTCAAAATATGCATAGAATTCCTACAGCCTGCTGTGTATATGTGTGTGCCTAAACTGCAATCAAGCTCAGTGCCATCCGCCATCTTGTGAAAGCACATGGTTGCACAAGCTTACTGCACTTCAAGTGAATGTTGGAAACTGTTTCTCTACATTGCACTGTGTTACCTCACCTGTCTAAGCTGCTGTTCGTCTTCTTAAAGAGACAGTACAATTTTTCTCAAAACCGTAAAGAATTTCTAGACAAGGCTCTGAACACTCTTTTATGGCTGAACTAACGCAGATACATCATGCCTCTGAACCCGCAGACGTACAGGGAGCAGATTCTTCAGATATTACTGAACAGAGTGTAAGACCCAAATGTACAATAAAACCAACATAGAATCTCAGAGAAAACTATGAAGCCACTAGAGATGAGTTCTCCAGAAATCTGTCAGATCTCTGGGACAGAACCTCAAACTGCATGTCAGTTTTGTCACACTCTAATGATCAACCAGCTGAAATAAGAGACTCTATAAATCACCTGTTTGCTGTGCATGTACGCTACCAGCAGTTGTCTTCAAAATACTCAGCCTTCTTGCAGGACTCTAATATAGAGGATTCTTCAGCAGAACTGACCAGGACTGATGCACTGAACCAACAAAGGAATCTCGCAGTGCAAAATGCTAAGTTTAAGGCAGAACTCCGCATTACTCAACTGCAGGAGACCAGATCTCACAGATCCACCACAACCAAGCGCACTGCACTTTCTTCCAGATCCTCTCGTTCCAGAAGATCAACATTAAGCGACAAGTTAATAGCGGCCCGCGCTAATGCCGAATCAAAAAAGCAAAGCTCCTTTACCAGAAAGCAAGCAGAGATGGAAGCTCAAAGGGCAGCTCAACAAGCAGAGATGGAAGCTCAAAGAGCAGCTCATCAAGCAGAGATGGCAGCTAGTAAAGCAGAGATGGAAGCTCAAAGGGTAGCTCAACAAGCAGAGATGGCAGCTCATCAAGCCAAGATGGAAGCTCAAAGCAAAGCTCTCCAATCAGAAGCAGATTCACAAATAAAGATTCTGCAAATAGAAGGGGAGGAAGCAGCTTCCCTAGCAAGGTTGGAGGTCCTTGAACAAGCAATGGGACAAAGTACTAATTCAGACTGCCTTATCCCAGTAGAACTGGAAGATCCAGCTGAATGCACCAGTGAATACGTTCTAAAGCATAAAATCTGCAAAGATACAGAGTCATCTCCTGTACCTCCTACTAACAACACTGTTCTGACTCCCAATGCAGAGACCTCTCAGCTCTATATGTCTGAGCCTCTTCAAGTCTACAATGCAAGTACATCTATGCAGCAAACCGGATCAACTCATGTCAACAACAAGGTGACTTCCGGTGATAAGCCGCAGCTCAAACCAAAGCCCGCACAAGCCTTAGAGACTACACCACAGTTAAACGCTCATGCAACATCAATTTAGCCTGGTAAACCTCACCCTACATCACCAGAGAACTTTCACACCCAAGGGGTTCCACGAGTTACTTTGACACCAAGGAGTGAGAGACTAGACATGAATGACTTTGCCAGATACATGGTACGCCGTGAGCTCATTAACACCAGCCTCTCAAGGTTTGACGACTGTCCAGAGAGCTACAGGGCCTGGAGATCAACCTTCAAGGCTACTATTGCCGATCTCAACCTTACTGCTAAGGAAGAACTTGATTTGCTCATAAAGTGGCTGGGACCAGAATCTGCAGGTCGTGTTAAAAGACTCAGAACAGTACATGTTGACCACCTAGATGCAGGTCTTGTTGCTGCATGGACAAGACTTGAGCAAGCCTATGGAAGCTCTGAAGCCATAGAAAGCTTTCTATTCAAGTAACTGCAAAACTTCCCAAAAATAGGGAACAAAGACTATCGCAAGCTCCAAGATCTAAGTGACCTCCTCATGGAGCTAGAGTTGGCAAAGACTGACCCACTTCTACCTGGACTAAGCTTTCTGGACACCGCTCATGATTTCAACCCAGTGGTGTCTAAACTGCCATATGGCCTACAAGAAAAATGGGCCCAACAGGGCTCAAGATACAAAATAGACTATAATGTATCCTTTCCTCCATTCTCATACTTCTGCAGGTTCATTAGTGATCTAGCATGGATGAGACACTACCCCATTTTCAGCTTCAGTGAACCCAACCTGCCTGCTTCATCCTTACCATCATTAAGGTATGATAATACAGCAGCTAAACGTAGAGACTTAAATAGAGCTATATCTGTTAAAAGGACAGAAATCTCACCCTTCGCAACCTCACCTACTGATCAGGGCGTTGTGGATGACAGAGATAAAGACCCTAATTGTCAGTGTCCTATTCACAAGAAGCCTCACCCTCTTAAGAAATGTCATGGGCTTAGGGCAAAGACTTTACAAGAGCGCAGGGAGATTCTCAGGAAACTTGGCATATGCTACAAGTGCTGTGCTTCTTATAGCCATTTTGTTAAACACTATAAAGTTGTCATCAAGTGCACAGAATGCAGTAGCGACAGACTGTCACGAGGGTGTCAAGAACCACGCCTGACTCCGTTATACCCGGGGTCAGGAAGTCGCAGCGGTTGGCTGCGCGCTCTATGTAAGATAGGGCTGTTTTCCTATGGTAGCTTTCTGGGTTTGCTTTGCAACCCTTTTTGGCTCCCTCAGGGATCCGTAGCTCCTTCTCCTCAGCTGTTCCTTGTCCAGCACTCCCAACCTCCTTATATTCCCCTCTCACACTTCTCTGGTTGCCAGATATAGAGCTTCCTGCCTGGACTTCTATACTGACCCTCTGGAGCTGTGTTGCTGCGTTCTCTGTTTGTTGGTCCAGAACGTTACCCTCCGGATCCCTGTTGGACCTTTGTGGTCTGCTGTGGTCGCCCACCTGGGTGTATGTGTTTGTCTGTATTGTCTGTCCTCTCCCTGGTGTTTCACTCTTAGTGTCAGTGGTGCGGACTAGCGATCCCACCGGCCCGTTCACTATCTAGGGCTCATTTTAGGGAAAGCCAGGGTTTAGGCACGTGATCGCCGCACGGGTGAGGAACCCGTCTAGGGACGTCAGGGCAGTCAGGTGCCATCCGCAAGGTGAGTCAGGGGTCACCACCTTTCCCTCTCCCTTGGGCAGGGCTTTCCCTTTTCCCTCCCTGTGCGTGACGCCTGTCATTACATTATATCTGGCCCTTATTTTGTGTAGGTAAAAAAAAATATATATATATATTTTTTTTACCTACTTAGAATCCAGTATGGATCCAATTGCTGCTCTGTCCAAACAATTTCATGGCCTGTCTTTGGAGGTGGCAGGATTGAAGGCGTCGGTCCTCCAGCAACAGCAGCAATTACAACTGACCGCAAGCCCAGCGGTTGCTACTGGTAACCAGGTTGTTGCGGAACCCAAGGTCCCTCTCCCTGACAGATTTTCTGGGGGAAGGGACAAGTTTTTGACATTCCGTGAGGCCTGTAAATTATATTTTAAACTGCGCCCTTACTCCTCTGGTAATGAAGAACAGCGGGTGGGGGTTGTTATTTCCCTGCTGCAGGGGGACCCGCAGTCCTGGGCGTTCTCTTTACCTACTGATTCCCAGGCTCTTCGGTCAGTGGATGAGTTTTTCGGGGCCTTGGGTCTCATATATGACGACCCTGACCGAGTCGCACTGGCTAAATCAAGATTACGGAGACTCCTACAAGGAGAGCGGCCGGTAGAGGAGTGTGGGCTACGGATACCCAATGGAACGACCCGGCTCTCAGGAGTCAGTTCTGCTCTGGGTTATCCGAAAGGGTTAAGGATGCGCTTGCATTATATGAGACCCCCTTTTCCTTTGATGCGGTTATGTCCCTTTCTATCCGTATAGAGAGACGCCTTAGGGACAGGTAGAAAAAACCGGAGCAATTGGTAACCCCTCCCAAGCAGCAGTTAGTCTGTACGGACTTAGACGAGCCTATGCAACTACTCGTCAGGTCCGTCCTCCTGAGGCTCGCCGTAGGCGTGGGGTTTGTTTTTTTTGTGGGGAGAGGGGTCATTTCATTAATGTCTGTCCTTCTTTCCTCAGAAACAAAAGACCGTCGGAAAACTACTAACCCCAGGCTGTGTGGAGGATGTCAGCCGGGGGGTATATGTTTCCTCCATACGTACATCGCAATTTGTGTTGCCAGTGGTTATTGTTTTTGGTGTTAAGACGGAGACTATTTCTTTCTTTCTAGACAGTGGAGCAGGGGTAAATTTGATAGATGCCCATTTTGCCCGCACTATGGGTTTGTCTCTCTGTACGCTACAGAGACCTATTCCCATATTCGCTATTGATTCTGCTCCTCTGTCTCAGAGAAACCTCACCCACATTGTTCATAATTTACACCTTCGGGTAGGGGACCACCATAACGAGATGCTTTCAGGTTATGTTATGGAGGGGCTTCCCACTCCGGTAGTGCTGGGTCTTCCCTGGTTGGTAACGCACAATCCAGTGGTGGATTGGCAGGCCAGGGAGATATCGGAGTGGAGTGAGCATTGCAGAGAAAATTGCTTAAATAGCAATTGCATAGTCGCCTCCATAACTACCCTACCTACATTTATTTCGGATTTTGAGGACGTTTTTTCTGAAAAGGGTTGTCAGAAGTTACCACCTCACCGTCCTTATGATTGCCCGGTTAACCTTATTCCCGGCGCAAAATTACCCAAGACCAGGTTATATAATCTTTCGGGTCCAGAGAGACAAGCCATGAAAGATAATATCTCCGAGAGCTTGGCTAAGGGACACATCAGACCCTCTTCTTCACCCGTGGCTGCAGGGTTTTTCTTCGTTAAAAAGAAAGATGGGGGCCTGCGTCCTTGCCTAGATTTTCGCGAATTAAATCGGATAACCATCCGAGACCCATACCCTCTTCCTCTCATTCCTGACCTGTTTAACCAGATTGCGGGTGCTAGGTGGTTCTCCAAACTTGATCTTAGGGGGGCCTACAATCTGATTCGTATCAAGGAGGGGGATGAGTGGAAGACAGCTTTTAACACCCCTGAGGGGCATTATGAAAATCTAGTTATGCCTTTCGGTCTGACCAATGCTCCTGCCGTCTTTCAACATTTCGTTAATGACATTTTTAGTCATCTAATCGGCAGGTTTGTGGTAATATACCTAGATGATATTTTAATGTATTCGTCTGATCTGAGAACACATGAGGTGCATGTCAGACAAGTACTGCAAGTCCTACGGACGAATAAATTATATGCTAAAATTGAAAAATGTGTCTTCGCCGTTCAGGAGATACAATTCCTAGGTTATTTCTTATCTGCTTCAGGTTTCCGTATGGATCCTAGGAAGGTCCAGGCAATTTTAGATTGGGATCTTCCTGAGAACCTCAAAGCACTGCAACGGTTCTTGGGCTTCGCGAATTTCTATAGGAAATTCATTAAAAATTATTCAGTTATTGTAAAACCCCTTACTGACATGACTAGGAAGGGGACAGATTTTTCTAAATGGTCTGACGCCGCTAAAGTTGCTTTTTCCTCTCTAAAAAAGAGGTTTACCTCGGCACCTGTACTAGTCCAACCTGATGTCTCTCAGCCTTTTATTGTTGAAGTAGATGCGTCAGAGGTGGGAGTGGGGGCGGTGCTGTCTCAGGGTCCATCTCCTGGCAAATGGCGTCCTTGTGCTTTCTTTTCTAAAAAACTATCTGCAGCAGAAAAGAACTACGATATTGGCAATAGGGAACTATTAGCTATTAAACTAGCGTTTGAAGAATGGCGTCACTTTTTAGAGGGGGCAGTCCACCCCGTCACTGTGATTACGGACCACAAAAATCTTCTGTACCTCGAATCAGCTAAGCGTCTCACCCCTAGACAAGCTAGGTGGTCGCTATTTTTTACCAGGTTTAACTTTGTTATTACCTATCGTCCTGGGGCAAAGAATACCAAGGCTGATACACTATCTCGTTGTTTCCCTGGAGGGGGTAATGTGAGTGATCCGGTACCCATTCTTCAAAGAGGAGTGGTTGTTTCTGCGGTACACTTTGCTCTGGAGGGAAAGGTGTTAGAGGCCCAGGGGGACGCCCCGGTCTCTTGCCCCTCAGAGAAATTGTTTGTACCGTTGAACCTGCGTTTCGAATTATTAAAGGAACATCATAATTCGGCACTTGCTGGGCACCCGGGTAGTAAAGCAACTTTGGAGCTATTGTCTCGTCGTTTTTGGTGGCCAAGGTTGCGTCAGGATGTATTGGATTTTGTGTCTTCTTGTTCTACCTGTGCGCGCGCAAAAGTTTCGCATACAGGTCCTACAGGGTCTCTATTACCACTCGTCATTCCCAATAGACCATGGACACATCTGTCAATGGATTTTATCACTGACTTACCTTTGTCTGCGGGTAAAACTGTTATTTTGGTAGTAGTGGACAGGTTTAGCAAAATGGTACACTTCATTGCGTTACCCGCACTACCTAATGCTAAGACTCTTGCTCAGGTATTTGTCAGTGAAATCGTGAAGCTTCACGGGGTCCCTTCCGATGTTGTTTCGGATCGGGGTACCCAGTTTATTTCTAAATTTTGGAAAGCTTTTTGTTCCCGTTTGGGGGTACACTTGTCCTTTTCCTCAGCTTTCCATCCTCAGTCGAATGGACAGACTGAGCGTACCAACCAAAACCTGGAGACATATCTAAGATGTTTTGTGTCTGAAAACCAAGAGTTGTGGTCATCATATTTACCGTTAGCTGAGTTTGCCATAAATAATCGTCGTCAGGAATCCATTGGCAAGTCACCATTTCTTGGTGCATATGGTTTTCATCCCCAATTCTGTACTTTCAAAGAGGGGGGGTCTTCTGGGGTTCCCGAAGAGGAACGGTTTTCGTCATCTCTTTCATCGGTATGGCAGAAGGTGCAAGCTAACTTGAAAAATATGGGAGGTAAATACAAATGCATGGCTGATAAGAGACGGTCGCCAGGTCCGGACCTAGGAGTGAATGACTATGTGTGGTTGTCTACTAGGAATATTAAATTAAAGGTTCCCTCTTGGAAACTGGGTCCTAGGTTCATTGGCCCTTACAAAATTGTAGCCATCATCAACCCCGTGGCTTTTCGCCTGGAGCTACCTCAGACTTTTAAAATCCATAACGTCTTTCATAAGTCGTTACTCAAAAAATATGTTCCACCTCTAGAACCGTCACCGCTGCCACCCCCTCCTGTTGTTGTGGATGGTAATCTAGAGTTTCAGATATCCAAAATTGTTAATTCTCGTCGGGTCCGCCGCTCTCTTCAATATCTGGTGCATTGGAGAGGTTACGGTCCCGAGGAAAGAATGTGGGTTCCTGCGTCTGAGGTAAACGTGGACAGGCTGGTTCGGGCTTTTCATGCCTCTCATCCTGAGAGACCTGGTCCTGAGTGTCCGGAGGCCCCTCGTAGAGAGGGGGGTACTGTCACGAGGGTGTCAAGAACCACGCCTGACTCCGTTATACCCGGGTTCAGGAAGTCGCAGCGGTTGGCTGCGCGCTCTATGTAAGATAGGGCTGTTTTCCTATGGTAGCTTTCTGGGTTTGCTTTGCAACCCTTTTTGGCTCACTCAGGGATCCGAAGCTCCTTCTCCTCAGCTGTTCCTTGTCCAGCACTCCCAACCTCCTTATATTTCCCTCTCACACTTCTCTGGTTGCCAGATATAGAGCTTCCTGCCTGGACTTCTATACTGACCCTCTGGAGCTGTGTTGCTGCGTTCTCTGGTTGTTGGTCCAGAACGTTACCCTCCGGATCCCTGTTGGACCTTTGTGGTCTGCTGTGGTCGCCCACCTGGGTGTATGTGTTCGTCTGTATTGTCTGTCCTCTCCCTGGTGTTTCCCTCTTAGTGTCAGTGGTGCGGACTAGCGATCCCACCGGCCCGTTCACTATCTAGGGCTCATTTTAGGGAAAGCCAGGGTTTAGCCACGTGATCGGCGTACGGGTGAGGAACCCGTCTAGGGACGTCAGGGCAGTCAGGTGCCAGCCGCAAGGTGAGTCAGGGGTCACCATCTTTCCCTCTCCCTTGGGCAGGGCTTTCCCTTTTCCCTCCCTGTGCGTGACGCCGGTCATTACACAGACATGCTACAGCCATGCACCCTACTCCACTTCCAGACAACCCACAGCAGCTTCCTACCTCTACTCCCATCTCAAATCATGGCGGGGAGCAACAAGGTCATGCTCCAACCAAAGATAATGTCTCTTCTTCATGTACAGAAGTCTGTGGAGAAGGCAAGGACCACAAATGCTGTGCCAAGAGATGCCTAGTCAAGATATACCCAAAGAGTCATCCTAAGAAAGCTGCTAGGATGTATGCCATAATAGATGAACAGAGCAACAGATCCCTGGTTAAGCCTAAATTCTTTGAGATCTTTGGCATAGAGGGTCACGCAACACCATACTCTCAGAACCTGTTCTGGTCGTGTAGAGATCTTTGGCAGAAGGGTTGATGGATTCATGGTCTCTCATATCAACGAGGAAGAGGGCATACCCCTACCAACGTTAGTCGAGTGAGACCAGATACCAGACGAAAGGGAGGAGATTCCCACTCTAGAAGCTGCCTATCAACATCCTCATTTAAGGCACCTTGTTGATGAGATTCCTGCAATGGACAAGAGTGCTGAAATCTTAGTCCTGTTAGGAAGGGACATTCTCAGAGTACATAAAGTACACGATCAGTGCGATGGGCCTGACAACTCCCCTTATGCACAAAGACTTGACCTAGGCTGGGTAATAGTGGGTGATGTATGCTTGAACAGGAGGTGTAGGCCATCTGAGACCCACTCCTTCAAGACATAAGTGTTGGAAAATGGATGTGTATCCCACTTCAAACAGTGCCCTCACCATTATGAAGTAAAGGAGAAGCTTCTTGACATCATCCAAGTACCTGATGTTACTCCTGTCCGTTGTGATGACAACCTAGGTACTACAGTGTTCTGTACTACAAGTGAGGACAACAAAATAGCCTTGTCAGTTGAAGAGAATTCATCAAAATAACGGATAAGGAATTCTTTCAGGATGAGTCTAACAGTTGGGTTGCACCATTACCTCTTCGTGGTGCAAGGGCCAAACTCCCAACCAATCGTGGGCAGGCTTTATCCAGATTTAACTCACTTCAATGAACACTAAGGAAGAGGCCTGAAATGAAGGACCATTTCATCGCCTTTATGAAAGGGATCTTTGACAATGATCACGCCGAACCAGCACCACCACTTCAAAGACACGATGAGTGCTGATATCTGCCTTTCTTCAGAGTGTATCATCCACGTAAGCCAAAACAAATCAGGATAGTATTTGACTCCAGTGCCAAGCATCAAAGTGTATCCCTAAACAATGTTCTACTCACTGGCCTGAATCTAACCAACAACCTCGTAGGCATACTTATGAGATTTAGAAGTGAACCAGTTGCCATAACTGCTGATATTGAACAGATGCTTCATTGCTTCATTGTACGTGAAGACCATAGGAACTTCCTAAGGTTTCTGTAGCACTGTGACAACAACATGGACAATGAGATTATTGAATACCGCATGAAAGTACATGTTTTCGGAAATGGCTCTTACCCGCTGTTGCAACATATGGTTTACGAAGGACTGCCATTGATAGAGAAAAGGATTATGTCGCGGATGCTCGACACTTCGTTGACAGAGACTTTTATGTTGACGATGGACTTAAGTCTTTACCTGCAGACGAACTAAGCCATAGGACACTGCTCCAAAGGACACAAGGTATGCTTTCCGAGGCCAACCTCAGACTACACAAAATTGCCTCAAATAGTGTTGCTGTTATGAAAGCCTTTCAACCTGGCGATCATGCCACAGGGTTTATGGGCTTAAATCTGGGAATGGACATGCCACCTATACAGAGAAGTCTGGGCCTACGGTGGGACTTATTAAAGGACACTTTCAGCTTTCAAGTCAGCTCTACAGACAAGCCATTTACCAAGCGTGGTGTTCTGTCAGTGGTAAACAGCCTATACAATCCAATGGGATTTGTGGCTCCCATCACTATACAAGGTAAAGCCTTACTTAGACAGCTCTCAGAGTCTATTAAAGATTGGGATGCTCCACTGCCATCTGACAAGCTTTCAAAGTGGGAGTCCTGGAAGCAATCTCTACACGCCTTAGATGGAATCCATATACCACGCTGCTACACCTCAGCTTCCCTTGCTACAAGCCGGAGAAAAGAGCTTCACATCTTCTCAGACACATCTACTGAGGCCATTGCGGCTGTTGCCTACCTCAAGGTGAGAGACTCTTCTAATCAAACCCACATAAGGTTTCTGTTTGGGAAAGCTAAGTTAGCACCTAAGCCTGAGCACACAATTCCTAGGCTTGAACTTTGTGGGACTGTGCTAGCTGTAGAAATCGCAGATTTTATATTACGCGAGCTAGACATTCAGATAGATGACACCAAATTCTACACAGACAGTAAGGTTGTTCTGGGCTACATATACAACCAGACTAAAAGTTTCTATGTCTCCGTGAGGAACCGTGTAGAAAGAATCAGGAAATCATCTAAACCTGAACAATGGCGTCATGTCCCATCTGAAATTAATCCTGCAGATGATGCTACTAGGCCAGTGTCTGCAAGTGTATTTGCAAATTCTTCCTGGTTAACAGGTCCTGAATTCCTGCTGGATCACACAGAAGAGACCACGGCTGACGTCTTCAGTCTTCTAGAACCTGACAAAGATCCAGAGACCCCAACTATCCTTACCCCAGCTACCCTGCTTACCCAGAAGCTTGGGTCAATTCCTGTTCCACCTGGTAACTTTAAAGACGGAAATCTGTGCTTTGATCAATGGAAGCAAGTACAAAACCTTGCTTCTGGAATCGTTGGAAGATGGAGTATCTTTCCACTCTGCAAGGACGCAGGAAATGGCAACGACAGTGCCCTAACATACAAGTTGGAGATCTCGTTCTGCTCAAGGACCAGCAAACCGAAAGAATTAGGTGGCCTAAGGGACTTATTGTGAAGAGCGTTCCTAGTGATGACGGTAAGGTACGCAAGGTGGAGGTGAAAGTTGCAAGACAAGGGACTGTAAAGACTTTCATCAGGCCTATCATGGAACTTGTTCTGCTCTTGACCTTTGGAGAATGAACTTATTGCCTATGCTGCTGAATTCTGCCTGAAACTTCAAGCAAGAAGTGTTTGAACTTTAATTGATACACTTGAAGCCTTACATTTTAGTTGTTGCATTATATGCCTGTTCTACTTATGTTTTTCAGGTCCTCGGACATCAAGCAAATTGAACTGTTTATTTGCAATTATATAACTACCGTTATGGTTTGAATAGTGACATTTTCAATGCCAGACGGAGAGTGTGCTGCTACGCAGTTAAATCTATATAGTTTATTTAATTGAACCATTCATATACTCTATATTTGGTTATATGCTCCCATCTAGTGGCCGTTTTTGGTATTGCACTTGTTTTTCTGTTCATTTCATTGCTCCACCCCTTCTTCTGTGTACCTCCCTTCCTGTTTCTCCATACTGCTCCAGGCATTGAACAGGTACCACATGTATTCTCATGTAAGCTTACAAAAGCATCATCTTTTGACCGCACAATACCAGAATCCATCTGTTCTGCTGTACTCTGTTATCTGGCTACAGAATAAAGCAATTTACACTGATAAACTCTGTGTTGGTGAGTTCAAGCTTTCTGATAAGGATTGTCCGCATTGATTATATCTGCTTATACAGGCCAGGCATAGAAGCTTCACTAGGGATAAATCGCTATTACAACAATCGGAGTCAGAATACTGGTTCTGACCCATTTACGTATGACTATCCTTTTGTATTGTTTTTGTCTCTTGATGTTTGACTGTCTCTGCACCTTAGTAGTACAGGGACCGTCGACCAGTTGCGGTCTTGCTACCTGAGGATCATAATGCAAGTAGATAGGGAAAGTGCTGGGTTCCAAGCCAGGGCTCTTTGTCCATGTCCATCCCTATCTACAGGCATTACAACCATGTAAGAGGCATGCGGTGCTGTATTACCCTGTACGTTTTTCAGCAACGTATATAATGTCTACCCAAATATCTCTTTAATAGTAGAGCTGGGGGGGGGGGGGGGGGGGGGTGTTGTATTGAGAATTTGGGGTGGTTTTCTAGCCTTCTCTCTGCTCACCAAGCACAGCTCCATTCATTTGATAGCGTCTGTGCTTGGTATCGAACCTCAGCCCCATTTACTTCATTGGGAAAGGGGGGGGAGGGGGTGCCAGAGAAAGTACCCACCCCGGGTGCCACATACCTTAGGCACGTCACTGGGCCTTGACAGAAAGCATGTTATTGTAGGATATAAGAGGAGAGAACTACAATCCCCAGCATGGTCAGGTTGTTATTACAGCACATCAGTAATGAGAACTACCTATTACTTCAGCAGCTGCCAGAATCCATCACCTCATAGATTTCTTCTCCTCATGTCACTGACACCTGCTCCATGAGGGGAAAAGTCACTGCTCTTCTCCTCTGACCACGTGACAGTGACGTCATCACAGCTATATTCCCCCTCCTTTTATGTGCTCCGCCCACTGTATTGATCACATGACATAATCCTAGGTCCTTCCCCACCTCTACTCCTCTCCTGAGCTCCGCCCCCTGTACTGATCAAATGACAGTGACATCACCCCAGGTCCTTCACCACCTTTTATCCTCCCCACTGCTGAGCCCCGCCCCATACACTGATCACATGATAGTGACATCACCCCAGGTCCTTCACCCCATTTTATACTCTCCACTGCTGAGCCCCGCCCCCTGTACTGATCACATGACGGTGACGTCACCGCAGGTCCTTCAGCTCTGGCAGTGCAGCAGATACTGGGCAGGTCCTGGTCGGTAGTCAGGGCTCTTGTTCTCTCTGGTATCAGCCATTCCTCCAGCCTGCAAGTAAGATGAGCTGTGAGGAGACAGTGTGGTGGAGAGCTCAGACATGTCACCTCTGGAGATTCTCCTCCATTACACACAAGGAATCCTTCTCCGCTCCTCAGCTTAGTATGATGGGGGAGGAGTAGTGGGGATAGTGGGGGTTGTCATCATTCACTGGCCCCTGACTGTCCTGGTGAGGGGCCCCTGCCTCCAGGAGGAGAATGAATGGAGCGGGGGCCCGGCCTGAGCTCAGCTCTCTCCAGTCTCTTCTCTAGGAGTTCTGGACACAGCTGAGCACAGCCCAGAGGTGGGACCTGCATCTACCAGACATTTATCTCCTGTGGAGCCACCAGAGATCTCCATGTGGGGGCCCCTGGAATCCATGTGGTGGGGGCTCTGAGAAGCGGGGCCCCTCCAGGCTCAGGAAGTGCGGTTCTGGAGGTGACATCTGGTCTTGTCCCCTGGATGATTTCCTCTCCTCTTCTCATAAAGGCGCCTGCAGTACTAGAAGCCTCCAGCTCCTCCAGTTCTCTCCTCTTCTCCTGAACGACCACCAAGGATGGACAGGAAGGAGATCAGCAGAAGAATATTAGACCTCACCTTGGAGATCATCTCCCTGCTGAGCGGAGAGGTAAACTTTTCTAGATTTCTCTCCTCTGTATTGTATTCTGTAACAAGTCAGACATCGGGGAGGAGAATCCATCATAGGAAGTGATAGGAAGAGTCCAGGGTCCTGGAGAACGGCCTCCAGACCTTCCAAGTGATGGAGAACCTGAAGATCAGCCCCCAATATGGTGAGTGATGTGTCATGTGACCAGTGACCAATAGTCATGTTGTAGGAGCCATGAGAAGGTAAGTAGGCACGTTGTACCAGGAGGAGAGGCCGGAGGAGAGCACATGGCCCCTGAAGGGTTTATTCCTTAAGTGTCTCTCTCCATCCACAGGAGTACACAATAGTGAAGAAGACATCGGGGGACTGTGTGACTCCCATCATCCATCTCCAGAAGTCAGGAGGGCGGAGCAGGACCCCTCCCCCCATCACAGAGCCTCCCCCTCACCCCCTGATACATGAGCAGAAGATCCTAGAGCTCACCCACAAGATGATGGAGCTGCTGACTGGAGAGGTGACACTGCTGGGAATGCTGGGAAATTCTCCAGTAACAGCACTGGAGGGGTCTGGGTGATGACGGTGTCATTGTGTTGTCAGGTTCCTATAAGGTGTCAGGACGTCACTGTCTATTTCTCCATGGAGGAGTGGGAGTATATAGAAGGACACAAGGACCTGTACAAGAAGGCCATGATGGAGGAGCACCAGCCTCTTATATCACAAGGTAAGAGCCGTCATGTGCAGTGTATACACGTGTGTGCAGTGACATGTAATGGAGGAGCACCAGCCTCTTATATCACAGGGTAAGAGCCGTCATGTGCAGTGTATACACGTGTGTGCAGTGACATGTAATGGAGGAGCACCAGCCTCTTATATCACAAGGTAAGAGCCGTCATGTGCAGTGTATACACGTGTGTGCAGTGACATGTAATGGAGGAGCACCAGCCTCTTATATCACAGGGTAAGAGCCGTCATGTGCAGTGTATACACGTGTGTGCAGTGACATGTGATGGAGGAGCACCAGCCTCTTATATCACAAGGTAAGACCCGTCATGTGCAGTGTATACACGTGTGTGCAGTGACATGTAATGGAGGAGCACCAGCCTCTTATATCACAGGGTAAGAGCCGTCATGTGCAGTGTAAACACGTGTGTGCAGTCACATGTAATGAAGGAGCACCAGCCTCTTATATCACAAGGTAAGAGCCGTCATGTGCAGTGTATACACGTGTGTGCAGTGACATGTAATGGAGGAGCACCAGCCTCTTATATCACAGGGTAAGAGCCGTCATGTGCAGTGTATACACGTGTGTGCAGTGACATGTAATGGAGGAGCACCAGCCTCTTATATCACAAGGTAAGAGCCGTCATGTGCAGTGTGTGCAGTGACATGTAATGGAGGAGCACCAGCCTCTTATATCACAAGGTAAGAGCCGTCATGTGCAGTGTATACACGTGTGTGCAGTGACATGTAATGGAGGAACACAAGCCTCTTATATCAGAAGGTAAGAGCCGTCATGTGCAGTGTGTACACGTGTGTGCAGTGACATGTAATGGAGGAGCACCAGCCTCTTATATCACAAGGTAAGAGCCGTCATGTGCAGTGTATACACGTGTGTGCAGTGACATGTAATGGAGGAGCACCAGCCTCTTATATCACAAGGTAAGAGCCGTCATGTGCAGTGTATACACGTGTGTTCAGTGACATATAATGGAGGAGCACCAGCCTCTTATATCACAAGGTAAGAGCCGTCATGTGCAGTGTGTACACGTGTGTGCAGTGACATGTAATGGAGGAGCACCAGCCTCTTATATCACAAGGTAAGAGCCGTCATGTGCAGTGTATACACGTGTGTGCAGTGACATGTAATGGAGGAACACAAGCCTCTTATATCAGAAGGTAAGAGCCGTCATGTGCAGTGTGTACACGTGTGTGCAGTGACATGTAATGGAGGAGCACCAGCCTCTTATATCACAAGGTAAGAGCCGTCATGTGCAGTGTATACACGTGTGTGCAGTGACATGTAATGGAGGAGCACCAGCCTCTTATATCACAAGGTAAGAGCCGTCATGTGCAGTGTATACACGTGTGTGCAGTGACATATAATGGAGGAGCACCAGCCTCTTATATCACAAGGTAAGAGCCGTCATGTGCAGTGTGTACACGTGTGTGCAGTGACATGTAATGGAGGAGCACCAGCCTCTTATAACACAAGGTAAGAGCCGTCATGTGTAGTGTATACACGTGTGTGCAGTGACATGTAATGGAGGAGCACCAGCCTCTTATATCACAGGGTAAGAGCCGTCATGTGCAGTGTATACACGTGTGTGCAGTGACATGTAATGGAGGAGCACCAGCCTCTTATATCACAGGGTAAGAGCCGTCATGTGCAGTGTATACACGTGTGTGCAGTGACATGTAATGGAGGAGCTCCAGCCTCTTATATCACAAGGTAAGAGCCGTCATGTGCAGTGTATACACGTGTGTGCAGTGACATGTAATGGAGGAGCACCAGCCTCTTATATCACAAGGTAAGACCAGTCATGTGCAGTGTATACACGTGTGTGCAGGGACATGTAATGGAGGAGCACCAGCCTCTTATATCAGAAGGTAAGAGCCGTCATGTGCAGTGTATACACGTGTGTGCAGTGACATGTAATGGAGGAGCACCAGCCTCTTATATCACAAGGTAAGAGCCGTCATGTGCAGTGTATACACGTGTGTGCAGTGACATGTAATGGAGGAGCACCAGCCTCTTATATCACAGGGTAAGACCCGTCATGTGCAGTGTATACACGTGTGTGCAGTGACATGTAATGGAGGAGCACCAGCCTCTTATATCACAAGGTAAGAGCCGTCATGTGCAGTGTATACATGTGTGTGCAGTGACATGTAATGGAGGAGCACCAGCCTCTTATATCACAAGGTAAGAGCCGTCATGTGCAGTGTATACACGTGTGTGCAGTGACATGTAATGGAGGAGCACCAGCCTCTTATATCACAAGGTAAGAGCCGTCATGTGCAGTGTATACATGTGTGTGCAGTGACATGTAATGGAGGAACACCAGCCTCTTATATCACAGGGTAAGAGCCGTCATGTGCAGTGTATACACGTGTGTGCAGTGACATGTAATGGAGGAACACCAGCCTCTTATATCAGAAGGTAAGAGCCGTCATGTGCAGTGTATACACGTGTGTGCAGTGACATGTAATGGAGGAGCACCAGCCTCTTATATCACAAGGTAAGAGCCGTCATGTGCAGCGTATACACGTGTGTGCAGTGACATGTAATGGAGGAGCACCAGCCTCTTATATCACAAGGTAAGAGCCGTCATGTGCAGTGTATACATGTGTGTGCAGTGACATGTAATGGAGGAGCACCAGCCTCTTATATCACAAGGTAAGAGCCGTCATGTGCAGTGTATACACGTGTGTGCAGTGACATGTAATGGAGGAGCACCAGCCTCTTATATCACAAGGTAAGAGCCGTCATGTGCAGTGTATACACGTGTGTGCAGTGACATGTAATGGAGGAACACCAGCCTCTTATATCACAGGGTAAGAGCCGTCATGTGCAGTGTATACACGTGTGTGCAGTGACATGTAATGGAGGAGCTCCAGCCTCTTATATCACAAGGTAAGAGCCGTCATGTGCAGTGTATACACGTGTGTGCAGTGACATGTAATGGAGGAGCACCAGCCTCTTATATCACAAGGTAAGAGCCGTCATGTGCAGTGTATACATGTGTGTGCAGTGACATGTAATGGAGGAGCACCAGCCTCTTATATCACAAGGTAAGAGCCGTCATGTGCAGTGTATACATGTGTGTGCAGTGACATGTAATGGAGGAACACCAGCCTCTTATATCACAAGGTAAGAGCCGTCATGTGCAGTGTATACACGTGTGTGCAGTGACATGTAATGGAGGAACACCAGCCTCTTATATCAGAAGGTAAGAGCCGTCATGTGCAGTGTATACACGTGTGTGCAGTGACATGTAATGGAGGAGCACCAGCCTCTTATATCACAAGGTAAGAGCCGTCATGTGCAGCGTATACACGTGTGTGCAGTGACATGTAATGGAGGAGCACCAGCCTCTTATATCACAAGGTAAGAGCCGTCATGTGCAGTGTATACATGTGTGTGCAGTGACATGTAATGGAGGAGCACCAGCCTCTTATATCACAAGGTAAGAGCCGTCATGTGCAGTGTATACACGTGTGTGCAGTGACATGTAATGGAGGAGCACCAGCCTCTTATATCACAAGGTAAGAGCCGTCATGTGCAGTGTGTGCAGTGACATGTAATGGAGGAGCACCAGCCTCTTATATCACAAGGTAAGAGCCGTCATGTGCAGTGTATACACGTGTGTGCAGTGACATGTAATGGAGGAACACAAGCCTCTTATATCAGAAGGTAAGAGCCGTCATGTGCAGTGTGTACACGTGTGTGCAGTGACATGTAATGGAGGAGCACCAGCCTCTTATATCACAAGGTAAGAGCCGTCATGTGCAGTGTATACACGTGTGTGCAGTGACATGTAATGGAGGAGCACCAGCCTCTTATATCACAAGGTAAGAGCCGTCATGTGCAGTGTATACACGTGTGTTCAGTGACATATAATGGAGGAGCACCAGCCTCTTATATCACAAGGTAAGAGCCGTCATGTGCAGTGTGTACACGTGTGTGCAGTGACATGTAATGGAGGAGCACCAGCCTCTTATATCACAAGGTAAGAGCCGTCATGTGCAGTGTGTGCAGTGACATGTAATGGAGGAGCACCAGCCTCTTATATCACAAGGTAAGAGCCGTCATGTGCAGTGTATACACGTGTGTGCAGTGACATGTAATGGAGGAACACAAGCCTCTTATATCAGAAGGTAAGAGCCGTCATGTGCAGTGTGTACACGTGTGTGCAGTGACATGTAATGGAGGAGCACCAGCCTCTTATATCACAAGGTAAGAGCCGTCATGTGCAGTGTATACACGTGTGTGCAGTGACATGTAATGGAGGAGCACCAGCCTCTTATATCACAAGGTAAGAGCCGTCATGTGCAGTGTATACACGTGTGTGCAGTGACATATAATGGAGGAGCACCAGCCTCTTATATCACAAGGTAAGAGCCGTCATGTGCAGTGTGTACACGTGTGTGCAGTGACATGTAATGGAGGAGCACCAGCCTCTTATAACACAAGGTAAGAGCCGTCATGTGTAGTGTATACACGTGTGTGCAGTGACATGTAATGGAGGAGCACCAGCCTCTTATATCACAGGGTAAGAGCCGTCATGTGCAGTGTATACACGTGTGTGCAGTGACATGTAATGGAGGAGCACCAGCCTCTTATATCACAGGGTAAGAGCCGTCATGTGCAGTGTATACACGTGTGTGCAGTGACATGTAATGGAGGAGCTCCAGCCTCTTATATCACAAGGTAAGAGCCGTCATGTGCAGTGTATACACGTGTGTGCAGTGACATGTAATGGAGGAGCACCAGCCTCTTATATCACAAGGTAAGACCAGTCATGTGCAGTGTATACACGTGTGTGCAGGGACATGTAATGGAGGAGCACCAGCCTCTTATATCAGAAGGTAAGAGCCGTCATGTGCAGTGTATACACGTGTGTGCAGTGACATGTAATGGAGGAGCACCAGCCTCTTATATCACAAGGTAAGAGCCGTCATGTGCAGTGTATACATGTGTGTGCAGTGACATGTAATGGAGGAGCACCAGCCTCTTATATCACAAGGTAAGAGCCGTCATGTGCAGTGTATACACGTGTGTGCAGTGACATGTAATGGAGGAGCACCAGCCTCTTATATCACAAGGTAAGAGCCGTCATGTGCAGTGTATACATGTGTGTGCAGTGACATGTAATGGAGGAACACCAGCCTCTTATATCACAGGGTAAGAGCCGTCATGTGCAGTGTATACACGTGTGTGCAGTGACATGTAATGGAGGAGCTCCAGTGTATACACGTGTGTGCAGTGACATGTAATGGAGGAGCACCAGCCTCTTATATCACAAGGTAAGAGCCGTCATGTGCAGTGTATACACGTGTGTGCAGTGACATGTAATGGAGGAGCACCAGCCTCTTATATCACAAGGTAAGAGCCGTCATGTGCAGTGTATACACGTGTGTGCAGTGACATGTAATGGAGGAACACCAGCCTCTTATATCACAGGGTAAGAGCCGTCATGTGCAGTGTATACACGTGTGTGCAGTGACATGTAATGGAGGAGCTCCAGCCTCTTATATCACAAGGTAAGAGCCGTCATGTGCAGTGTATACACGTGTGTGCAGTGACATGTAATGGAGGAGCACCAGCCTCTTATATCACAAGGTAAGAGCCGTCATGTGCAGCGTATACACGTGTGTGCAGTGACATGTAATGGAGGAACACCAGCCTCTTATATCAGAAGGTAAGAGCCGTCATGTGCAGTGTATACACGTGTGTGCAGTGACATGTAATGGAGGAGCACCAGCCTCTTATATCACAAGGTAAGAGCCGTCATGTGCAGTGTATACATGTGTGTGCAGTGACATGTAATGGAGGAACACCAGCCTCTTATATCACAGGGTAAGAGCCGTCATGTGCAGTGTATACACGTGTGTGCAGTGACATGTAATGGAGGAACACCAGCCTCTTATATCAGAAGGTAAGAGCCGTCATGTGCAGTGTATACACGTGTGTGCAGTGACATGTAATGGAGGAGCACCAGCCTCTTATATCACAAGGTAAGAGCCGTCATGTGCAGTGTATACATGTGTGTGCAGTGACATGTAATGGAGGAGCACCAGCCTCTTATATCACAAGGTAAGAGCCGTCATGTGCAGTGTATACATGTGTGTGCAGTGACATGTAATGGAGGAACACCAGCCTCTTATATCACAGGGTAAGAGCCGTCATGTGCAGTGTATACACGTGTGTGCAGTGACATGTAATGGAGGAGCTCCAGCCTCTTATATCACAAGGTAAGAGCCGTCATGTGCAGTGTATACACGTGTGTGCAGTGACATGTAATGGAGGAGCACCAGCCTCTTATATCACAAGGTAAGAGCCGTCATGTGCAGTGTATACATGTGTGTGCAGTGACATGTAATGGAGGAGCACCAGCCTCTTATATCACAGGGTAAGAGCCGTCATGTGCAGTGTATACACGTGTGTGCAGTGACATGTAATGGAGGAGCACCAGCCTCTTATATCACAAGGTAAGAGCCGTCATGTGCAGTGTATACATGTGTGTGCAGTGACATGTAATGGAGGAACACCAGCCTCTTATATCACAGGGTAAGAGCCGTCATGTGCAGTGTATACACGTGTGTGCAGTGACATGTAATGGAGGAACACCAGCCTCTTATATCAGAAGGTAAGAGCCGTCATGTGCAGTGTATACACGTGTGTGCAGTGACATGTAATGGAGGAGCACCAGCCTCTTATATCACAAGGTAAGAGCCGTCATGTGCAGTGTATACATGTGTGTGCAGTGACATGTAATGGAGGAGCACCAGCCTCTTATATCACAAGGTAAGAGCCGTCATGTGCAGTGTATACACGTGTGTGCAGTGACATGTAATGGAGGAGCACCAGCCTCTTATATCACAAGGTAAGAGCCGTCATGTGCAGTGTATACATGTGTGTGCAGTGACATGTAATGGAGGAACACCAGCCTCTTATATCACAGGGTAAGAGCCGTCATGTGCAGTGTATACACGTGTGTGCAGTGACATGTAATGGAGGAGCTCCAGCCTCTTATATCACAAGGTAAGAGCCGTCATGTGCAGTGTATACACGTGTGTGCAGTGACATGTAATGGAGGAGCACCAGCCTCTTATATCACAAGGTAAGAGCCGTCATGTGCAGTGTATACATGTGTGTGCAGTGACATGTAATGGAGGAGCACCAGCCTCTTATATCACAAGGTAAGAGCCGTCATGTGCAGTGTATACACGTGTGTGCAGTGACATGTAATGGAGGAGCACCAGCCTCTTATATCACAAGGTAAGAGCCGTCATGTGCAGTGTATACATGTGTGTGCAGTGACATGTAATGGAGGAACACCAGCCTCTTATATCACAGGGTAAGAGCCGTCATGTGCAGTGTATACACGTGTGTGCAGTGACATGTAATGGAGGAACACCAGCCTCTTATATCAGAAGGTAAGAGCCGTCATGTGCAGTGTATACACGTGTGTGCAGTGACATGTAATGGAGGAGCACCAGCCTCTTATATCACAAGGTAAGAGCCCTCATGTGCAGCGTATACACGTGTGTGCAGTGACATGTAATGGAGGAGCACCAGCCTCTTATATCACAAGGTAAGAGCCGTCATGTGCAGTGTATACATGTGTGTGCAGTGACATGTAATGGAGGAGCACCAGCCTCTTATATCACAAGGTAAGAGCCGTCATGTGCAGTGTATACACGTGTGTGCAGTGACATGTAATGGAGGAGCACCAGCCTCTTATATCACAAGGTAAGAGCCGTCATGTGCAGTGTATACATGTGTGTGCAGTGACATGTAATGGAGGAACACCAGCCTCTTATATCACAGGGTAAGAGCCGTCATGTGCAGTGTATACACGTGTGTGCAGTGACATGTAATGGAGGAGCTCCAGCCTCTTATATCACAAGGTAAGAGCCGTCATGTGCAGTGTATACACGTGTGTGCAGTGACATGTAATGGAGGAGCACCAGCCTCTTATATCACAAGGTAAGACCAGTCATGTGCAGTGTATACACGTGTGTGCAGGGACATGTAATGGAGGAGCACCAGCCTCTTATATCAGAAGGTAAGAGCCGTCATGTGCAGTGTATACACGTGTGTGCAGTGACATGTAATGGAGGAGCACCAGCCTCTTATATCACAAGGTAAGAGCCGTCATGTGCAGTGTATACACGTGTGTGCAGTGACATGTAATGGAGGAGCACCAGCCTCTTATATCACAGGGTAAGACCCGTCATGTGCAGTGTATACACGTGTGTGCAGTGACATGTAATGGAGGAGCACCAGCCTCTTATATCACAAGGTAAGAGCCGTCATGTGCAGTGTATACACGTGTGTGCAGTGACATGTAATGGAGGAGCACCAGCCTCTTATATCACAAGGTAAGAGCCGTCATGTGCAGTGTATACACGTGTGTGCAGTGACATGTAATGGAGGAGCACCAGCCTCTTATATCACAAGGTAAGAGCCGTCATGTGCAGTGTATACATGTGTGTGCAGTGACATGTAATGGAGGAACACCAGCCTCTTATATCACAAGGTAAGAGCCGTCATGTGCAGTGTATACACGTGTGTGCAGTGACATGTAATGGAGGAACACCAGCCTCTTATATCAGAAGGTAAGAGCCGTCATGTGCAGTGTATACACGTGTGTGCAGTGACATGTAATGGAGGAGCACCAGCCTCTTATATCACAAGGTAAGAGCCGTCATGTGCAGCGTATACACGTGTGTGCAGTGACATGTAATGGAGGAGCACCAGCCTCTTATATCACAAGGTAAGAGCCGTCATGTGCAGTGTATACATGTGTGTGCAGTGACATGTAATGGAGGAGCACCAGCCTCTTATATCACAAGGTAAGAGCCGTCATGTGCAGTGTATACACGTGTGTGCAGTGACATGTAATGGAGGAGCACCAGCCTCTTATATCACAAGGTAAGAGCCGTCATGTGCAGTGTATACATGTGTGTGCAGTGACATGTAATGGAGGAACACCAGCCTCTTATATCACAGGGTAAGAGCCGTCATGTGCAGTGTATACACGTGTGTGCAGTGACATGTAATGGAGGAACACCAGCCTCTTATATCAGAAGGTAAGAGCCGTCATGTGCAGTGTATACACGTGTGTGCAGTGACATGTAATGGAGGAGCACCAGCCTCTTATATCACAAGGTAAGAGCCGTCATGTGCAGCGTATACACGTGTGTGCAGTGACATGTAATGGAGGAGCACCAGCCTCTTATATCACAAGGTAAGACCCGTCATGTGCAGTGTATACACGTGTGTGCAGTGATATGTAATGGAGGAGCACCAGCCTCTTATATCACAAGGTAAGATCCGTCATGTGCAGTGTATACACGTGTGTGCAGTGACATGTAATGGAGGAGCACCAGCCTCTTATATCACAAGGTAAGAGCTGTCATGTGCAGTGTATACACATGTGTGCAGTGACATGTAATGGAGGAGCACCAGCCTCTTATATCACAGGGTAAGAGCCGTCATGTGCAGTGTATACACGTGTGTGCAGTGATATGTAATGGAGGAGCACCAGCCTCTTATATCACAGGGTAAGAGCCGTCATGTGCAGTGTATACACGTGTGTGCAGTGACATGTAATGGAGGCCATGTATTCAGTCACTGTGTGCTTGTGTCTCCACAGATGGATCCAGGAGGAGAAATCCACCAGAGAGATGTCCCCGTCCTCTGCATTCCCAGGACTGTCCAGAGGAGAAGCTCCCAGAGAACCCTCAGGTAGATGGAGCTGAGCCCTATACACATCTATATAGGGGGGTCCTGCAGTCATACAGGGGTCATAGATTGTGGGGGTCTCTTATGTGGATCTGTTAGATTTCCCACCTGTCTGCTGTATTGTACTGAATTGTTACAGATGACAAATCAAGGGGAAGATCTGACCGATATTAAAGTGGAGGATGAAGAAGAGCGGATGATGGTTGATCCGCCATGTAAGAGTGAGGTGGAGGAGGAGGACATTCCAGGAGATGTCACCACAGGTATGGAATCATGAATGGAGAAAGTGACTTCAGATTCTGTTTTTGGTGCCTTCAGGGCAGGAGGAGAATCTGATCTCCGGCTGCTGCGCTGCTTTTTGATTGGAGATGTCCCCACCCCATGATGAAGGGTTCCCCTTATTCAAGCTGACGCGTTCTCTGATCAGATTCTTCTCTCATTTTGGCTGAAGGAGAGCCGTAGTTCCTACATTTGTGGTTTAATGGCCACAGCTAATTTTTGAACACTGCAATGTTTTTTGGCAGAAACTGTGGAGAAAAATTCCTACAAGGGAGGTACCCACACAGAGCCACCACCATACATGCTTGCCCTAGGTCTGACAGCTTTTGAGCCTTCACCAACAGCAGCGGCATCACCTGCTCCCGAGTTGATCACAGTATTAGCAGATTGGCCTCTAGCGTTCATTTCTTTATGTTTTGGCTGTACACTGACTCCGTTCTTTATTGCTGCCCCATCCTCCTCCTATGTCATCACCACCTTCTCATCACCCTGCACCAGGTCCTGTCTGATGCACAATTATCATCATCGCCATGTTTTTCATACTGTGATGTCATCGGCTCCTTGCACACACTCATGATTCTGAGCCATATTTTTTTTATTTTTTTGGGCGATTGTCTTAGGTAGGGGCTCATTTTTTGCGGGATAAGGTGATGGTTAGATTGGTACTATTTTGGGGGGCATACGCCTTTTTGATCACTTGGTGTTGCACTTTTGGGAACAAAATCACAAATTCCAATTTTTACCTTCACAGGAAATCTCAGTAAGAATTCTGAAGGAAACTTCATGTTATCACTAGATCATAAAGTAGAAGATGAAGATATCATGCAGCGCTCCTCAGGAGAAAACCTCATTAACCTTATTGCACATCCAGGACCTCACAGTACAGATCTATCATATAATCCCTCTGATCACGAGAAACCTTCTCCTGACCAATCACAGTTTGTTACCACAAGTACAGGTCAGATAGGGGGTGAGAGAAGTCACACAGGAGAGAAACCATATTCATGTTCAGAATGCGGTAAATGTTTTACACGGAAATCAAATCTTGTTACACATGAGAGAATTCACACAGGAGAGAAGCCATATTCATGTTCAGAATGTGGGAAATGTTTCACACAGAAATCAAATCTTGTTAAACACCAGAAATGTCATACAGGAGAGAGGCTGTATTCATGTTCACATTGTGGGAAATGTTTTGCGCAAAGATCAGATCTAGCTAGACATATGAGAAGTCACACTGGAGAGAAACCGTATTCATGTTCAGAATGTGGGAAATGTTTTACAGATAAATCATGTCTTGTTCAACATCAGAGAATGCACAAAGGGGAGAAGCCATACCACTGTTCAGAATGTGGGGACTGTTTTATTACTAAAGCGAAACTTTGTTATCATCATCAGAGAAGGCACACTGGAGAGAAACCATATTCATGTTCAGATTGTGGGAAATGTTTTAATGATAAATCAAATCTTGTTAAACATCAGAAATTACATCCAGAGTGACATGGGGAGAAGTAACGACGCTCCATGTAATAGTTTTATAACGTATGTGGACATATTAATATTTCATCTTCATCCAAACAGTATTTACAGATAAAATAAACTCTTCTATTTGCTTGACGACAGCGTCACCATTGTCACTGACAGACATTGTCTTCTTGGCTAATATTATACTTTCTCCTCGCACTGTGACCTTCATTGCTCCTACAGACTAACCCTCCTGTGCGGAGACAGTGATATTGGTGGCATTATGACTATATCACTGATTTATCTGACCGTGTGAACTGTAATAATTAACCCCGTATGTACATTCCTGCGGTTTAATGGTAAACCCATCTAGATACTGGAGCTGAGTGATATATCGGTGGTGGGAATCGCTGGTGATGTCACATCTGTTAATTAACCCCTGAATAATAGCAACGTGAATTCAGTGACCAAGTGATGCTCATATATGTGTTTCATATGTATCCTCCCTTCTCCATCTTTATTACCTGCAGATCATGAATGGAGACATGTGGATGAATTATTAGTATTTTCTATGTGTCAGATAAGTACCGGCCATTAGGTCGTCCACTAATTTTTCCTCTGCTTGTTGAATAACAAATACACTTCATGCATTTTTTTTTTACATTTTTACTACGTATTTGTCCTGTTTTCTTTCCAACCAATTTATTAGACTTTCTCAATATAAAACCAAAACCCTGGGGGTGGGACATTATGTACTTGCACGAGAGCCATACAGCTATATACAGTAAAGCCAAACAATATACAATATTGTGCGAACACAAGGATTTTTTTCGTAAATATTGTTTATTCAAAATAAAACTATTCTTAGACTTATAAACAAGGTTTAAATACTATTATTTAATATTAAATTTATCCTCCCTGTGCTGTAATCATGGCTTGAACTTGGCTCGGCATGGAGTCAACTAGATTTTTACAATTATTCTTGATTGCCTCCTCTCGAAAAAACACCTGAATTACTGCTTCCACCATCTTGTTTTTTGTCGTGCAGTACATCTTTTGGAATTTGGCCTTGCAGATCGCCCATAAATTCTCAATAGGATTGAGATATGGCGAATTTTCAGGCCAGTCCAAAATGCTAATCTTCTTGTCCTTGAAATATTTCACCATAGTCTTAGAAATATGGCATGGAGCTGAGTCTTGTTGGAACATTGCATTGCCTGAACTTTCTCCAGCTCCTGAGCCCAACATGAGTATTTTGGTTATGGCAACACTATTATGTCCATTCTGACAGTTGTTTTGATGATAAATCATTTAACCTTATTATCGCCATTACCTACCGCCAAAAACCCGTACAATTAATAATCATTTATAGGTTATGTTTGAGTTTTTTTGATATTTTGCAATAATTCGCACAATACTGTATCTCAGTGATTCACAGGTTTATTTCAGGGTGTATATTTGAATTTAAAAGGTTCATTCATGCTACATGACAGCTTCTAGGAAACATCTGATAAATCCTGTTTTAGAAGAATATTTTTTTTATAATTTTTAATCTTATAATAAAAGAGATTTTCTCATCTCGAATATTTTTGGCATATCCACTGGCTGACAGAGGTGGCCTGGTTTATGGATACACAGGACATCATTGTTTGTGGGCAGAGGACCATTGTTCACACTACAAGCTGTTGCCCTCAAACAATGATTCTGGCCTTGCTCACATCAGCGTTGGAGACTCCGTTAAGGGCCCCGGTCGCATATTCCGTCAAATAGATCAGACAAAAAAGTCCTACATGCAGGACTTTTTTTGTCCAGTAAAAAAATGGGTTACCACAGGGCTCGACAAATCCCAGGTGCCAGGTCGCCATGGCGATCAGGAATTTGGTCCTGGCGCCTGGGTATTTGTCAGCCCGTTTTCAAAGGTGCACGGGTGCGGAGTGCCGGAGGAGGGCCCGTTCAGTCCGGATGCAGCAGGAGTGGAGATGAGCGCCTCCATTGTGGAAGCGCTCATCTCCATCTGTATCGCCGTCCTCAGGACAGAGATACAGATGAATGGTGGGGAGAGGCTTCCTCACATTCACCCGCCAAACCTTCCGGAACATGGTGGACACCGGCCCGCGCGCGCAGCTGCGCACACACACACAGCACTGCGGCCCGAGGAGCTGCCCGCCCGAAGCAAATCAGACGCTGCACTGGGCTCACGGCAGGAAATCACAGCGATCCCTGCTGCACGGCGGTGTTACTAGCAGGGATGGAAGCTTAGCCGAAGAAAAACCTACTGCTGACACCTAGTGGCTAGGAGATGGAATGGACAAAGGAGACAAGGCAGTAGTTGTCCAGCGGCTGGATGCCATTCTAGTTTAGGGGGCACATCTACTACAGTGTCTGCTCCAGTATTCAGCAGTGAAAAAGCTGTTTCAGACTTTGGTAAGTCTCATTTACCAACTGAATTCCGCCTGAGCCGTACAGGCCGGAAGAGGCCTGCATCTCATCACTGACCGAAGCATAAGGTAAGTTTTTGAGTTTATTGTTTTTATTATTTATAGTATACTGTGGCAAGAAGGGGGGTGGGGGCCCTATATACTGGCACAATATGGGGGGGCGGGCACTATGGAGAAGCACTATGGGGGCCCTATATACTGGCACAATATGGGGGGTCACTCTGAAGAGGGGAAGCACTATGGGGGCCCTATATACTGGCACAATATGGGGGGCACTATGGAGAAGAGGGGAAGCACTATGGGGGCCCTATATACTGGCACAATATGGGGGGCACTATGGAGAAGAGGGGAAGCACTATGGGGGCCCTATATACTGGCACATTATGGGGGGCACTATGGAGAAGAGGGGAAGCACTATGGGGGCCCTATATACTGGCACAACATGGGGGCACTATGGGGCCCCTATATACTGGCAAATTATGGGGGGGCACTGGAGAAGAGGGGAAGGAGCACTATGGGAGCTTCTATTAGCATGCATTATTGGAGGGCTCTTTGGAGAAGTGGGGGGGGGAGCACTATGGGGGCATCTACTGGGGGCTTTATGACGCGGCTCCGCCTGGCTCCTAACTTTTATAGCTGGCTCCTAGATTCCAAGGAAATTTGTCAAGCCCTGGGTTACCAAATAGACTCCTGTTAGTGCCGGATGTGGCACTTCCATTATTTTTATTGTTCTGTTCCTCTAACAGGATAGGGATAACGTGGTGGCCGAGTCTCCGCCTTCTTATTATCAAAAGACTCAATATAACCGGTTTAGGCAGGGGGCAGCCCTGAAGATTCTGGGCCACTCAAAGACCATGAGCAGGCAGCATAGCAGCCAGACGATTGGGACGAGGAGAACCCCAATGCACAATCTGCCCAAAAGAGAATGGGACTATATGAATGGAGCTTTGGCATTCCCAGCAGCAGGGGACTAGTAGACTCAGGCAGAACATAAAATTATATATTCTGAGTGTGGAGTATTCCAGGAGCGCCATCACATTGACAGATGTCACCACCAAGGACACCAAGGACTAGTAGAATAGCTAATAACATGGTTATAAGGGAAAATAATACAGAATGCTTAGTAGAAGGTCAATTGAGGGTTAAAAAATAAAAAATAAATTACCTCACCTCCTCCAATTGTTCACGTAGCTGCCGGTCTCCTGTTCTTTCTTCAGGACCTGTCAAAGGACCTGTGGTGACATCACATGATACATCACCATGGTGATGTATCATGTGATCAGCACAGTGATGTCACCACAGGTCCTTTGACAGGTCCTGAAGAAAGAACAGGTGACCGGCAGCTACGTGAACAATTGGAGGAGGTGAGGTAATTTATTTTTTATTTTTTAACCCTCAATTGACTTTCTACTAAGCATTCTGTATTAAAGAATGCTATTATTTTCCCTTATAACCATGTTAGAAGGGAAAATAATAAAATTTAAAGAATACTGAACCCAAACCCGAACTTCTGTGAAGAAGTCCAGGTTCGGGTCTGGGTACCAAACGTGCCAATTTCTCTCACGCGTGTGCAAAACGCTTTAAAACGCTTTGATTTCGCGGGAAAAAAAAAAAAAATCGCACATGTTCCCGCAACGCACCCGCATCTTTTCCCACAACTCCCGTGTGAACCCAGCCTTAGACTTTTTCCAGGGAGTAAAATGGCCTGAACAGGCGTCAATGATGCTTGTACAGGCGTTATTGCGACCTCTGACTACAAAACTCTCTCAATGAGATGCCAATACTAGTAGAAAAGATAATCAGATTGTCCAAGGTAGTTGGGATATCAAAACCTGCCACCTCATCCTTTATGTGCTCAGACAGACCCTCCCAGAAGCCACGCACTAAGGCCTCATTTTTCCAGGACAGTTCAGAAGCCAAAGTACAAAACCTTGAGGTTGCCCGTCAAAGACACAGGAGAGAGACCAGAAAGTCTACTTTAGATCAGTCAAGCGAGATATTGTCGGGAAAATTTGGAGAAAATAGGAACTTCCCTCAGAATTTTTTGGTGGAGGCGTAATAGTTTATCCCATCGCCCCGTCAACCTGAGATCATAGCAGGGAGTAAGAATAGAAATAACACAAGTAGACTGAGCAGTTTCAAATATCTAATAACTGAAATCGGAAAGAACTGCAACAAGCTTTGTGGCCCAGAGCTGTAGTACAATATCTGTGTTTGGTTTTGGCTTAACTTTTTTTTTTTAGTAAAAGTGCATCCAATAACTGCATCAATACAGTAAGTCAATAACGGTGACAACCAGAACTGTGATAAGGCAATGGGGGGGGGGGGGGGCAGTTTGCCTCAGGAGCCAGCAAAGGAGGGGGTGCGGGGCCGGCTGCTAGACTGTGGAGGGGGTGACAGTTCACTGCACGGCATAGATGCCTCTGTGGAAGGAGATCACCATGACATCACCGTGACCTCCTGAGCGGATCCTTCCGAGATAGCGCAGTGCACGAGGGCGCAGTGATGTGTTCACTAACGCTTTTGCAAGACCGAAATGCTCAGGACAGTGACAGAGAGCGGAACACAGGTGAGTATTTTTTTTTTTATGTATCTATGCTAATGCTGGCAGTACTGGGGCCACTACGGGGGTGGGGGAGAGCATTATAAATACAATAAATAACACTGGGGGTATGATATATTCTAATAATACAAGGGGGGGCATTATATATTCTAATAATACTGAGGGCGGACTATAATATTATAATAATACAAAGGGGGCCAATATATATTCTAATAATACTGAGGGCCCATTATATATTAGACTAGATGAAGGACCCGGCTTTGCTCGGGTATATTTAATCTATTTCATTTAATGTTTGTGTGTCGTTAAAAGAGATCAACACTATCCACTATAACACTATAGCACCCCGTCCCCAAAACAGTGACCTCCACAGCCCCCCACCCCTTAACACTGACCCCCCCCCCACAGTGCCCCGTCCCTTAAAATTGGACCTCTACAGCAGCCCACCACCTTAACTTTGACATTTACAGCAGCCTTCCCCTTTAACAGTGACTTTCACAGCATACCACCCCCTTGACAGTGACCTCAACAGGGGCCTGCCCCCTTAACAGTGGCATTTACTGGATCAGGGGCGTGTCCTTTTAAACAGCTTACTCTAAGACAGCAGCACTATGCTGTCTAAGTGTGAGCTGCAGGGAGAAAGTCACCCGCCCTCCCACCCCTGCAGCTGACAGGAGTTGATTTTTAACTTCATTTTTTCAATCCCTGTAGGCTGAGGAGTGGAGAGGGCGTGGCCTACCCGAATCAAGGGCGTGGCCCACCGGGACCTAGAAGTTGATTTTTAACTTCATTTTTTTAATCTCAGTCGGCTGAGGAGTGGGAGGGGGCATGGCCTAACCGGATCAGGGGCGTGTCCTTTTGAACAGCTCACTCTCTGCGCACTGTCTGAGTGTAAGCTGCAGGGAGAAAGTCACCCTACCTCCCACTCCTGCAGCTGACAGAAGTTGGTTTTTACCTTCATTTTTTCAATCTCCGTCGGCTCAGGAGTGGTAGGGGCGTGGCCTAACCAGATCATGGGCGTGTTATAGTGGGACCTGGGAGCGGCGTTTTAAGTCTTTTGAGGTGGACACCTTTGTGGCAGGGGGCGTGTCTGGGCTCCTTCTTACTGGCTCATTTGCATACCAAATAAACTGGATTTTCAGAGGATAAAAACATCTATTGCTGGAACAAAGGCCCATCTGGAAATAAATTACTAAGTGCTATTAGGCCACGGCTTTACTGCAATAGCGATTATCCTGGTGACAGATTTCCTTTAAAGCTCTCCTACAGCAGTGAAGATAAATGGCTGGGTTGTTATGGAAACCTGGAGTAAGACTGTATGTGGAGACTGGAGGACCTGCGAACTTCTATTGGCTGATAAGGGTCATGTGACCAAGCTTCTCTTGGCTAATTAATTTTTGGGGAATATCTCAGGAACGGTACGTCCTAGAGAGCGGAGATCTGGTCTAAAACCTTCCCAGACACCTGATGTACCTGTGTGCCAAATTTTGTGATTGTAAATGCGACGGTGCAGATTCCTTTAGTGGACATACATACATACTCTCAGCTTTATATATTAGATAATACTGAGGGGGCCATTATATATTCTAATAATACAGAGGGGGATATATTCTAATCAAAGGTGACCACAGCACTCGTGTATAAGGCTTTTGTGGGTGCACGCCTCCAATCAATTCCTTCCACCCAAGGAGTCTTGTATATAATTTTCCACAAAAGATGGCGGAGACAGCACACCGGATGAAGTTGCTATTTAGGCTTTATTTTTACAGTAGTACACACGATAACATTTACGGCTAATGATACGGTGCCCTTTATCAAGCTATAAATGCAAGAAAAAATAATGTATAATCAAAAATTAATTCCGTGTCACAATACATAATCATCTCATATTAAAAAATCCAACACGAAAAATTCATCATAGGGATGATACATCATCAGGGGAAAGTAAATAGACGGGAAATACATACACAGGACCAAAGATGAAGGTAAGTAACAGACCAGATAAAAAGACCAGAGCACATAAGGTAGGTTGAAAACAAAAAGAGGGGACAAAAAGCAAATAACAAATAAGGAGAAGCGTCAATTTTGACGTAAATTTGTTTTCCCTTAGTCCTAACAGCAGCACAAGTGGGGATTTGCCCCTGTGAACTTGGTCAGGACAGGCGGAATTTTTATTGAACAGAAAAATCTCTGCCAAGTATCATTAATTAATTAATTGATGCCACCCCGATATAACTCGCCCCTTGTCTGGACAGGGTTGCTTTCTTTAACAAGTAATCCACACAACCCAGAGGGTGGGAAATTTGTGTGCTGCTGTTAGGACTAAGGGAAAACAAATTTACGTCAAAATTGACGCTTCCCTTTCGTCCTAACCAGCAGCACAAGTGGGGAAGTAGCAAGGACCTTACACAAATATGTGAGGGCAAAAAATCTTCGTGTAAGCATATATACATACAAATAATCTCCCTCACGCTAAGGAAGCGCAGCACTTAGAACAGAGTGTCCAAAGGCAGCTCCTTCTGCTCGCCTTGAATCTATACGGTTGTGAGAGATGAAAATGTTCTGGGAACTCCAAGAGGCGGCAGCGCAAATCTGGTCTAAAGGAATTAACTTCCTTTCAGCATACGATGTGGATACTGCCCTGGTCGAATGGGCAGATACAAATGACTGCGGTGACAGGTTTTGGGACAGAAAGGTCAGACGGATAGTGTCTTTGATCCACCTACTCAAAGTGGGCTTGGAGGCTTTAAGCCCTCTGTTTTTTCCCGAGTAGGCTAGAAGGAGATTCTCAGATCTTCTGAAATCCGCTGTTCTGTGCAAATATACCTTTAGAACCCTTAGAATGTCCAGGGTGAGTAACTTTTCCTCTGGAGACGTTGGAGCAGGGGAAAACTTTGGTAATGTTATCGTCTGGTTAATATTTGCAAATGAAGGCACCTTCGGCAGAAAGGTTGGCAGGAACCTCAACAGGACCCTGTCCTGGAGGAAAGTTAGGTATGGCTCTGCCAGTCCTAGAGCTTGAAGTTCCCCAATTCTTTTAGCCGAGGTAATAGAAAGGTGAATTTGAGAGATAGGGATCTCAAGTCTACCTCCTCTAATGGCTCAAAGAGGGGGAGAACACAACCCTTTTAGCAGTATTGCTAGATCCTACTCAGGGGTCGGTCTCAGGATGCTAGGTTTAAGTCTCTGAGCTCCTTTAGGGAACCTCCTGATTAGGTGGTCTTGAGAAATCGGCCTACTAATACATTCCGACAAAGCAGAGACGTGAGCTCTGAGCGTAGATGGGCTTAGACCCTTGTCTAGACCATCCTGAAGGAACTGTAGGATCGCAGAGAGAGGAGGATCTGAGGGAACTACCTCTCTCTCAGTACACCATAGAATGAAAATCTTGTGTATCCTGGAGTATCCTGTTTGTGGACTCCGCCTGGGTGTGCGAGATTGTTCTCAAGACCTCCGCAGATAACCCTCTAGCATCTAGAAGGGACCTGTCCCCAGGCTGTCAGACTGAGCCTCCTCAGATCTAGACAGGGACCTGTGTCCTGATACACTAGCTCCTGTATTAGGGGAAGTCTCAAATATGTGCCCTGGCTCATCTGCATGAGCTGGGTGAACCAAGACCTCTTTGGCCAGAATGGTATGATGGCTATCACTGAGGTCTGGTCTTGCTTGATCTTAATCAATACCCTTGATATCATGGAAATTGGAGGGAATACATAAGCCAGCCTGAACCTCCAAGTTATGGACAGAGCGTCTATCGCTACAGGGTTGTCCTCCTTGTAAAGGGAGCAGAACCTGTTCACCTTGGCGTTCAATCGGGTTGCCATCAGATCGATCTCTGGAGTACCCCAACACTGGACAATCCTGGAAAAGATGTTCTCGTTCAATGACCATTCCCCTGGAATGGGAAGGCCCCGACTTAGGCAAACTGCCACTACATTGAGGTCTCCTCTGATATGAACCGCCACTAAGTGGGATAGGTTGGTCTCTGCCCAAGCGAGAATTAGTCCCACCTCCCTCAGGAGAGTCTGGGATCTCGTTCCTCCCTGTCTGTTTAGGTAAGCCACTACTGTTGTGTTGTCGGTCCGAACTGTCACCGCTTGACTGCAGATAAGAGGAGCAAAATGATTGAGGGCTAGTCTGACCGCTCTCAACTCCCTCAAATTGGAAGAGAGAAGTCTCTCCTGAGGACTCCAGGTACCTTGTACTGGATTGTCCTCCAGATGGGCTCCCCAACCTAGAAGGGAGGCGTCTGTGGTCAACGTAATCCAACGCGGTTGGATCAAGGATCTCCCATCTGTTAGGTTCCTCCACCACTTGAGTGAAGAACGGGCTTTTACAGACAGGGAGTGCATCCGGTCCAAATCCTTTGGCTTGCGACTCCAAACCGTTAACACTTCTTCCTGAAGTGGGCGTAGATGCCATAAGGCCCACGGAACTGCCTCCGCAGATGCTGACATGTGGCCTAACATCCTCATGAAAACCCTGATAGACACCCGTCTGGGTGGAAGTAGAAGCTCTGCCGCTTTTATTACTCTGTCTTTCCTCTGTGGCGACAGGAACAGGATCATCTGCTTTGAGTCGATCACAAACCCTAGGAAAGTTCTCGTGGTGGATGGGATCAACTGTGACTTGTCCCAGTTTATAAGCCAACCTAGAGTCTGCAGAGTGTGGAGAGCTTGCTGAAGGTGAGTCTACAGGACGACTGCGGAGGCGGCTTTTAGCAGCCAGTCATCTAAATAGGGGACGACCTCTAACCCTAGAAGCCTTAAATGCGCGACAACAGGAGCCACCACCTTTGTAAAGGTGTGCGGGGCAGAGGAGATGCCGAAGGGCAACACAGCAAATTGGTAGTGCTTCACTACACTGCCTATGGTCACCGCAACTCTGAGGTATTTTTTGTGCGCTGGATAGATGGGAACATGAAGGTAAGCATCCTTCAGATCTATCGTCACCATCATATCTCCTGGGTTCAGGATGTTTAGAACTCAACGAATGGTTTCCATCCGGAAACGCTTCTTTCTGATAAAACGGTTTAAATAGCGTAGGTCGATGATTATACGCCAATTCCCTGATGGCTTTGGGACCAGAAATATGTGAGAATAAACTCCCCGACCTTGCTCGCGCGGAGGAAGTTCCTCCAGTGCCCCCTTTTGTATGAACTGCCGTACCGAATCCTCCAGGACTAACTGCCTGGTGGGAGTCAAAACCCTCGTCAGGATGAACCTCTCCTGAGGTAGGGAAATAAAGTCGATCTTGTACCCATGTTATGACCTCTAACACCCATGGGTCTGGAATTTTTTGATTCCAAAAAACTTGAAATAAATTAAACGACCTCCAACTGGAGGATTGAACTGAGGGTTTGGGGGTGGACCAGCGGGTGGGGACGGGAAACCGTCGGGCTGCTGAGAGTCATGGTTCAGCCCTGCGGTTTCCACGACCGCGACCTCTACCTCTTTTATTTCCCTCAGGGCGCCTCTGGGTCCTGTCTCCCCTCTGGAACCTTGCTGGTCTACCTCTTCCTCGACCCCGAAAGGATTGTTTCGACCCCTTTTTATAAGCGAGGTCCTCCATTAAGCGATCCAGCTCAGAACCGAATAGCCTACCCGGCTCATAGGGAAGGGAGCAGAGGTTGAATTTTGACGTGTTGTCTGCTGCCCATTGCTTCAGCCAAAGAGGACGTCTGCTGGCTGAAGAAAGTGCCATAGATTTAGCAGCTAATTTTAGCTGCTGCTGAGATGCATCAGTCAAAAAATCTATCCCTAACAAAAGGGTCTTGAACTGGTCTAGGATATCGTCTCTGGCAACCCCAGAATCCAGATCAGACTGGATTATGAGTGTGCGGGCGCGGACAAAATTTGAGACTTCACTGCCGACAATAGCCACAGAGGCGGCAGCAGCGGTGTAGTTACGTCTGAGCGAGCATTCTGCTCGTCTGTCTAGGGGGTCTTTTAAATTACTTCCATCGTCAGAGGGAACTGAAGTTCTCCTAGAGAGCTTAGATATTGCCATATCCACTTTAGGAGGCGGAAACCAACCCTGCGAATCTTCCTCCTGCAGGGGAAACATTAATTTAAATCTTTTTGTCAGGACCGGACCTTTTTCCGGGTGTTTCCATTCTATGGCCATCAGTTTTTTCAAAGACTCGTCCACTTTGAAGGCCCTTGGCCCCCTAGAGGTGGATTGTGGAGCTTCCCCATGCTCAACATCCTGGTCCCTTGACCTGATGGAGCATAATAACCTCTGAGTTTTTTCGGCCGGAAAAAGAAAGGCCGCGTCCTCCTCTTCAGAGGAAGAATTATCTTCTATGGACACCACGTCCTCGGACATGGGGACAGGCCCCGGAGAGGCCTGTCTAGGTCTCTTGTTAGAGACCGCACTTTTTATCTATGCGATGGAGGTGTCCATGAATTCTTTCATCCAGGAGAACATCTCCACCACAGTAGTCTCTGGAATCGCTGGTCTGGGTTGACAACCTGGGCAGCGGTGGAACTCATATCCATCAGGTAAGGGGGTGCTACAGTTGGAACAAGCCAGATGTCTCTGCTTATGCGTATACTTCCCTAGGAATAATAATAAGCCTATTAATATTAGGTGCAATTCAACTCGCCTTAGGAAAAAAATGACCTCCACCTTACCAAGAGAGGGCATAGAAGGATCTGGATTAGTCGACATGCTGGAGAGAGAAAAAACACAACTCGACCCACAGACGTCAGCTGCAGACAAGACTGAGTGCAACACTGACATCCAGAGACTGGAGGTTTAAATAAGGCGGTAGGGCATGCCCCCCACCGGCCCAACCCCCCCCCCCCCCCCCGGAAGTAAACTAATAATTAGTTACTATGACGAGAGATATTGAGGGCACCGTCCTTCCACCTGAGATATTAGGGAACACAGCCCTGGCCTCCTCCGACCATCCAGGAGAACGGGGTGCGAAGATTAAGCAGGATACAATTGAAAGCAAGATTAAAAAGATGTATTGCACTCACCATCCGTGTTCACGCTTCTTTATTGGTAATTGCAGAGTTACATTCAGGGGCAGACTCACATGGAGTATTAGTTAACAGCGACGGCCGTTTCGCGGTATGACCGCTTCGTCCGGCTGTTTGATCCACTTGATCGTGTGTGCGCTGACCTATAGCGTCACAAGGGGGAGGGTTCAACCGACCCATCACTCAAAACCCCTGACGTCACACCAGTAGCGCACACCTGAAACACAGGCGCATCGATACATTAGTGCAAAATTTAAAAACAAAAGTAACAAAGGTAAAACACAAGTTACAACAATTGCAGAGAGTTACAAAAGGTGACACAAAGTTAATATAGATAGCAGAAATGACATCTAAGGGCTCTTTCACACTTGCGTTGTTTTTTTCCGGCATAGAGTTCCGTCGTCGGGGCTCTATGCCGGAAGAATCCTGATCAGGATTATCCCCATGCATTCTGAATGGAGAGAAATCCGTTCAGGATGCATCAGGATGTCTTCAGTTCCGGAACGGAACGTTTTTTGGCCGGAGAAAATACTGCAGCATGCTGCGCTTTTTTCTCCAGTCAAAAATCCTGAACACTTGCCGCAAGGCCGGATCCGGAATTAATGCCCATTAAAAGGCATTAATCCGGATCCGGCCTTAAGCTAAACGTCGTTTCGGCGCATTACCGGATCCGACGTTTAGCTTTTTCTGAATGGTTACCATGGCTCCCAGGACACTAAAGTCCTGGCAGCCATGGTAAAGTGTAGTGGGGAGCGGGGGAGCAGTATACTTACCGTCCGTGCGGCTCCCAGGGCGCTTCAGAGTGACGCATGGGTGACGTGATCACATGGATCACGTCATCCATACGCATGGGGCGTTCTGACGTCATTCTGGAGCGCCCTGGGAGCCGCACGGACGGTAAGTATACCGCTCCCCCGCTCCCCACTACTACTATGGCAGCCAGGACTTTAATAGCGTCCTGGCTGCCATAGTAACACTGAACGCATTTTGAAGACGGATCCGTCTTCAAATGCTTTCAGTTCACTTGCGTTGTTACGGATCCGGCGGGCACCTCCGGCAAATGGAGTGCACAACGGATCCGGACAACGCAAGTGTGAAAGAGCCCTAAGCCCTCCGGAGGTGAGCTGAGTAGAAAAATACCAAAATACAAAAAGTATATATATGTATTAAGCAAATATATTGCTGCATTTGTGGGAGGGGAGGCTGATTACTAGGCTGATTATACGCACCTGGGGGCCCAGGCTGGCTGATTACTAGGCTATTTATAGGCACCTGTGGGCCCAGGCTGACGATGATTCAGCTGATTTCACTACCTCTGGCTCAGCTCTAGGATACAGCAGCATGGTGTGGAGGCTCCTTACGGCTGGGCGACGGCAGGAGGGCACTGGTATTCATGGTAAGATCGGAGTTGTTTGTACGGGACCCACGCTGCGGTCCACGACATGTAGCGCTCTGGGATAAAGCAGAGTTTGGGCGCTAATGGTCGAACCATGTTTGCTTGTATTGTTTGTCTGGCTATTCAGAGGCCTGGTGGGGCTATTGCATACAGTTATTGGGGTAGCATGTGCTTAGAGTGGGCATGGTTGTATGTTTTCTGATACCTGGGTTACATGCGGGGCGCGTGTCTGCAGTTGGCTCAAGCTACGCGTGCTGGGTTTAAGTGATGGTAAATGTGGATCAATGGTCGATTTAAAAAAAAACAAAAAAACTCCTGCAGCATCATGTGGAGGTTCGGTTGCGCCTGGGCAATGGCAGAAGGTGCTAGGCGAGTGCTGGCATTCACGGTAGGATCGGACTTGGTTACACGGTCCGTGACTTGTAGCTCTCTGGGGCGAAGGGGGTTGGGCTCCAATGGTCAAATGATCGTGGTTAGGATTGTTACCTTCAAAGCTACATCCGTGTGTCTGCATTTACATTTTGTCCTATACGCCATTCACTACTAGAGCAGCGTTCGCTGTTGCATTACATTAATACTCTGCTCAATTTTAGATTGCATTCATACGGCTGCTTTATACCATGCTCCTCATACTCAGAGCTGTGCCCATACCATGTTTTTAGGCACCACTCACATCCAGAGCTGCATTCACCCACTTGTTCTTACATCATGTGTTATACTCTGCTTCCACTTAAAGCTGCATTTCTTTTCATTGCTACATAATGGTTACTCTGTATTCTTACTAGGGCTATCAGCACACCGCTCTGATACTGCTCTTCCGATAAACATAGCTGCTTTCTTTTCAGGCTTACGCTTCTTTCCTCGGTGGTTTGTTACATTCCTTAGGCCTACCTTTTTCTGTTTACTTGGGGGGAAGAGAGAGGGAAAAAATAAAATAAAAAATGGGTGGTGTTCTTTAATCCTGGTTTGCATTAACTCAGACTGGTCTCCTTTACTTCTGGTTCGCATTCACTCAGATTGATCTCCCGCCCCAGTTAACCAAATAGCTCCCTAGTGGACAGTGGGCCAATAGGAGTAAGTTCCTACTATGTTTTCACAGTTGTTCATTCGTTTGTCACGTCAAGGGTCTTCTCTTAGCGAACTGCAATGCCTCTGGCTCTTGTTTTTCTCCCATCTGTTTCAATTTCGCGGTTGGTTAATGTTTCGTTCATGCAAGTGGTTCGGATCACTAATGTCTATGCATTTTCCATTAGGTCTGGCTCACGTTTTAATTACTTATCGTCACTGTAAGGTCATCCAGGTCAGTCTCTTGGCTTCAGGGGGCCTCATGGCTTCGGGGGTCCGATGACCGTTCTTCATGTTCGTTAGGGGTACAATATGGTGTAGGCTGGTTAGCGTCCTAGGTTTATTGTCGGAGAGGGTCATGGTTATGCGAGTCCCGAAGTCATAAATAAATAAAAAAATAAAAAATCCGCCATTAGAGTCTCACGCATGGCTTCTCTGTTTTGGTTACACATGGCTCCGCCATTAGAGTCTCTCTCGCATGGCTTCTCCGTTTTAGTTTCACACACATGACTCCGCCATTAGAGCCTCCCATGAATGGCTTCGCCATTAGTCTCTCTCGCATGGCTTCTCCGTTTTAGTTTTACACATATGACTCCGGCATTAGTCTCTCACACATGGCTCCGCCATTAGAGTCTCTCACGTATGGCTTAGCCATTAGTCTCTCACGTATGGCTTCTCCGTTTTAGTTTTACACACATGACTCTGCCATTAGAGCCTCTCACGCATGGCTTCTCCGTTTTTAGGTTTACACATATGACTCCGCCATTAGTCTCTCACGCATGGCTTCTCCGTTTTAGTTGTACACATATGACTCCGCCATTAGTCTCTCACGAACGGCTTCTCCGTTTTAGTTTTACACATATGACTCCGCCATTAGAGGCTCTCACGCATGGTTCTGCCATTAAAGTCTCTCACGTATGGCTTCTCCCTTTTAGTGTCAAATATGACTCCGCCATTAGAGTCTCTCACGCATGTCTTAGCCATTAGAGTCTCTCACGCATGGCTTCTCCCTTTTAGTTTCACACACATGACTCCGCCATTAGAGCCTCCCATGCATGGCTTCGCCATTAGTCTCTCACGCATGGCTTCTTCGTTTTTAGGTTTACACATATGACTCCGCCATTAGTCTCTCTCGCATGGCTTCTCCATTTTAGTGTTACACATATGACTCCGCCATTAGAGTCTCTCACGCATGGTTCCGCCATTAAAGTCTCTCACGTATGGCTTCTCCCTTTTAGTGTCACATATGACTCCGCCATTAGTCTCTCACGCATGGCTTAGCCATTAGAGTCTCTCACGCATGGCTTAGCCATTAGAGTCTCTCACGCATGGCTTAGCCATTAGAGTCTCTCACGCATGGCTTAGCCATTAGAGTCTCTCACGCATGGCTTAGCCATTAGAGTCTCTCACGCATGGCTTAGCCATTAGAGTCTCTCACGCATGGCTTAGCCATTTTAGTGTTACACATATGACTCCGCCATTAGTCTCTCATGCATGGCTTCTCCGTTTTAGTGTTGCACATATGACTCCGCCATTAGTCTCTCGCGCACGGCTTCTTACCTTTTAGTGTTACACATATAAATCCGCTATTAGAGTCTCTCACGCATGGCTTCTCCGTTTTAGTGTTACACATATGACTGTTTTTCTCCCATCTGTTTCAATTTCGCGGTTGGTTAATGTTTCGTTCATGCAAGTGGTTCGGATCACTAATGTCTATGCATTTTCCATTAGGTCTGGCTCACGTTTTAATTACTTATCGTCACTGTAAGGTCATCCAGGTCAGTCTCTTGGCTTCAGGGGGCCTCATGGCTTCGGGAGTCCGATGACCGTTCTTCATTTTGTTCGTTAGGGGTACAATATGGTGTAGGCTGGTTAGCGTCCTAGGTTTATTGTCGGAGAGGGTCATGGTTATGCGAGTCCCCAAGTCCTAAATAAATAAAAAAATAAAAAATCCGCCATTAGAGTCTCACGCATGGTTTCTCCGTTTTGGTTACACATGGTGTCACGAACTATGGATCCGATCGGTCCGGATCCCACAGCTCTGACGTAGTGGTCTGTGACGGAGTCTGCGCACACACAGAGACCTCACGTGACCGGGGTATTACCATCCGGCTAACACCCCCCCACTACACTTTGGTAACTGCCACCACGTGGGTTCCCGGTCCACGAGCCGACTATCCGGGTCATTCACTATCACACAGATCAGTGGATGAACCGGATATCACTTACTGACCAACCGCAGTCAATCACCCCCAGCTACAATTCCTAAATGCAATTTAACTAACTACCTGGTAACGTCTCTTCAAAGGCAAGGTACGTTGTTCAGCAGCTTAGAATATGGAAGACTTGGCCATTTAGATTTTATAATCTTTAATAAGAGGTAAAAAGCAGTGCATACAAATCTAATGAAAATGACTATAAATCTACAGAATAATAATAACAATATAAATAATCACGACAGTTCAAATGAAAGGGAAAAAGATGAAGGAATACTTAGTTTCTCTGGAGGGTTTCAGATGGTCGTTCATATGTCCTTTTTGAATCCTTGCAAACCCCGTTCAGTATGTATCAGGGGAGACCCTCAAAGTTCTTCTGATACAGGGATATGCTGTCAATGTCCAATTAAGTGTCTGGTGATGTTCCATGGGTCTCTCTCTCTGTCCTTGTGCACGGATCTTTATCAACTCTCCCATGGGCAGGAGACTTACTCCTGTCAGCCAATGGCAACAGAGTGACTGTGAAGCCCAGGGATTGGCCTCCAAGGGTTTTATGACCCCCTCAAAGTTCAGTTCCTACAATGAGGATTATACTTAAGCCCGTATCTCCCTGATACATCGGCATATTTTTATACAGAATACATATTTGCGATCCTTATTTATTTACATACAGAATGAGACCACACATGGTAATGCTGGGACCTGTAGTTCTTCTACCACCCATAGGTGAGCTACAGAATCACATCCTCTGGTCATATTTGATACCCAATTAATCACAATACTCTGTAGAGCCTGGATCTGGTGTCAGAAAGGGCATAAGTTGATTCATAACTGAAATATGAAAGTGGACTGGTTTTATGCCCAGAGCTAATTAAGGGCTATTAGCTCTCCTCAAACCAGACCTGGAAATTAATGACGTCACGCTCCAGCCAGGCTTGACAGCGAGCTGATCTTTATCTTATAGGACAAGATGAGCTGGGCCTGGTATAGCCTTTATGACCTTTTATAGTCGGCCTCACAGAGTAGTGGTAATAAAAGTGTCCATCTATATCATACTTGACCCAGGCTTCAGGAAGATGAGAGTTCACTGTTCTTTTACATAGGCCAGAAGCATACAAAATGGCTACCCAGAGGAATTATGTATGTATGCCGGCACACCTCCCTCTTTTAAAAGGTTGCCTGGGGAAATGGCCACAAGCCTATTCTACAGCAACCCAGCCGTCTCCGGCCGATTCTCCCTGCCGCGACAACCCGTCGGCATTTCCATGTAAACTACCTTTTCTGTGCTGCACGGTGAAGTTGTACTGCTGCAAAATCAGGCTCCATCTCAGCAGTTTCGCATTGTCTCCTGCGAGACGTGCCAACCAGCTGAGGGGATTGTGATCGGTGATCACTGTGAAATTGCGTCCATACAGGTAGTGTTGTAGCTTTTGCAGGGACCACACAATAGCTAAACACTCCTTCTCTATTGTGGAGTAGCTGGTCTCCCTGGCCAGTAACTTACGGCTCAAGTATAGTACAGGATGCTCCTCCCCGGCCTGGTTCACCTGACTCAGGACTGCACCCAGACCAAAGGCGGAAGCATCCGTGTGGACCACAAACTTCCGAGTGAAATCTGGGGACTGAAGCACAGGAGAACTGGCTAGTGCATCCTTCAGGGCCTGGAAGCCTTGCTCGCATTCCGGCGTCCATGACACCATCCTGGGCAGCTTCTTCTTGGTCAAGTCTGTCAGAGGCTTGGCCAGGGCGCTATAGTTCGGGATGAACTTCCTATAGTACCCGGCCGTTCCCAAGAAAGACATGACCTGTTTCTTGGTGAGAGGTGTTGGCCATCTCGTAATGGCTTCCACCTTCTCTATTTCAGGCCTCAGTGTGCCTCCTCCTACTCTGTGGCCTAAGTAAGTGACCTCATTCATGCCCAGCTGGCACTTGCTAGGCTTAACAGTTAGTCCAGCCGCAGCAAGTTTGTCCAGTACTTGCGACAGGTGCACCAGGTGCTCCTTCCACGTGGGGCTATACACGGCAATGTCGTCTAAATAGGCGACAGCACATTCTTCTAGTCCTTCCAGCAAGTCATTCACAAGCCTTTGAAAGGTGACTGGCGCATTCTTCATCCCAAACGGCATTACAGTAAATTTGTGTAAGCCGAAAGGGGTGATGAAGGCCGACTTCTCCTGAGCCTCCGAGGTCAGGGGAATCTGCCAATAACCCCTGCTCAGGTCCATGATTGTCAGGTAGCTGGCTCCTGCCAACTTATCTAACAGTTCATCAATCCTGGGCATGGGGTAAGCATCCGAGGTTGTGATGGCATTCAGTTTCCGATAATCCACACAGAACCTGGTTGTCTGATCTTTCTTCGGGACCAGAACCACCGGTGAGGCCCAAGCAATGTGGGATTTCTGAATGACCCCGAGCTGCTTCATCTCCTCGATCTCCCTCCTGAGGTCTGCCTGGACCTCCATTGAGACTCGGTAGGCGGACTGCTTTGTGGGAGCATGTGTACCTGTGTCCACATGATGGACTGCAAGGTGTGTTCTCCCGGGTTTCCCTGTAAAAGTGTCACGGTGAGCCGTCAACACTTCTAAGAGCTGAGATCTCTGCTGGGACGAGAGTTGAGGGTTAAGTCCACCTCCAACTCTCGAGTGTCAGCTAGCAGATCTAGTAGGGGGTCGGCCTCCTCCCTTTCGGGCAGGCTGCAAACCGGCATAACATGTGGCGTTCTCTCGTGATGCTCCTTGAGCATGTTGACGTGAAACGTCTTGTCTCCTACCTCCCTCTCCAAGGCCCACCACATAATTTACCTTACTCAGACGTTTGACAATGGGGTACGGCCCTTCCCATGCAGCTTGCAGTTTGTTTTGCCGCATCGGCAGCAGGACATAGACCTTCTGCCCCTCCTGGTAGATTCTCTCTCGGGCAGTGCAGTTATACCACTGCTTCTGTTTGCTTTGGGCCTGCACCATATTCTCCTGTACCAGACCTACAAGCGACTCCATTTTGTCTCGGAACCTGAGGACATAGTCTACTACAGAGACTTCCGTTTCGGCAACCTTGCCTTCCCAAGACTCTCTGATTAGGTCTAGGGGACCTCTTACTCGTCGACCATACAGGAGTTCGAAGGGCGAAAACCTGGTTGACTCCTGGGGAACCTCTCTGTAGGCAAATAGCAGGTGAGGTAGATATCGTTCCCAGTCCGTCCCTTGCGCCTCCACGAACGTCTTCAGCATCTGCTTCAACGTCCCGTTGAAGCGCTCACAGAGGCCATTTGTTTGTGGGTGGTAAAGGCTGGCTACGATATGGTTCACCTGTATTTTCCTACAGAGCCCCTGCATTAGTTCAGACATGAACTGAGGTCCTTGGTCGCTGAGAAGCTCAGCTGGGAACCCCACTCTCGTGAAGATCCCCAGCAGGGCGTCCGCAACCTTGTCCGCCCTAATGGAGGATAACGCCACTGCTTCTGGGTAGCGCGTCGCGTAATCCACCAGGGTTAATATGAACCGTTTACCCGAACTGCTGGGGATGGCCAGTGGACCAATGATGTCCACGGCCACCCTCCTGAAGGGTTCATCAATTATCGGTAAGGGATTCAATGGAGCTCGGTGACGGTCTCCTGCTTTGCCAACTCGCTGACAGGTGTCGCAGGACCTGCAGTACTTTGCGACATCTGCCCCGAGGCCAGGCCAGAAAAAATTCTGCATCACCCGGGACTTTGTTTTGGTTACTCCCAGGTGACCAGCTAAGGGGATCTCATGAGCCACTTGCAGTAATTGTTCCCTGAACTGCACAGGTACAATGAGCTGCCTCTTGAGTGGCCCCACCCTACTGTCACTGTGGGAGATGTCCTCCTTATACAGTTTCCCATTGTCCCAACACACTCGGTATTTGTCTCCCTCAGTGTGAGGGCTAGCAGCTAACCCTCTTAGCTGCTCCAAGGTAGGGTCATCTCGCAGGGCCTGCCCAAAGGCGGCACTACAAGTCCCAGTCAGCTGTCCTGTGGCGAACAGGGACAGTGGCTGAGGCTCTGACGCGGTTAAGTCCACGGGGTCCGAACCAGTGGAAGGGGACACTTCCACTTGCTCTTCCCCAATGGAGCGTTCCGCTGCGGCTTTTGCAGCCCTGCGAGTGACGGGCAACACAGGCACAATAATGTCATCACATTTAACATTTGCACAACTTGAATCAGTTAAACACATGTCAGCTACCTGTGTACATACACCCGCCATCCCCTCTACATCTCCTGTCTTAGGAGAACTGCTCCCACACACCCCACCTCCCACGGTCCATCCCCAAGGTTATCTGATGTTACGCAAACATCCTTGCACAGTACCTCGGTATGTGCAGGGACCTCCATAGGGACGGGTGAGTCCTGGGTGCTTCCAGGGGGCACGTGGCACGAGACCAATCGTCCTAGGTCAGTGCCTAATAAAACATTTGTGGGGATCTCCGCAGAGACTCCCACCTCCCTTACTCCACTCCCAGCCCCCCAATCAAGGAAAACACGAGCTAGGGGAACATTAGGGCTCACCCCCCCAACTCCCGTGATGGTGAGGCTTTTGCCGGGAATAAGGTCTGCGTCATCCACTAGTTCAGGCCGAACTAGTGTGACTTCGGCTCCTGTATCGCGGAAGCCTGTGGTGCACCGGTTGCCCACAGTAACCGACTGCAGGTTGTCTGCGGTGTGTCTTGCAGCTCCATTCACCAACAGCACAGATGATGGGTTGCGGGCAAGCTTGCCAGGGGGTGCTGTCTTCTTCTCCGGGCACGAGTGGCTGAGGTGTCCTGGCTTGCCGCACGCATAGCACTTGCGCACGTCTGTCGGTGCTGGCTTGACTCCTTCCGGTCTTTGTGCAGGCCTGTGAAAGAGTCGCTGGACCGGAACCGACAAAGCTGGCCGGGAGGAAGAAGCAGATGAAGAGGTTCCTCCCAGGCGGGACAGAGTGTCTTTGAATGCCCGAGTGCTGGGCATGGCGACGTATTCATCGGCTAGCTCGGCTGCCTCTCGCGCACTCTTCGGCTTGTGCTCACATACATATTTTTGCACATCCGTGGGGCAATTGGAGACAAACTGTTCTCGGACCATCAGATCCGCCAGGGACTGCTTGGTGTCCTCTGTGAGGGGATCAGACCACTGTTGGAAGGTGGTCTGCAACTTGCCCAGATGGTCCGTAAAAGTATCTCCGGGCCCTCTCCGCAGGGACCGGAACCGTAAACGGTAAGTCTCTGGAGTCAGCTGGTACTTGACCAGAATAGCTTTTTTGATGACCGCGTAACTGGTACGCTCTGCTAATGGTAGTCCGACCAGGGCCTCCATAGCTTTGCCCTTCAGTGCGGACATTAGATGTCCCGCCCACTGCGGCTCTGGTACCTGGTACTGCTGGCATGAGGTTTCAAAAGCATGCAGGAAAAGATCAATGGCACAGTTCTCAGACTCCAGCACTCCGTAATTCCAATGATGAAAAAAAGATTTCTTTTATTCGTCACCCATATGTGACGCGCGTTTCGACACTAGTCTGTGTCTTTATCAAGGTACAGGTGATAACAGCTCACAGTAGTATACAAATGGCACCATTAAATACATTTCGAATAACCCGCCTCCTGACTACGTAAGCGGTCACATGGCAAGGGGCGGACTGAACCATCCCCGGCCATGTGACCGGTCACGGGGCCAGTGCGTCATACTGCTAGGCAACCCACCCAAACAAACTAATCAAGAGTGGAGTTCGGTAAGATATGTATCCAATCCATATGTTATTGTTTATCTAGGTATTTTTGATCCCTTACACATTTCATTTATACAATACATGGGTAACGATACATTATAATTAAACAGTCTCCTCCTCATACAAAAACGGACATACGGTCACGGGGGCAATAATGTCAGTCACACGATGCATCGTATGACATAGCACCAGTGTCCCCGTTCCGGAAATGTTATAAAGAAATATCACGTTTCACAGAAAATAGGTTGTGTTGCAGTATTTAAAAAGGATTCATGTCAGGTTCAAGCATGCATAGAGAACAACAATATCAATGTTTGATTGCAAGACAGTAACATGCATAGATATATAGTAACAAACCACAGTTATCTGCTGCACACATAGGATCAGAGAAAACTATTAAGTGAATATTCCTTATTAAGGCCTTTGGGCGCAAGCGTCTCAAGTCGATGGATCCAATATGCTTCACGCTGGTGGAGCATCTGGATCCGATTTCCTCCACGTCGAGGCAAGGTCACTTCTTCTAAAATTTGAAAACGCAATTGTGAGATGCAGTGATTTTTTTCTTTAAAATGTTGAGGAATGGGCAGCAGAACATTTTCTTTCCTAATTGTGGACTTATGTTTTGCTACCCGGTCCTTCATGCGCATTGTCGTCTCTCCAACATAGCACAACCCACAGGGACATTTAAGTAAATAGATCACGAAACTGCTGTCACATGTGAAATGACCCCAAATGGGGATTTGCTGTCCTGTCTGTGGGTGTGCTATGTTGGAGCCTTTGATCACATTGGAGCAGTGAACACAGTTAAGACAGGGAAATGTTCCCTTCCTAACTGTAGAGAAAGTGAGCTGTCGCTGAGGCATCCTGTCACTCCCCACGTCTGCACGGACAATCATGTCCCTGATATTTTTATTTAGCTTGAAACACATCATGGGGCGGTCCCTAAATTCCTGAATCTCAGGATATGATTTTTGTAAAATGTTCCAGTGTTTATAGATGACAGCTTTATACTAGATAAAGACTACTATGTAAGGGAGATTCAGGGACAATTATCTGACCGCAATGTCTATGAAATATTGCAGGGGGATCCGGTCTGGACAATAAAACGGGAGCTACAGACTTTGGTTGATCAAAATGTAGTACAACATGTTATTGATAAGAAATTAGCGGAATTTTTGATCAACCAACACCCTGTGACACCCGTGTTTTACACATTACCAAAAGTGCATAAATCCCTGGACAAGCCACCAGGTCGCCCTATTGTTGCAGCTACGGATTCAGTCCTATCTCCCCCTGCAATATTTCTCGACAAAGTGTTGACTCCACTCACGAAAAAGGCCCCTTCTTATCTTAGGGACACTCAACATTTTTTGGAGGCAGTACGGGAAATTGAGCTGTCGCCTGATTGCATCCTGGTCACTCTAGACGTCTGCAGTTTATATACGAGCATAACTCATGAAAAAGGTCTGGAATCTGTCCAGAAGTTGTTGGATGACAGCCTGTACTCGACACATGAGAAAGAATTTTTTATTTCTTTACTGTCCATTGTCTTACATCGCAACTATTTTTTATTTCAGGACACTTTTTTTCAGCAGCGGTGCGGTACCGCGATGGGGTCCAATGCTGCACCGCCATATGCAAATTGCTATATGGCACACTTTGAGAGAGAATATATATACCCAAGTGAGCTATATCAAAATCATTGTATATTTTGGAAACGTTTCATAGATGACGTTTTTTGCATATGGCGGTGCAGCATTGAGACCCTCATGACCTTTGTGGATTACATTAATAACATAAGACCAGAGCTGAAATTTACCCTTCACCAGGATCCACAGCGTGTCTCCTTCCTTGACACATGGGTGATCAGGGGAATTGACAACAAAATTACCACTGACTTATATGTCAAAAAAACCGACAGGAACAGTCTTTTGTCATTCGAAAGTAATCACCCACCTACTGTAAAAAAATCCTTGCCATACTCACAATATAGAAGAGTGGCCAATATTGTCATGGATCAGGACACACGTGATCTTAGGTTACGGGAGATGACTGGGAAATTTATAGACAGAGGCTATCCGCCCTATCTATTACATCAACAGCTCGATAAGGTAAAAAATCCCACAGAAAGGAAAGACAAAGGACAGAGAATACCGTTAGTGGTAAAATACCATCCCTGGATGGACCGAGTTAAGGCTGTCATCTATAAACACTGGAACATTTTACAAAAATCATATCCTGAGATTCAGGAATTTAGGGACCGCCCCATGATGTGTTTCAAGCGAAATAAAAATATTAGGGACATGATTGTCCGAGCAGACATAGGGAGTGACAGGATGCCTCAGCGACAGCTCACTTTCTCTACAGTTAGGAAGGGAACATTTCCCTGTCTTAACTGCGTTCACTGCTCCAATGTGATCAAAGGCTCCAACATAGCACACCCACAGACAGGACAGCAAATCCCCATTCGGGGTCATTTCACATGTGACAGCAGTTTCGTGATCTATTTACTTAAATGTCCCTGTGGGTTGTGCTATGTTGGAGAGACGACAATGCGCATGAAGGACCGGGTAGCAAAACATAAGTCCACAATTAGGAAAGAAAATGTTCTGCTGCCCATTCCTCAACATTTTAAAGAAAGAAATCACTGCATCTCACAATTGCGTTTTCAAATTTTAGAAGAAGTGACCTTGCCTCGACGTGGAGGAAATCGGATCCAGATGCTCCACCAGCGTGAAGCATATTGGATCCATCGACTTGAGACGCTTGCGCCCAAAGGCCTTAATAAGGAATATTCACTTAATAGTTTTCTCTGATCCTATGTGTGCAGCAGATAACTGTGGTTTGTTACTATATATCTATGCATGTTACTGTCTTGCAATCAAACATTGATATTGTTGTTCTCTATGCATGCTTGAACCTGACATGAATCCTTTTTAAATACTGCAGCACAACCTATTTTCTGTGAAACGTGATATTTCTTTATAACATTTCCGGAACGGGGACACTGGTGCTATGTCATACGATGCATCGTGTGACTGACATTATTGCCCCCGTGACCGTATGTCCGTTTTTGTATGAGGAGGAGACGGTTTAATTATAATGTATCGTTACCCATGTATTGTATAAATGAAATGTGTAAGGGATCAAAAATACCTAGATAAACAATAACATATGGATTGGATACATATCTTACCGAACTCCACTCTTGATTAGTTTGTTTGGGTGGGTTGCCTAGCAGTATGACGCACTGGCCCCGTGACCGGTCACATGGCCGGGGACGGTTCAGTCCGCCCCTTGCCATGTGACCGCTTACGTAGTCAGAAGGCGGGTTATTCGAAATGTATTTAATGGTGCCATTTGTATACTACTGTGAGCTGTTATCACCTGTACCTTGATAAAGACACAGACTAGTGTCGAAACGCGCGTCACATATGGGTGACGAATAAAAGAAATCTTTTTTTCATCATTGGAATTACGGAGTGCTGGTCTTTCTATTACAAGTATTCAGGTATCTACCTCTTGACCGCGCACCTGGACCGCGACTGATGCGCAGTGCCGCCCATTCATTTATTCTATTAGTTCTCAGACTCCATCACAGGCAGTTTTGGCTTGACCATCAGGGGTGCGCCTGTGGATGTAGCATGCCGGTTGGACCCCTGAAGCTGTACTCGGGCCATGTCCAGTTCATGCCTGCGGACAGCTTCCCGTTCTCGTTCTGCAGCCTCGCGCTCAGCCTGGCGCTCTGCCCAACGTGCCTCCAGCAGCCGAAAATATAAGTCCGGGTTACTGAGCATTAGTTGGTCCAGACCATTTTGGGATGGCATAGAGACAGAGTTATGTCCAGCTAGAGGACTGCAAGCCCCAGCAGGTTGTCCTCCTCCCAGTTCATCATCCTCATTCTGGAAGGGGTCACCTGGCTCAGGGGCCCCTGAGTGTCCTCCATTCTCCTGCAGGGATGACTCTTGACTCCTCTGTGCACATAACTCCTGGATAAGGACAGTCTTATTTTTCCCATATACTTGGATGCCTTTGTGCTCACACAGAGCTGTGATATCAGACACGCTCATGGCGTCATAATTCACGGATTCGGACATTATTGCCAAATAAAAGATAGGACAGAAAACAAGAGAGAGGGGAGGGTACTGTCGTGAATTATTATTCTATCAAAACTAATGCACTGTGCTTCGTCTTCCAGAATTTTTCAATCCTTTAGTACAGAGTTATGGACATAACTTCATGCACTAATATTCTAAGCATACAGAATCCCGTAAGCTGCCACCAGAAAATGTCACGAACTATGGATCCGATCGGTCCGGATCCCACAGCTCTGACGTAGTGGTCTGTGACGGAGTCTGCGCACACACAGAGACCTCACATGACCGGGGTATTACCATCCGGCTAACACCCCCCCACTACACTTTGGTAACTGCCACCACGTGGGTTCCCGGTCCACGAGCCGACTATCCGGGTCATTCACTATCACACAGATCAGTGGATGAACCGGGTATCACTTACTGACCAACCGCAGTCAATCACCCCCAGCTACAATTCCTAAATGCAATTTAACTAACTACCTGGTAACGTCTCTTCAAAGGCAAGGTACGTTGTTCAGCAGCTTAGAATATGGAAGACTTGGCCTCTTAGATTTTATAATCTTTAATAAGAGGTAAAAAGCAGTGCATACAAATCTAATGAAAATGACTATAAATCTACAGAATAATAATAACAATATAAATAATCACGACAGTTCAAATGAAAGGGAAAAAGATGAAGAAATACTTAGTTTCTCTGGAGGGTTTCAGATGGTCGTTCATATGTCCTTTTTGAATCCTTGCAAACCCCGTTCAGTATGTATCAGGGGAGACCCTCAAAGTTCTTCTGATAGAGGGATATGCCATCAATGTCCAATTAAGTGTCTGGTGATGTTCCATGGGTCTCTCTCCTCTGTCCTTGTGCACGGATCTTTATGAACTCTCCCATGGGCAGGAGACTTACTCCTGTCAGCCAATGGCAGCAGAGTGACTGTGAAGCCTAGGGATTGTTTTATGACCCCCTCAAAGTTCAGTTCCTACAATGAGGATTATACTTAAGCCCGTATCTCCCTGATACATCTGCATATTTTTATACAGAATACATATTTGCGATCCTTATTTATTTACATACAGAATGAGACCACACACGGTAATGCTGGGACCTGTAGTTCTTCTACCACCCATAGGTGAGCTACAGAATCACATCCTCTGGTCATATTTGATACCCAATTAATCACAATACTCTGTAGAGCCTGGATCTGGTGTCAGAAAGGGCATAAATTGATTCATAACTGAAATATGAAAGTGGACTGGTTTTATGCCCAGAGCTAATTAAGGGCTATTAGCTCTCCTCAAACCAGACCTGGAAATTAATGACGTCACGCTCCAGCCAGGCTTGACAGCGAGCTGATCTTTATCTTATAGGACAAGATGAGCTGGGCCTGGTATAGCCTTTATGACCTTTTATAGTCGGCCTCACAGAGTAGTGGTAATAAAAGTGTCCATCTATATCATACTTGACCCAGGCTTCAGGAAGATGAGAGTTCACTGTTCTTTTACATAGGCCAGAAGCATACAAAATGGCTACCCAGAGGAATTATGTATGTATGCCGGCACACATGGCTCCGCCATTAGAGTCTCTCTCGCATGGCTCCGCCATTAGTCTCTCACGCATGGCTTCTCCGTTTTAGTTTCACACACATGACTCCGCCATTAGAGCCTCCCATGCATGGCTTCGCCATTAGTCTCTCACGCATGGCTTCTCAGTTTTTAGGTTTACACGTATGGCTTCTCCCTTTTAGTGTCACATATGACTCCGCCATTAGTCTCTCACGCATGGCTTAGCCATTAGAGTCTCTCACGCATGGCTTAGCCATTAGAGTCTCTCACGCATGGCTTAGCCATTAGAGTCTCTCACGCATGGCTTAGCCATTAGAGTCTCTCACGCATGGCTTAGCCATTAGAGTCTCTCACGCATGGCTTAGCCATTAGAGTCTCTCACGCATGGCTTAGCCATTAGAGTCTCTCACGCATGGCTTAGCCATTAGAGTCTCTCACGCATGGCTTAGCCATTAGAGTCTCTCACGCATGGCTTAGCCATTAGAGTCTCTCACGCATGGCTTAGCCATTAGAGTCTCTCACGCATGGCTTAGCCATTAGAGTCTCTCACGCATGGCTTAGCCATTAGAGTCTCTCACGCATGGCTTAGCCATTAGAGTCTCTCACGCATGGCTTAGCCATTAGAGTCTCTCACGCATGGCTTAGCCATTAGAGTCTCTCACGCATGGCTTAGCCATTAGAGTCTCTCACGCATGGCTTAGCCATTAGAGTCTCTCACGCATGGCTTAGCCATTAGAGTCTCTCACGCATGGCTTCTCCGTTTTAGTGTTACACATATGACTCCGCCATTAGTCTCTCACGAACGTCTTCTCCGTTTTAGTGTTACACATATGACTCCGCCATTAGTCTCTCACGAACGGCTTCTCCGTTTTAGTGTTACACATATGACTCCGCCATTAGTATCTCAAGCATGGCTTCTCCCTTTCAGTGTTACACATGTCTCTGCCATTAGAGTCTCTCACGCATGGCTTCTCCGTTTAAATTTTACACACAACAACGCCATTCGAGGCCGGCTGCGTGGTCCTACAACAAGTAAGTTCCATGTCTTTTTCTGCCTTCAGACCCGCTCGCATGGCTCGGTTATCTGTGGCTCGCAATACAATTTTCTTGTGGTGGCTCGCACGTGTGACTTGTGCCATTAGAGTCTCACTCACGTTATTGTTTTCCCTGACTTTTATTTTCTAGTTTGTTGGGTTTTCATTGTTTTCTTTATAAGCAGTCATCCCAAGCCTGCCTTTGCGGACATCATCTTCTCCCATGCATGCTTACTTCATCTACAAACTCGGGCTGAGGGTGTTGGTGTCCGGCCTAAGTCCTGGGTATCGGTCCATCTTCCAGTAGGAGGTACAGTAATAAGGCGCAGTTTACGAAGTCTGTCATGTCTTCTGACACGACAAGTCCTATCACGACTACAGGCGCAGCATACACAGTTTTTCACGACCTTAAGCATTTTTTGTCACAACTGCAGGTATTGTGTACGTTCTGTCCTTATTACAGGCAACATTAGCTCGTTAATCGAAATAGCCATGTATTCCTGTGGATGGTTCCCCAGGCCTGGTGGGTTTACACATTTCACTTAATTTACTACTACAGTAAGACGGCAGACAACATGTTCTGACTTTTGGGCCCTTAATAGGAAGTGTGGCCTGGGGAATAAGTAGAGGTAAAGTATTTTGCCACCAGGAACAGTTGGTGCCCGATCAGGGCCCTTGGTGGATGGTTGGAATTCATCTAGGCCCTTCCAACAGATTTACCATTGTTTGTTTCAGTCTGCAGCTCTCAGGATTCAGACCTTCTGGTAATATGGTCATACGTTAGTCAACATAGGAGTAAATAGTTTCTGGTTACCGGCCACTCTTTCAATTGCATCAGCATTAACCACCTCCAAGGACGATGTGGCGGTACACATGACAAAGAGGTAAGGTAGATGGAAGTCACTGTGATATATACAGTATATTCCGCACCTCATTGTGAAAGGTCTTTTCCGTTCAAAATCGGGTGTCGTAACGGTATGTATATATTTACTCTAAACAAGGTCTGCTCTTTTTGGCCCCTTTAGGCTGCCCTACCATGGCAGTCATGGCATAATTCTACTGCTTGTTGTAGATAGGGGTTAGATAGGTTAGGTTCACCTTTCTGATAGCCTATCCGACCACAAGTATTAAGCAAATATATTGCTGCATTTGTGGGAGGGGAGGCTGATTACAAGGCTAATTACACGCACCTGTGGGCCCAGGCTGGCTATTTATAGGCACCTGTGGGCCAGGCTGACGATGATTCATCTGATTTCACCCACCCACCCACCCACACCTTCTTACAGTCACTTCACATTAGGGTGGCCCCCTTTAGGCTGCCCTACCACGGCAGTCATGGCATAATTCTACTGCTTGTTGTAGCTAGGGGTTAGATAGGTTAGGTTCACCTTTCTGATAGCCTATCCGACCACAAATATATATATATATATATATATATATATATGTACATGGCTGCTATTTCCCTATAGTCAGTAATACATATGAACAAAGACACAAACACTCACCTAAAGAATTATTAGGAACACCATACTAATACGGTGTTGGACCCCCTTTTGCCTTCAGAACTGCCTTAATTCTACGTGGCATTGATTCAACAAGGTGCTGATAGCATTCTTTAGAAATGTTGGCCTATATTGATAGGATAGCATCTTGCAGTTGATGGAGATTTGAGGGATGCACATCCAGGGCACGAAGCTCCCGTTCCACCACATCCCAAAGATGCTCTATTGGGTTGAGATCTGGTGACTGTGGGGGCCATTTTAGTACAGTGAACTCATTGTCATGTTCAAGAAATCAATTTGAAATGATTTGAGCTTTGTGACATGGTGCATTATCCTGCTGGAAGTAGCCATCAGAGGATGGATACATGTTCTCATTCTGTTTACGCCAAATTCGGACTCTACCATTTGAATGTCTCAACAGAAATCGAGACTCATCAGACCAGGCAACATTTTTCCAGTCTTCAACAGTCCAATTTTGGTGAGCTCGTGCAAATTGTAGCCTCTTTTTCCTATTTGTAGTGGAGATGAGTGGTACCCGGTGGGGTCTTCTGCTGTTGTAGCCCATCCGCCTCAAGATTGTGCGTGTTGTGGCTTCACAAATGCTTTGCTGCAGACCTCGGTTGTAACGAGTGGTTATTTCAGTCAACGTTGCTCTTCTTCTATCAGCTTGAATCAGTCGGCCCATTCTCCTCTGACCTCTAGCATCCACAAGGCATTTTTGCCCACAGGACTGCCGTATACTGGATGTTTTTCCCTTTTCACACCATTCTTTGTAAACCCTAGAAATGGTTGTGCGTGAAAATCCCAGTAACTGAGCAGATTGCGAAATACTCAGACCGGCCCGTCTGGCACCAACAACCATGCCACGCTCAAAATTGCTTAAATCACCTTTCTTTCCCATTCTGACATTCAGTTTGGAGTTCAGGAGATTGTCTTGACCAGGAGCACCCCCCTAAATGCATTGAAGCAACTGCCATGTGATTGGTTGACTAGATAATTGCATTAATGAGAAATAGAACAGGTGTTTCTAATAATTCTTTAGGTGAGTGTATATAACGCATCCTATTCAATGAACACTGACAAATCATTGCGTTCATTGAGCCCTAAACACCCAGTAGCATCTGTTTTGATAATAAACCGGGCTTCCTTCTGGAGCAGAATGCGGTGTCTATAGCCTCCCTGAGGCAATGGGGGAACATGCTCCAAACCCGCAAATCGCAGGGCACTTGCATTTCCTCCATGTTGGCACCGTATATGCTCAATTAGGCGAGTGCGTCCCTTGCCTGTTTTATTGAGTTACGGTGTTCTCGTATCCGCTCCATTAAGGACCTTTTGGTCTTTCCTATATAAAAGGATCCACACACGCAGATCAAGGCATAAACTACATATGTTGTTCTGCAATTGATAAATTGGTGCACGCAATGCTCAAAACCTCCAAGAAAAAAATGGCGGCCCTGAAACATATAGCCGCACAGGGAGCAGCCACCAACCAATCGCGCGGTTTCCGCTCGCTGTAGTGGCTTCGCACCAAAATGTCCTGGAATGTGCGACATCTTTTAAAAGCTAATATAGGTTTCTGATCTAAAAATTCACCTAGATCTCCTTCTGCCTTCAAAATCTCCCAATTTTTTTTATATAGTTCTTTTTATACAATTAGCCATGGAACTATGCTTAAATACGAACACAAATCTGTCCTTTTTCTCTGCATCATTTTTCACCCCACTCCTTCTGCGTTTCATCAATGATCGCTGCGTATGGACACTTGCCCTTTCCAAAGCTATATCCAATTGCTCTGGCGGGTATCCGCGTTGAACCAATCTATCCCTCAGTTCATTCGCCTGTCTCAGGAAACTTGCATCCTGGCTATTGATACGTCTAAGTCTTAAAAATTGTCCATAAGGGACTGACCTAGTTACGCTACGTGGATGATGGCTCTCATGGTGCAGTAGGGTGTTGGTAGCAGTCGGTTTGCAATACCCTTCGGTATGTAGGGCACCATCTCCCACAACGACGCAAACGTCCAAGAACTCGATGGTCGACCCCCCAAAATTGAGGGTAAACATCATGTCCATGTCGTTCGCGTCGTTGAGATGGGCCACAAATTGCTCGCACTGCTCCTGTGTCCCCGACCACACCATGAAGATATCATCCACGTAGCGCAAAAATAGACGTATGCAACTGAGGAATGGATTAGACGTCGAGAAGACAAATCTGTCCTCGAATCTCCCCAAAAATATGTTAGCGAAGGTACAAGAGACAGGTGTCCCCATGGCCGTCCCGTAGATTTGCCTATACCACTGATCATTGAAGAGAAACGTATTGTTCTCCAAAATGAACAGTGATTCCTCTACAAATTCAGTAAATAAAGGGTTTCTCCCTGAATGTTCAATGAGTTCCAAAACCGCGTTAACACCTCCACGTTGTGGAATACGGGTGTAAAGATTGACCACATCCAGGGACACCAAACTCCAACCATCCTGCCACTGAAAACCATCAAGGGCCAGGAGGAAGTCGTTGGTGTCACCAAGGTATGTGGGGAATCTAAATAAAATAGGACGCAGTAACCAATCTAGGTATCTCGACAAGGGTTCAGTCACTGACCCAACCCCCGACACTATAGGGTGTCCAGGGGGATGGGTCAGTGACTTGTGCACCTTAGGGAGAAAATACCAAGAGGGTCTGTTTGGGAAAAGAGGGACCAATTTATCAATGGTTGACCCATGGAGAACACCTGCCTCAATGTACCTCCGCAACAGATCCACCAATCTGGATCTGGTCTCAGGAACAGGATCCGAGGGTAGTTTCTCATAAGTAGAGACATCATTCAGCTGTCTCTCCGCCTCAGTAACATAAAAATCCGCCGGCTTGATAATGAGGTCTGAGTTCCGTAGCCATTGTATGGCAATGGATTGCCTTTTATTCAAATTCTCCTTCTCTTTCGGATATATTAAGGCTTTCGTGTCTCTCAGAATCCTCTTGTAAAAAACATCAATTATCGAGCCGGCGGGCATAGGGGGGCAAAAGGAGGATAGAATGCCTCCTCTGAAATCGCTATGTGGTAACTGGTGCAGGATCAGGACTCAAATCCGTGTCTGCCAAGAATTCCAAGCAAGCTATTTCTTGTGTATTGAAGGGTTCAGAGATGGTGTACCCTAACGGATCTATATTCACAGGAATATCTCCTTCTCTTGTAATATTATGGGAGGTCGAGACATTACTAAAATGCTTTTTTAAATAAAGTTTGCAAACATTTTTGAACAAATCAATTTCAAATGTGGTCCTATCGAATTGTTCTGTCGGACTGAACCCCAGTCCCAAATTAAGGACCGAGGTGCAGTCCGAGGGCAATTCAACGCCACTTATGTTAATTACGAGGTTAGAAGAAACAACATTATCTTCTCCCACTAACTCCTCCATGAGACCTGTTTCTTTCTGTGTGCCGGTCTGCGCACGCCTTCTTCTTCCCCGCCCTCCTCCTAATGAGGGATTACTACGGGGTTTTGTGGATATATTAGTTGAATCATCGGATGCGCTAGATTCCGATTCTGTCGTCCAATAGTCACTTTTTGGTCTCTGGAATGGGCGGCGCTTCTTAAACCTCTTTTTATACCAATCAAAGATTCGCCCTGTGTCGTAATCCATTTTATTCCGTAGGAATTTATCCTTTTTTTCTTTAATCTCGGTTTGTGTTATCACAAGCTTCCTGTTTAGGCGTTTTTCGAATGCAACAAATTGGATCTCAGATAAACGTGATTTTAAGAGGATTCTGAGAGACACGAAAGCCTTAATATATCCGAAAGAGAAGGAGAATTTGAATAAAAGGCAATCCATTGCCATACAATGGCTACGGAACTCAGACCTCATTATCAAGCCGGCGGACAAGGGGGGTAATGTTGTTGCAATGTCCCGCGATTTTTATGTTAATGAGGCGGAGAGACAGCTGAATGATGTCTCTACTTATGAGAAGCTACCCTCGGATCCTGTTCCTGAGACCAGATCCCGATTGGTGGATCTGTTGCGGAGGTACATTGAGGCAGGTGTACTCCATGGGTCAACCATTGATAAATTGGTCCCTCTTTTCCCAAACAGACCCTCTTGGTATTTTCTCCCTAAGGTGCACAAGTCACTGACCCATCCCCCTGGACGCCCTATAGTGTCGGGGGTTGGGTCAGTGACTGAACCCTTGTCGAGATACCTAGATTGGTTACTGCGTCCTATTTTATTTAGATTCCCCACATACCTTGGTGACACCAACAACTTCCTCCTGGCCCTTGATGGTTTTCAGTGGCAGGATGGTTGGAGTTTGGTGTCCCTGGATGTGGTCAATCTTTACACCCGTATTCCACAACGTGGAGGTGTTAACGCGGTTTTGGAACTCATTGAACATTCAGGGAGAAACCCTTTATTTACTGATTTTGTAGAGGAATCACTGTTGTTCATTTTGGAGAACAATACGTTTCTCTTCAATGATCAGTGGTATAGGCAAATCTACGGGACGGCCATGGGGACACCTGTGTCTTGTACCTTCGCTAACATATTTTTGGGGAGATTCGAGGACAGATTTGTCTTCTCGACGTCTCCACGTAGCGTAACTAGGTCAGTCCCTTATGGACAATTTTTAAGACTTAGACGTATCAATAGCCAGGATGCAAGTTTCCTGAGACAGGCGAATGAACTGAGGGATAGATTGGTTCAACGCAGATACCCGCCAGAGCAATTGGATATAGCTTTGGAAAGGGCAAGCGTTCACACGCAGCGATCATTGATGAAACGCAGAAGGAGTGGGGTGAAAGATGATGCAGAGAAAAAGGACAGGTTTGTGTTCGTATTTAAGCATAGTTCCATGGCTAATTGTATAAAAAGAACTATATTAAAGAATTGGGAGATTTTGAAGGCAGAAGGAGATCTAGGTGAATTTGTAGATCAGAAACCTATACTAGCTTTCAGAAGATGTCGCACATTCAGGGACATTTTGGTGCGAAGCCGCTACAGCGAGCAGAAACCGCGCGATTGGTTGTCACTCGGTAAGCCGGTTGACAACTATCGATGCAGTGACTGCTCCCTGTGCGGCTTTATGTTTCAGGGCCGCCATTTTTTTCTTGGAGGTTTTGAGCATTGCGTGCACCAATTTATCAACTGCAGAACAGCATATGTAGTTTATGCATTGATCTGCGTGTACGGATCCATTTATATAGGAAAAACCAAAAGATCCTTAATGGAGCGGATACGAGAACACCGTAACTCAATAAAAACAGGCAAGGGACGCACTCGCCTAATTGAGCATATACGGTGCCAACATGGAGGAAATGCAAGTGCCCTGCGATTTGCGGGTTTGGGGCATGTTCCCCCATTGCCCCATGGAGGTGACAGACACCGCATTCTGCTCCAGAAGGAAGCCCGGCTTATTATCAAAACAGATGCTACTGGGTGTCTAGGACTTAATGAACGCAATGATTTGTCAGTGTTCATTGAATAGGATGCGTTATTCATGTGTCTTTGTTCATATGTATTACTGACTATAGAGAAATAGCAGCCATGTACATATACATATACACATATCTCTTTTGTATTTTTGTATCTTTATATTTTGGTATTTTTCTACTCAGCTCAGCTCCGGAGGGCTTAATTGTCACTTCTGCTATTTATATTAACTTTGTGTCACCTTTTGTAACTCTCTGCAATTGTTGTAACTTGTGTTTTACCTTTGTTCCATTTGTTTTTACATTTTGCACTAATGTATCGAGGCGCCTGTGTTTCAGGTGTGCGCTACTGGTGTGACGTCAGGGGTTTTGAGTGATGGGTCGGTTGAACCCTTCCCCTTGTGACGCTATAGGTCAGCGCACACACGATTCACGGAATGGATCAAACAGCCGGAGGAAGCGGTCACACCGCGAAACGGCCGTCGCTGTTAACTAATACTCCATGTGAGTCTGCCCCTGAATATAACTCTGCAATTACCAATAAAGAAGCGTGAACACAGATGGTGAGTGCGATACATCTTTTCAATCTTGCTTTCAATAATAATTAGTTACCCCCAATGTACCACCCTGTGCCACCTCGCTGAGGGTAAGAACACCAGAGGACTCAGCCTCTATTTTTATTTTCTGAGCGCACGAACGGCGTCCGAGACTGGAAGTGATGCGAATGACGCACTTCCGGTCTCGCGAGAATGGCAGAGGGAGCGCAGAGTATGAGCGAACGCTGCACTATCGCCCGATAAGAGCAGGGGTAAGTACTATAAGCACCGGAGGGGGAAGGGGGAAGGAGAAGAAAATCTGAAGCGGACGGTCCTCCGCTATCCTGGTCGGGATCCATCGTCTGCAGCAGCAGGCACCGGACCTGTAAAACAAAACAACAATGTAACCTAAAACAAATCTAAATACAATCAACCCTACAAGGGGAAACTCTGAAGGGAGTTCAGCCTGTCCATTTCCAGTCCACAGGACAGAAAAAAAAGCAACCCCGTCCAGACAAGGGGCAGGTTATATAGGGGGGGGGCATCAATTAATTAATTAATGATACTTGGCAGAGATTTTTTTGTTCAATAAAAATTCCGCCTGTCCTGACCAGCTTCACAGGGGCAAATCCCCTCTTGTGCTGCTGGTTAGGATGAAAGGGAACCCCTAAGGCCTTTTTCAGACGGGCGTTGCGGGAAAATATGCGGGTGCGTTACGGGAACACCCGCGATTTTTCCGCGCGAGTGGGATCGGTGTTCTGTAGATTGTATTATTTCCCCTTATAACATACAGGGAGTGCAGAATTATTAGGCAAGTTGTATTTTTGAGGATTAATTTTATTATTGAACAACAACCATGTTCTCAATGAACCCAAAAAACTCATTAATATCAAAGCTGAATATTTTTGGAAGTAGTTTTTAGTTTGTTTTTAGTTTTAGCTATTTTAGGGGGATATCTGTGTGTGCAGGTGACTATTACTGTGCATAATTATCAGGCAACTTAACAAAAAACAAATATATACCCATTTCAATTATTTATTTTTACCAGTGAAACCAATATAACATCTCAACATTCACAAATATACATTTCTGACATTCAAAAACAAAACAAAAACAAATCAGTGACCAATATAGCCACCTTTCTTTGCAAGGACACTCAAAAGCCTGCCATCCATGGATTCTGTCAGTGTTTTGATCTGTTCACCATCAACATTGCGTGCAGCAGCAACCACAGCCTCCCAGACACTGTTCAGAGAGGTGTACTGTTTTCCCTCCTTGTAAATCTCACATTTGATGATGGACCACAGGTTCTCAATGGGGTTCAGATCAGGTGAACAAGGAGGCCATGTCATTAGATTTTCTTCTTTTATACCCTTTCTTGCCAGCCACGCTGTGGAGTACTTGGACGCGTGTGATGGAGCATTGTCCTGCATGAAAATCATGTTTTTCTTGAAGGATGCAGACTTCTTCCTGTACCACTGCTTGAAGAAGGTGTCTTCCAGAAACTGGCAGTAGGACTGGGAGTTGAGCTTGACTCCATCCTCAACCCGAAAAGGCCCCACAAGCTCATCTTTGATGATACCAACCCAAACCAGTACTCCACCTCCACCTTGCTGGCGTCTGAGTCGGACTGGAGCTCTCTGCCCTTTACCAATCCAGCCACGGGCCCATCCATCTGGCCCATCAAGACTCACTCTCATTTCATCAGTCCATAAAACCTTAGAAAAATCAGTCTTGAGATATTTCTTGGCCCAGTCTTGACGTTTCAGCTTGTGTGTCTTGTTCAGTGGTGGTCGTCTTTCAGCCTTTCTTACCTTGGCCATGTCTCTGAGTATTGCACACCTTGTGCTTTTGGGCACTCCAGTGATGTTGCAGCTCTGAAATATGGCCAAACTGGTGGCAAGTGGCATCTTGGCAGCTGCACGCTTGACTTTTCTCAGTTCATGGGCAGTTATTTTGCGCCTTGGTTTTTCCACACGCTTCTTGCGACCCTGTTGACTATTTTGAATGAAACGCTTGATTGTTCGATGATCACGCTTCAGAAGCTTTGCAATTTTAAGAGTGCTGCATCCCTCTGCAAGATATCTCACTATTTTTGACTTTTCTGAGCCTGTCAAGTCCTTCTTTTGACCCATTTTGCCAAAGGAAAGGAAGTTGCCTAATAATTATGCACACCCAATATAGGGTGTTGATGTCATTAGACCACACCCCTTCTCATTACAGAGATGCACATCACCTAATATGCTTAATTGGTAGTAGGCTTTCGAGCCTATACAGCTTGGAGTAAGACAACATGCATAAAGTGGATGATGTGGTCAAAATACTAATTTGCCTAATAATTCTGCACGCAGTGTATACTAATAATACAGAGGGGACATTATATATACTAATAATACAGAGGGGACATTATATATACTAATAATACAGAGGGGACATTATATATACTAATAATACAGAGGGGACATTATATATACTAATAATACAGAGGGGACATTATATATACTAATAATACAGAGGGGACATTATATATACTAATAATACAGAGGGGACATTATATATATATAATAATACAGAGGGGACATTATATATACTAATAATACAGAGAGGACATTTTATATACTAATAATACAGAGGGGCCATTATATATACTAATAATACAGAGAGGACATTATATATACTAATAATACAGAGGGGACATTATATATACTAATAATACAGAGGGGACATTATATATACTAATAATACAGAGGGGACATTATATATACTAATAATACAGAGGGGACATTATATATACTAATAATACAGAGGGGACATTATATATACTAATAATACAGAGGGGACATTATATATACTAATAATACAGAGGGGACATTATATATACTAATAATACAGAGGGGACATTATATATACTAATAATACAGAGGGGACATTATATATACTAATAATACAGAGGGGACATTATATATACTAATAATACAGAGAGGACATTATATATATAAAATAATACAGAGGGGGACATTATATATACTAATAATACAGAGGGGACATTATATATACTAATAATACAGAGGGGGACATTATATATACTAATAATACAGAGAGGACATTATATATACTAATAATACAGAGGGGACATTATATATACTAATAATACAGAGGGGGCATTATATATACTAATAATACAGAGGGGACATTATATATACTGATAATACAGAGGGGACATTATATATATAATAATACAGAGGGGGACATTATATATACTAATAATACAGAGGGACATTATATACACTAATAATACAGAGGGGACATTATATATAATAATAATAATAATACAGAGGAGGACATTATATATACTAATAATACAGAGGGGCCATTATATATACTAATAATACAGAGGGGCCATTATATATACTAATAATACAGAGGGGACATTATATATACTAATAATACAGAGGGGACATTATATATACTAATAATACAGAGGGACATTATATACACTAATAATACAGAGGGGACATTATATATACTAATAATACAGAGGGGACATTATATATACTAATAATACAGAGGACATTATATATACTAATAATACAGAGGGGACATTATATATACTAATAATACAGAGGGGACATTATATATACTAATAATACAGAGGGGACATTATATATACTAATAATACAGAGGGGACATTATATATATAATAATACAGAGGGGACATTATATATACTAATAATACAGAGGGGGACATTATATATACTAATAATACAGAGGGGACATTATATATACTAATAATACAGAGAGGACATTATATATACTAATAATACAGAGGGGACATTATATATACTAATAATACAGAGGGGGACATTATATATACTAATAATACAGAGGGGACATTATATATACTAATAATACAGAGGGGACATTATATATACTAATAATACAGAGGGGACATTATATATACTAATAATACAGAGAGGACATTATATATACTAATAATACAGAGGGGACATTATATATACTAATAATACAGAGGGGGACATTATATATACTAATAATACAGAGGGGACATTATATATACTAATAATACAGAGGGGACATTATATATACTAATAATACAGAGAGGACATTATATATACTAATAATACAGAGGGGGACATTATATATACTAATAATACAGAGGGGGACATTATATATACTAATAATACAGAGGGGACATTATATATACTAATAATACAGAGGGGACATTATATATATAATAATACAGAGGGGACATTATATATACTAATAATACAGAGGGGACATTATATATACTAATAATAAAGAGGGGCCATTATATATACTAATAATACAGAGGGGACATTATATATATAATAATACAGAGGGGGACATTATATATACTAATAATACAGAGGGGACATTATATATACTAATAATACAGAGGGGACATTATATATATAATAATACAGAGGGGGACATTATATATACTAATAATACAGAGGGGACATTATATATACTAATAATAAAGAGGGGCCATTATATATACTAATAATACAGAGGGGACATTATATATACTAATAATACAGAGGGGCCATTATATATACTAATAATACAGAGGGGGACATTATATATACTAATAATACAGAGGGGGACATTATATATACTAATAATACAGAGGGGACATTATATATACTAATAATACAGAGGGGACATTATATATATAATAATACAGAGGGGACATTATATATACTAATAATACAGAGAGGACATTATATATACTAATAATACAGAGGGGGACATTATATTTACTAATAATACAGAGAGGACATTATATATACTAATAATACAGAGGGGACATTATATATACTAATAATACAGAGGGGGACATTATATATACTAATAATACAGAGGGGACATTATATATACTGATAATACAGAGGGGACATTATATATACTGATAATACAGAGGGGACATTATATATACTAATAATACAGAGGGGGCATTATATATACTAATAATACAGAGGGGACATTATATATACTAATAATACAGAGGGGACATTATATATAATAATACAGAGGACATTATATATATATATATATAATAATACAGAGGGGACATTATATATACTAATAATACAGAGGGGCCATTATATATACTAATAATACAGAGGGGCCATTATATATACTAATAATACAGAGGACATTATATATATATATAATAATACAGAGGGGACATTATATATACTAATAATACAGAGGGGACATTATATATACTAATAATAAAGAGGGGCCATTATATATACTAATAATACAGAGGGGACATTATATATACTAATAATACAGAGGGGGACATTATATATACTAATAATACAGAGGGGACATTATATATACTAATAATACAGAGGGGACATTATATATACTAATAATACAGAGGAGGACATTATATATATACACTGATAATACAGAGGGGACATTATATATACTAATAATACAGAGGGGCCATTATATATACTAATAATACAGAGGACATTATATATATATATATATATATATATATATATAATAATACAGAGGGGACATTATATATACTAATAATACAGAGGGGGCATTATATATACTAATAATACAGAGGGGACATTATATATACTAATAATACAGAGGGGACATTATATATACTAATAATACAGAGGGGGACATTATATATACTAATAATACAGAGGGACATTATATATACTAATAATACAGAGGGGACATTATATATACTAATAATACAGAGGGGACATTATATATACTAATAATACAGAGGGGACATTATATATACTAATAATACAGAGGGGACATTATATATACTAATAATAAAGAGGGGACATTATATATACTAATAATACAGAGAGGACATTATATATACTAATAATACAGAGGGGGACATTATATATACTAATAATACAGAGGGGACATTATATATACTAATAATACAGAGGGGCCATTATATATACTAATAATACAGAGGGGGACATTATATATACTAATAATACAGAGGGACATTATATATACTAATAATACAGAGGGGACATTATATATACTAATAATACAGAGGGGCCATTATATATACTAATAATACAGAGAGGACATTATATATACTAATAATACAGAGGGGGACATTATATATACTAATAATACAGAGGGGACATTATATATACTAATAATACAGAGGGGCCATTATATATACTAATAATACAGAGGGGGACATTATATATACTAATAATACAGAGGGACATTATATATACTAATAATACAGAGGGGACATTATATATACTAATAATACAGAGGGGGACATTATATATACTAATAATACAGAGGGGACATTATATATACTAATAATACAGAGGGGCCATTATATATACTAATAATACAGAGGAGGACATTATATATACTAATAATACAGAGGGGACATTATATATACTAATAATACAGAGGGGACATTATATATACTAATAATACAGAGGGGACATTATATATAATAATAATACAGAGGGGACATTATATATACTAATAATACAGAGGGGACATTATATATACTAATAATACAGAGGGGACATTATATATACTAATAATACAGAGGAGGACATTATATATACTAATAATACAGAGGGGGACATTATATATATAATAATACAGAGGGGACATTATATATACTAATAATACAGAGGGGACATTATATATACTAATAATACAGAGGGGACATTATATATACTAATAATAAAGAGGGGCCATTATATATACTAATAATACAGAGGACATTATATATATATAATAATACAGAGGGGACATTATATATACTAATAATACAGAGGGGACATTATATATACTAATAATACAGAGGGGACATTATATATACTAATAATACAGAGGACATTATATATACTAATAATACAGAGGGGACATTATATATACTAATAATACAGAGGGGACATTATATATACTAATAATACAGAGGGGACATTATATATACTAATAATACAGAGGGGACATTATATATATAATAATACAGAGGGGACATTATATATACTAATAATACAGAGGGGGACATTATATATACTAATAATACAGAGGGGACATTATATATACTAATAATACAGAGGGGACATTATATATACTAATAATACAGAGAGGACATTATATATACTAATAATACAGAGAGGACATTATATATACTAATAATACAGAGGGGGCATTATATATACTAATAATACAGAGGGGACATTATATATACTAATAATACAGAGGAGGACATTATATATACTAATAATACAGAGGGGGACATTATATATACTAATAATACAGAGGGGACATTATATATACTAATAATACAGAGGGGACATTATATATACTAATAATACAGAGGGGGACATTATATATACTAATAATACAGAGGGACATTATATATACTAATAATACAGAGGAGGACATTATATATACTAATAATACAGAGGGGACATTATATATACTAATAATACAGAGGGGACATTATATATACTAATAATACAGAGGGGACATTATATATACTAATAATACAGAGGGGACATTATATATCCTAATAATACAGAGGGGGCCATTATATATCCTAATAATACAGAGGGGGCCATTATATATCCTAATAATACAGAGGGGCCATTATATATATAATAATACAGAGGGGGACATTATATACACTAATAATACAGAGGGGACATTATATACACTAATAATACAGAGGGGACATTATATATACTAATAATACAGAGGGACATTATATATATATATATATAATAATACAGAGGGGACATTATATATACTAATAATACAGAGGGGGACATTATATATACTAATAATACAGAGGGGCCATTATATATACTAATAATACAGAGGGGACATTATATATACTAATAATACAGAGGGGACATTATATATACTAATAATACAGAGAGGACATTATATATACTAATAATACAGAGGACATTATATATACTAATAATACAGAGGGGGACATTATATATACTAATAATACAGAGGGGGACATTATATATACTAATAATACAGAGGGGACATTATATATACTAATAATACAGAGGACATTATATATATAATAATACAGAGGGGACATTATATATACTAATAATACAGAGGGGACATTATATATACTAATAATACAGAGGGGCCATTATATATACTAATAATACAGAGGGGCCATTATATATACTAATAATACAGAGAGGACATTATATATAATAATAATACAGAGGGGCCATTATATATACTAATAATACAGAGGGAACATTATATATACTAATAATACAGAGGGGACATTATATATACTAATAATACAGAGGGGACATTATATATACTAATAATACAGAGGGGACATTATATATATAATAATACAGAGGGGACATTATATATACTAATAATACAGAGGGGACATTATATATATAATAATACAGAGAGGACATTATATATACTGATAATACAGAGAGGACATTATATATATAATAATACAGAGGGGGACATTATATATACTAATAATACAGAGGGGACATTATATATATAATAATACAGAGGGGACATTATATATACTAATAATACAGAGGGGACATTATATATACTAATAATAAAGAGGGGCCATTATATATACTAATAATACAGAGGGGACATTATATATACTAATAATACAGAGGGGCCATTATATATACTAATAATAAAGAGGGGCCATTATATATACTAATAATACAGAGGGGACATTATATATACTAATAATACAGAGGGACATTATATATACTAATAATACAGAGGGGACATTATATATACTAATAATACAGAGGACATTATATATATAATAATACAGAGGGACATTATATATACTAATAATACAGAGGGGACATTATATATACTAATAATACAGAGGGGACATTATATATACTAATAATACAGAGGGGACATTATATATACTAATAATACAGAGGGGGACATTATATATACTAATAATACAGAGGGGACATTATATATATAATAATACAGAGGGGGACATTATATATACTAATAATACAGAGGGGGACATTATATATACTAATAATACAGAGAGGACATTATATATACTGATAATACAGAGGGGGACATTATATATACTAATAATACAGAGGGGACATTATATATACTAATAATACAGAGGGGACATTATATATACTAATAATACAGAGGGGACATTATATATACTAATAATAAAGAGGGGCCATTATATATACTAATAATACAGAGGGGACATTATATATACTAATAATACAGAGGGGGACATTATATATACTAATAATACAGAGGGGACATTATATATACTAATAATACAGAGAGGACATTATATATATATAATAATACAGAGGGGGACATTATATATACTAATAATACAGAGGGGACATTATATATAATAATAATACAGAGGGGACATTATATATAATAATAATACAGAGGGGACATTATATATACTAATAATACAGAGAGGACATTATATATACTAATAATACAGAGGACATTATATATATAATAATACAGAGGGGACATTATATATACTAATAATACAGAGGGGACATTATATATACTAATAATACAGAGGGGACATTATATATAATAATAATACAGAGGGGACATTATATATACTAATAATACAGAGAGGACATTATATATAATAATACAGAGGGGGACATTATATATACTAATAATACAGAGGGGACATTATATATACTAATAATACAGAGGGGACATTATATATACTAATAATACAGAGGGGACATTATATATATAATAATACAGAGGGACATTATATATACTAATAATACAGAGGGGACATTATATATATAATAATACAGAGGGGACATTATATATATAATAATACAGAGGGGACATTATATATACTAATAATACAGAGGGGGCATTATATATATAATAATACAGAGAGGACATTATATATTGTCACGGATCAGCGGGTGTCACTGTGCCACTGACTGGCTCGGAGGGGATTGTCTAAGCAACTACCTGTTTTTTTTTACTAGCGCCTCAGATGGTGAGAATAGACTTGATCCGTTAGGGTAGTTGTCAGGAGCTGCTCCAGAGCAATCCACGAGTCATTGGCAGCTGGTCCAGGTGGACCAAGAGGTACCCGAGTAGGTACCAGAAGTATAAGCGTAGTCACCCCGGGTGCCACATACCTTAGGCACGTCACTGGGCCTTGACAGAAAGCATGTTATTATAGGATATAAGAGGAGAGAACTACAATCCCCAGCATGGTCAGGTTGTTATTACAGCACATCAGTAATGAGAACTACCTATTACTTCAGCAGCTGCCAGAATCCATCACCTCATAGATTTCTTCTCCTCATGTCACTGACACCTGCTTCATGAGGGGAAAAGTCACTGCTCTTCTCCTCTGACCACGTGACAGTGACGTCATCACAGCTATATTCCCCCTCCTTTTATGTGCCCCGCCCCCTGTACTGATCACATGACGGTGACATCACACCAGGTCCTTCCCCACATCTTCTCCTCTCCACTACTAAGCTCCGCCCCCTGTACGGATCACATGACGGTGACATCACCCCAGGTCCCTCACCACCTTTTATCCTCCCCACTGCTAAGCTCCGCCCCATACACTGATCACATGACAGTGACCTCACCCCAAGTATTTCCCCACCTCTTCTCCTCCCCACTGCTGAGCTCCGCCCCCTGCACTGATCACAATGACTGTGACATCACCCCAGGTCCTTCACCACCACTTCTCCTTTCAACTGCTTAGCCCCACCCCCTTCACTGATCACATGACGGTAAGGTCAGCCCAGGTCCTTCACAACCTCTTCTCCTGAGCCCCGCCCCCCGCACTGATCATATGACGGTGACGTCTGCCCAGGTCCTTCAGCACCTCTACTCCTCTCCACTGCTGAGCCCCGCCCCCTGCACTGATCACATGACAGTGACCTCCCTCCAGGTCCTTCAGCTCTGGCAGTGCAGCAGATACTGGGAAGGTCCTGGTCGGTAGTCACTGCTGTGCCCCGCCCCCTGCACTGATCACATGACGGCGAGGTCACCCCAGGTCCTTCACCACCTCTTCTACTCTCCACTGCTGAGCCCCGCCCCCTGATCACATGACGGTGACGTCACCGCAGGTCCTTCAGCTCCGGCAGTGCAGCAGATACTGGGCAGGTCCTGGTCGGTAGTCAGGGCTCTTGTTCTCTCTGGTATCAGCCATTCCTCCAGCCTGCAGGTAAGATGAGCTGTGAGGAGACAGTGTGGTGGAGAGCTCAGACATGTCACCTCTGGAGATTCTCCTCCATTACACACAAGGAATCCTTCTCCGCTCCTCAGCTTAGTATGATGGGGGAGGAGTAGTGGGGATAGTGGGGATTGTCATCATTCACTGGCCCCTGACTGTCCTGGTGAGGGGCCCCTGCCTCCAGGAGGAGAATGAATGGAGTGGGGCCCGGCCTGAGCTCAGCTCTCTCCAGTCTCTTCTCTAGGAGTTCTGGACACAGCTGAGCACAGCCCAGAGGTGGGACCTGCATCTACCAGACATTTATCTCCTGTGGAGCCACCAGAGATCTCCATGTTGGGGCCCCTGGAATCCATGTGGTGGGGGCTCTGAGAAGCGGGGCCCCTCCAGGCTCAGGAAGTGCGGTTCTGGAGGTGACATCTGGTCTTGTCCCCTGGATGATTTCCTCTCCTCTTCTCATAAAGGCGCCTGCAGTACTAGAAGCCTCCAGCTCCTCCAGTTCTCTCCTCTTCTCCTGAACGAGCACCAAGGATGGACAGGAAGGTGATCAGCAGAAGAATATTAGACCTCACCTTGGAGATCATCTCCCTGCTGAGCGGAGAGGTAAACTTTTCTAGATTTCTCTCCTCTGTATTGTATTCTGTAACAAGTCAGACATCGGGGAGGAGAATCCATCATAGGAAGTGATAGGAAGAGTCCAGGGTCCTGGAGAACGGCCTCCAGACCTTTCAAGTGACGGAGAACCTGAAGATCAGCCCCCAGTATGGTGAGTGATGTGTCATGTGACCAGTGACCAATAGTCATGTTGTAGGAGCCATGAGGAGGTAAGTAGGCACGTTGTACCAGGAGGAGAGGGCCGGAGGAGAGCACATGGCCCCTGAAGGGTTTATTCCCTAAGTGTCTCTCTCCATCCACAGGAGTACACAATAGTGAAGAAGACATCGGGGGACTGTGTGACTCCCATCATCCAACTCCAGGAGTCAGGAGGGCGGAGCAGGACCCCTCACCCCATCACAGAGCCTCCCCCTCACCCCCTGATACATGAGCAGAAGATCCTAGAACTCACCCACAAGATGATGGAGCTGCTGACTGGAGAGGTGACACTGCTGGGAATGCTGGGAAATTCTCCAGTAACAGCACTGGAGGGGTCTGGGTGATGACGGTGTCATTGTGTTGTCAGGTTCCTATAAGGTGTCAGGACGTCACTGTCTATTTCTCCATGGAGGAGTGGGAGTATATAGAAGGACACAAGGACCTGTACAAGGAGGCCATGATGGAGGAGCACCAGCCTCTTATATCACAAGGTAAGAGCCGTCATGTGCAGTGTATACACGTGTGTGCAGTGACATGTAATGGAGGAGCACCAGCCTCTTATATCACAGGGTAAGAGCCGTCATGTGCAGTGTATACACGTGTGTGCAGTGACATGTAATGGAGGAGACCAGCCTCTTATATCACAAGGTAAGAGCCGTCATGTGCAGTGTATACACGTGTGTGCAGTGACATGTAATGGAGGAGCACCAGCCTCTTATATCACAAGGTAAGAGCCGTCATGTGCAGTGTATACACGTGTGTGCAGTGACATGTAATGGAGGAGCACCAGCCTCTTATATCACAGGGTAAGAGCCGTCATGTGCAGTGTATACACGTGTGTGCAGTGACATGTAATGGATGAGCACCAGCCTCTTATATCACAAGGTAAGAGCCGTCATGTGCAGTGTATACACGTGTGTGCAGTGACATTTAATGGAGGAGCACCAGCCTCTTATATCACAAGGTAAGAGCCGTCATGTGCAGTGTATACACGTGTGTGCAGTGACATGTAATGGAGGAGAACCAGCCTCTTATATCACAAGGTAAGACCGTCATGTGCAGTGTATACACGTGTGTGCAGTGATATGTAATGGAGGAGCACCAGCCTCTTATATCACAAGGTCAGAGCCGTCATGTGCAGTGTATACACGTGTGTGCAGTGACATGTAATGGAGGAGCACCAGCCTCTTATATCCCAAGGTAAGACCCGTCATGTGCAGTGTATACACGTGTGTGCAGTGACATGTAATGGAGGAGCACCAGCCTCTTATATCACAGGGTAAGAGCCGTCATGTGCAGTGTATACACGTGTGTGCAGTGACATGTAATGGAGGAGCACCAGCCTCTTTTATCACAAGGTAAGAGCCGTCATGTGCAGTGTATACACGTGTGTGCAGTGACATGTAATGGAGGAGCACCAGCCTCTTATATCACAAGGTAAGACCCGTCATGTGCAGTGTATACACGTGTGTGCAGTGACATGTAATGGAGGAGCACCAGCCTCTTATAACACAAGGTAAGAGCCGTCATGTGCAGTGTATACACGTGTGTGCAGTGACATGTAATGGACGAGCACCAGCCTCTTATATCACAGGGTAAGAGCCGTCATGTGCAGTGTATACACGTGTGTGCAGTGACATGTAATGGAGGAGCACCAGCCTCTTATATCACAGGGTAAGAGCCGTCATGTGCAGTGTATACACGTGTGTGCAGTGACATGTAATGGAGGAGCACCAGCCTCTTATATCACAAGGTAAGAGCCGTCATGTGCAGTGTATACACGTGTGTGCAGTGACATGTAATGGAGGAGCACCAGCCTCTTATATCACAAGGTAAGAGCCGTCATGTGCAGTGTATACACGTGTGTGCAGTGACATGTAATGGAGGAGCACCAGCCTCTTATATCACAAGGTAAGAGCCGTCATGTGCAGTGTATACACGTGTGTGCAGTGACATGTAATGGAGGAGCACCAGCCTCTTATATCACAAGGTCAGAGCCGTCATGTGCAGTGTATACACGTGTGTGCAGTGACATGTAATGGAGGATCACCAGCCTCTTATATCACAAGGTAAGAGCCGTCATGTGCAGTGTATACACGTGTGTGCAGTGACATGTAATGGAGGAGCACCAGCCTCTTATATCACAAGGTAAGACCCGTCATGTGCAGTGTATACACGTGTGTGCAGTGACATGTAATGGAGGAGCACCAGCCTCTTATAACACAAGGTAAGAGCCGTCATGTGCAGTGTATACACGTGTGTGCAGTGACATGTAATGGACGAGCACCAGCCTCTTATATCACAGGGTAAGAGCCGTCATGTGCAGTGTATACACGTGTGTGCAGTGACATGTAATGGAGGAGCACCAGCCTCTTATATCACAGGGTAAGAGCCGTCATGTGCAGTGTATACACGTGTGTGCAGTGACATGTAATGGAGGAGCACCAGCCTCTTTTATCACAAGGTAAGAGCCGTCATGTGCAGTGTATACACGTGTGTGCAGTGACATGTAATGGAGGAGCACCAGCCTCTTATATCACAAGGTAAGAGCCGTCATGTGCAGTGTATACACGTGTGTGCAGTGACATGTAATGGAGGAGCACCAGCCTCTTATATCACAAGGTAAGAGCCGTCATGTGCAGTGTATACACGTGTGTGCAGTGACATGTAATGGAGCACCAGCCTCTTATATCACAAGGTAAGACCCGTCATGTGCAGTGTATACACGTGTGTGCAGTGACATGTAATGGAGGATCACCAGCCTCTTATATCACAAGGTAAGAGCCGTCATGTGCAGTGTATACACGTGTGTGCAGTGACATGTAATGGAGGAGCACCAGCCTCTTATATCACAAGGTAAGAGCCGTCATGTGCAGTGTATACACGTGTGTGCAGTGACACGTAATGGAGGAGCACCAGCCTCTTATAACACAAGGTAAGAGCCGTCATGTGCAGTGTATACACGTGTGTGCAGTGACACGTAATGGAGGAGAACCAGCCTCTTATATCACAAGGTAAGAGCCGTCATGTGCAGTGTATACACGTGTGTGCAGTGACACGTAATGGAGGATCACCAGCCTCTTATATCACAGGGTAAGAGCCGTCATGTGCAGTGTATACACGTGTGTGCAGTGACACGTAATGGAGGAGCACCAGCCTCCTATATCACAAGGTAATACCCGTCATGTGCTGTGTGTACACGTGTGTGCAGTGACAAGTAATGGAGGAGCACCAGCCTCTTATATCACAAGGTAAGAGCCGTCATGTGCAGTGTATACACGTGTGTGCAGTGACATGTAATGGAGGAGCACCAGCCTCTTATATCACAAGGTAAGCGCCGTCATGTGCAGTGTATACACGTGTGTGCAGTGACATGTAATGGAGGAGCACCAGCCTCTTATATCACAGGGTAAGAGCCGTCATGTGCAGTGTATACACGTGTGTGCAGTGACATGTAATGGAGGAGCACCAGCCTCTTATATCACAGGGTAAGAGCCGTCATGTGCAGTGTATACACGTGTGTGCAGTGACATGTAATGGAGGAGCACCAGCCTCTTATATCACAAGGTAAGAGCCGTCATGTGCAGTGTATACACGTGTGTGCAGTGACATGTAATGGAGGAGCACCAGCCTCTTATATCACAAGGTAAGAGCCGTCATGTGCAGTGTATACACGTGTGTGCAGTGACATGTAATGGAGGAGCACCAGCCTCTTATATCACAGGGTAAGAGCCGTCATGTGCAGTGTGTACACGTGTGTGCAGTGACATGTAATGGAGGAGCACCAGCCTCTTATATCACAGGGTAAGAGCCGTCATGTGCAGTGTATACACGTGTGTGCAGTGACATGTAATGGAGGAGCACCAGCCTCTTATATCACAGGGTAAGATCCGTCATGTGCAGTGTATACACGTGTGTGCAGTGACATGTAATGGAGGAGCACCAGCCTCTTATATCACAGGGTAAGAGCCGTCATGTGCAGTGTATACACGTGTGTGCAGTGACATGTAATGGAGGAGCACCAGCCTCTTATATCACAGGGTAAGAGCCGTCATGTGCAGTGTATACACGTGTGTGCAGTGACATGTAATGGAGGAGCACCAGCCTCTTATATCACAGGGTAAGAGCCGTCATGTGCAGTGTATACACGTGTGTGCAGTGACATGTAATGGAGGAGCACCAGCCTCTTATATCACAGGGTAAGAGCCGTCATGTGCAGTGTATACACGTGTGTGCAGTGACATGTAATGGAGGAGCACCAGCCTCTTATATCACAGGGTAAGATCTGTCATGTGCAGTGTATACACGTGTGTGCAGTGACATGTAATGGAGGAGCACCAGCCTCTTATATCACAGGGTAAGAGCCGTCATGTGCAGTGTATACACGTGTGTGCAGTGACATGTAATGGAGGAGCACCAGCTTCTTATATCACAAGGTAAGAGCCGTCATGTGCAGAGTATACACGTGTGTGCAGTGACATGTAATGGAGGAGCACCAGCCTCTTATATCACAAGGTAAGACCAGTCATGTGCAGTGTATACACGTGTGTGCAGTGACATGTAATGGAGGAGCACCAGCCTCTTATATCACAAGGTAAGAGCCGTCATGTGCAGTGTATACACGTGTGTGCAGTGACATGTAATGGAGGAGCACCAGCCTCTTATATCACAGGGTAAGAGCCGTCATGTGCAGTGTATACACGTGTGTGCAGTGACATGTAATGGAGGAGCACCAGCCTCTTTTATCACAAGGTAAGAGCCGTCATGTGCAGTGTATACACGTGTGTGCAGTGACATGTAATGGAGGAGCACCAGCCTCTTATATCACAAGGTAAGAGCCATCATGTGCAGTGACATGTAATGGAGGAGCACCAGCCTCTTATATCACAAGGTAAGACCCGTCATGTGCAGTGTATACACGTGTGTGCAGTGACATGTAATGGAGGAACACTAGCCTCTTATATCACAAGGTAAGATCCGTCATGTGCAGTGTATACACGTGTGTGCAGTGACCTGTAATGGAGGAGCACCAGCCTCTTATATCACAAGGTAAGAGCCATCATGTGCAGTGACATGTAATGGAGGAGCACCAGCCTCTTATATCACAAGGTAAGACCCGTCATGTGCAGTGTATACATGTGTGTGCAGTGACATGTAATAGAGGAGCACCAGCCTCTTATATCACAGGGTAAGACCCGTCATGTGCAGTGTGTACACGTGTGTGCAGTGACATGTAATGGAGGAACACCAGCCTCTTATATCACTAGGTAAGAGCCGTCATGTGCAGTGTATACACGTGTGTGCAGTGACATGTAATGGAGGAGCACCAGCCTCATATATCACAGGGTAAGAGCCGTCATGTGCAGTGTATACACGTGTGTGCAGTGACATGTAATGGAGGAGCACCAGCCTCTTATATCACAGGGTAAGAGCCGTCATGTGCAGTGTATACACGTGTGTGCAGTGACATGTAATGGAGGAGCACCAGCCTCTTATATCACAAGGTAAGAGCCGTCATGTGCAGTGTATACACGTGTGTGCAGTGACATGTAATGGAGGAGCACCAGCCTCATATATCACAAGGTAAGAGCCGTCATGTGCAGTGTATACACGTGTGTGCAGTGACATGTAATGGAGGAGCACCAGCCTCTTATATCACAGGGTAAGACCCGTCATGTGCAGTGTATACACGTGTGTGCAGTGACATGTAATGGAGGCCCTGTATTCAGTCACTGTGTGCTTGTGTCTCCACAGATGGATCCAGGAGGAGAAATCCCCCCGAGAGATGTCCCCGTCCTCTGTATTCCCAGGACTGTCCAGAGGAGAAGGTCCCAGAGAACAATCAGGTAGATGGAGCTGATGTCTCACCAGAGCCTGACCAGAAAGTGATGGAACCAAAGATCATTTTACATTTTCTTCTTGTTTAGGATGAAAATGTGATTGATATTAAGGCTGAGGTTATGAAAGAAGCAGAAGTGAAGACGGATTTATGGGGCAATTATCCGTGTAAGGAGAGGAGACATTATGTCTGTTTGGAGGTTCACATCATCTGATCATCACATGTAATAATCTCTCCTGTCCCTGTGTGTTTCCTACAGATGGACTCAGAGAAAGAAATCCCCCCGAGAGATGTCCCCGTCCTCTGTATTCCCAGGACTGTCCAGAGGAGAAGCTCCCAGAGAGCCCTCAGGTAGATGGAGCTGAGCCCTGTACACATCTATATAGGGGGGTCCTGCAGTCATAGAGGGGTCATAGATTGTGGGGGTCTCTTCTGTGGATCTGTTAGATTTCCCACCCGTCTGCTGTATTGTCCTGAATTGTTACAGATGACAAATCAGGGGGAAGATGTGACTGATATTAAAGTGGAGGATGAAAAAGAGCGGACGATGGGCGATCCCCCGTGTGAGAGTGAGGTGGAGGAGGACGTTCCAGAAGATGTCACCACAGGTATGGAATCATGAATGGAGAAAGTGACTTCAGATTCTGTCCTTGGTGCCTTCAGGGCAGGAGGAGAATCTGATCACCGGCTTCTCTTTGATTGGAGATGTCCCCATCCCATCATGAAGTGTTATCCAGCTGACGGCGATCTCTGATCAGATTCTTCTCTGATCCCGGCTGTTCCTGCAGGACATGACGGTCAGTCACATCCACACACCCACTGGGGACTATGTGGGCACAGCTTTTGTGTCTGTGCTATCATGTACCTCATTATGCAGGAAAGGGTTAAGCATCACTTTGGGCTCGTCAGCAGACATTACAAGAAATCCTGACATTTCCGTGATTTCCTTTATAAACGGTTAAATCAAATTAATTAGTGAAGAAATCTCCCAATAATAACAGCGGAGAAGAAAGCTCCTCATCTTACTTCTATATTTCATAAGAGGCTGAGGACAAGAACCGAGGAGACATCTGACAACACATGAGGTCTCCTGACAACTCTGCACACAAGTCACAGGGGGACATGTTGTCTTCAGGATATTCCTATAGAAAACCTTAGGCTGTGATATCAGCAGTCAGATGTCTATAACCTAGTGCCCACTATACAGCTCTCCGGGAACATGTCTTCTGGGGGTCTCCTATAAGGGTCTATGAGGGAACCTTCCCCCCTTATGCCCCCTCTCTGAGCGGTGACCGGCTGATGTCTATAATCTAGTGCCCACTATACAGCTCTCCGGGGACATGTCTTCTGGGGGTCTCCTATAAGGGTCTATGGAGGGAACCTTCCCCCCTTATGCCCCCTCTCTGAGCGGTGACCGGCCGATGTCTATAATCTAGTGCCCACTATACAGCTCTCCGGGAACATGTCTTCTGGGGGTCTCCTATAAGGGTCTATGAGGGAACCTTTCCCCCCTTATGCCCCCTCTCTGAGCGGTGACCGGCTGATGTCTATAATCTAGTGCCCACTATACAGCTCTCCGGGAACATGTCTTCTGGGGGTCTCCTATAAGGGTCTATGAGGGAACCTTTCCCCCCTTATGTCCCCTCTCTGAGCGGTGACCGGCTGATGTCTATAACCTAGTGCCCACTATACAGCTCTCCGGGGACATGTCTTCTGGGGGTCTCCTATAAGGGTCTATGAGGGAACCTTTCCCCCTTATGCCCCCTCTCTGAGCGGTGACGGCTAATGTCTATAATCTAGTGCCCACTATACAGCTCTCCGGGAACATGTCTTCTGGGGGTCTCCTATAAGGGTCTATGAGGGAACCTTTCCCCCCTTATGCCCCCTCTCTGAGCGGTGACCGGCCGATGTCTATAATCTAGTGCCCACTATACAGCTCTCTGGGAACATGTCTTCTGGGGGTCTCCTATAAGGGTCTATGAGGGAACCTTCCCCCCTTATGTCCCCTCTCTGAGCGGTGACCGGCTGATGTCTATAATCTAGTGCCCACTATACAGCTCTCCAGGAACATGTCTTCTGGGGGTCTCCTATAAGGGTCTATGGAGGAACCTTTCCCCCCTTATGCCCCCTCTCTGAGCGGTGACCGGCTGATGTCTATAATCTAGTGCCCACTATACAGCTCTCCGGGAACATGTCTTCTGGGGGTCTCCTATAAGGGTCTATGAGGGAACCTTCCCCCCTTATGCCCCCTCTCTGAGCGGTGACCGGCTGATGTCTATAATCTAGTGCCCACTATACAGCTCTCCGGGAACATGTCTTCTGGGGGTCTCCTATAAGGGTCTATGAGGGAACCTTCCCCCCTTATGCCCCCTCTCTGAGCGGTGACCGGCTGATGTCTATAATCTAGTGCCCACTATACAGCTCTCCGGGGACATGTCTTCTGGGGGTCTCCTATAAGGGTCTATGAGGGAACCTTCCCCCCCTTATGCCCCCTCTCTGAGCGGTGACAGGCTGATGTCTATAATCTAGTGCCCACTATACAGCTCTCCGGGGACATGTCTTCTGGGGGTCTCCTATAAGGGTCTATGAGGGAACCTTCCCCCCCTTATGCCCCCTCTCTGAGCGGTGACCGGCTGATGTCTATAATCTAGTGCCCACTATACAGCTCTCCGGGGACATGTCTTCTGGGGGTCTCCTATAAGGGTCTATGAGGGAACCTTCCCCCCTTATGCCCCCTCTCTGAGCGGTGACCGGCTGATGTCTATAATCTAGTGCCCACTATACAGCTCTCCGGGGACATGTCTTCTGGGGGTCTCCTATAAGGGTCTATAGAGGAACCTTCCCCCCTTATGCCCCCTCTCTGAGCGGTGACCGGCTGATGTCTATAATCTAGTGCCCACTATACAGCTCTCCGGGGACATGTCTTCTGGGGGTCTCCTATAAGGGTCTATGAGGGAACCTTTCCCCCCTTATGCCCCCTCTCTGAGCGGTGACCGGCTGATGTCTATAATCTAGTGCCCACTATACAGCTCTCCGGGGACATGTCTTCTGGGGGTCTCCTATAAGGGTCTATGAGGGAACCTTCCCCCCCTTATGCCCCCTCTCTGAGCGGTGACCGGCTGATGTCTATAATCTAGTGCCCACCTTACAGCTCTCCGGGGACATGTCTTCTGGGGGTCTCCTATAAGGGTCTATGAGGGAACCTTCCCCCCCTTATGCCCCCTCTCTGAGCGGTGACCGGCTGATGTCTATAATCTAGTGCCCACTATACAGCTCTCCGGGGACATGTCTTCTGGGGGTCTCCTATAAGGGTCTATGAGGGAACCTTTCCCCCCTTATGCCCCCTCTCTGAGCGGTGACCGGCTGATGTCTATAATCTAGTGCCCACCTTACAGCTCTCCGGGGACATGTCTTCTGGGGGTCTCCTATAAGGGTCTATAAAGAGAACCTTCCCCCCTTATGCCCCCTCTCTGAGCGGTGACCGGCCGATGTCTATAATCTAGTGCCCCCTATACAGCTCTCCGGGAACATGTCTTCTGGGGGTCTCCTATAAGGGTCTATGGAGGGAACCTTTCCCCCCTTATGCCCCCTCTCTGAGCGGTGACCGGCTGATGTCTATAATCTAGTGCCCACTATACAGCTCTCCGGGGACATGTCTTCTGGGGGTCTCCTATAAGGGTCTATGAGGGAACCTTCCCCCCCTTATGCCCCCTCTCTGAGCGGTGACCGGCTGATGTCTATAATCTAGTGCCCACCTTACAGCTCTCCGGGGACATGTCTTCTGGGGGTCTCCTATAAGGGTCTATGAGGGAACCTTCCCCCCTTATGCCCCCTCTCTGAGCGGTGACCGGCTGATGTCTATAATCTAGTGCCCACCTTACAGCTCTCCGGGGACATGTCTTCTGGGGGTCTCCTATAAGGGTCTATGGAGAGAACCTTCCCCCCTTATGCCCCCTCTCTGAGCGGTGACCGGCCGATGTCTATAATCTAGTGCCCACTATACAGCTCTCCGGGGACATGTCTTCTGGGGGTCTCCTATAAGGGTCTATGGAGGGAACCTTCCCCCCTTATGCCCCCTCTCTGAGCGGTGACGGCTGATGTCTATAATCTAGTGCCCACTATACAGCTCTCCGGGAACATGTCTTCTGGGGGTCTCCTATAAGGGTCTATGAGGGAACCTTCCCCCCTTATGCCCCCTCTCTGAGCGGTGACCGGCTGATGTCTATAATCTAGTGCCCACCTTACAGCTCTCCGGGGACATGTCTTCTGGGGGTCTCCTATAAGGGTCTATGAGGGAACCTTCCCCCCTTATGCCCCCTCTCTGAGCGGTGACCGGCTGATGTCTATAATCTAGTGCCCACCTTACAGCTCTCCGGGGACATGTCTTCTGGGGGTCTCCTATAAGGGTCTATGAGAGAACCTTCCCCCCTTATGCCCCCTCTCTGAGCGGTGACCGGCTGATGTCTATAATCTAGTGCCCACTATACAGCTCTCCGGGAACATGTCTTCTGGGGGTCTCCTATAAGGGTCTATGGAGGGAACCTTCCCCCCTTATGCCCCCTCTCTGAGCGGTGACGGCCGATGTCTATAACCTAGTGCCCACTATACAGCTCTCCGGGAACATGTCTTTTGGGGGTCTCCTATAAGGGTCTATGAGGGAACCTTCCCCCCTTATGCCCCCTCTCTGAGCGGTGACCGGCTGATGTCTATAATCTAGTGCCCACTATACAGCTCTCCGGGGACATGTCTTCTGGGGGTCTCCTATAAGGGTCTATGAGGGAACCTTTCCCCCTTATGCCCCCTCTCTGAGCGGTGACGGCTGATGTCTATAATCTAGTGCCCACTATACAGCTCTCCGGGGACATGTCTTCTGGGGGTCTCCTATAAGGGTCTATGAGGGAACCTTCCCCCCTTATGCCCCCTCTCTGAGCGGTGACGGCTGATGTCTATAATCTAGTGCCCACTATACAGCTCTCCGGGGACATGTCTTCTGGGGGTCTCCTATAAGGGTCTATGGAGAGAACCTTCCCCCCCTTATGCCCCCTCTCTGAGCGGTGACGGCCTGATGTCTATAATCTAGTGCCCACTATACAGCTCTCCGGGGACATGTCTTCTGGGGGTCTCCTATAAGGGTCTATGGAGAGAACCTTTCCCCCCTTATGCCCCCTCTCTGAGCGGTGACCGGCTGATGTCTATAATCTAGTGCCCACTATACAGCTCTCCGGGGACATGTCTTCTGGGGGTCTCCTATAAGGGTCTATGGAGAGAACCTTTCCCCCCTTATGCCCCCTCTCTGAGCGGTGACCGGCTGATGTCTATAATCTAGTGCCCACTATACAGCTCTCCGGGAACATGTCTTCTGGGGGTCTCCTATAAGGGTCTATGGAGGAACCTTTCCCCCCTTATGCCCCCTCTCTGAGCGGTGACAGGCTGATGTCTATAATCTAGTGCCCACTATACAGCTCTCCGGGAACATGTCCTCTGGGGGTCTCCTATAAGGGTCTATGGAGGGAACCTTTCCCCCCTTATGCCCCCTCTCTGAGCGGTGACCGGCTGATGTCTATAATCTAGTGCCCACTATACAGCTCTCCGGGAACATGTCTTCTGGGGGTCTCCTATAAGGGTCTATGAGGGAACCTTTCCCCCCTTATGCCCCCTCTCTGAGCGGTGACAGGCTGATGTCTATAATCTAGTGCCCACTATACAGCTCTCCGGGAACATGTCTTCTGGGGGTCTCCTATAAGGGTCTATGGAGGGAACCTTCCCCCCCTTATGCCCCCTCTCTGAGCGGTGACCGGCTGATGTCTATAATCTAGTGCCCACTATACAGCTCTCCGGGAACATGTCTTCTGGGGGTCTCCTATAAGGGTCTATGAGGGAACCTTCCCCCCTTATGCCCCCTCTCTGAGCGGTGACGGCTGATGTCTATAATCTAGTGCCCACTATACAGCTCTCCGGGAACATGTCTTCTGGGGGTCTCCTATAAGGGTCTATGAGGGAACCTTCCCCCCTTATGCCCCCTCTCTGAGCGGTGACGGCTGATGTCTATAATCTAGTGCCCACTATACAGCTCTCCGGGAACATGTCTTCTGGGGGTCTCCTATAAGGGTCTATGAGGGAACCTTCCCCCCCTTATGCCCCCTCTCTGAGCGGTGACCGGCTGATGTCTATAATCTAGTGCCCACTATACAGCTCTCCGGGGACATGTCTTCTGGGGGTCTCCTATAAGGGTCTATGGAGAGAACCTTTCCCCCCTTATGCCCCCTCTCTGAGCGGTGACCGGCTGATGTCTATAATCTAGTGCCCACCTTACAGCTCTCCGGGAACATGTCTTCTGGGGGTCTCCTATAAGGGTCTATGAGGGAAGCTTCCCCCCCTTATGCCCCCTCTCTGAGCGGTGACGGCTGATGTCTATAATCTAGTGCCCACTATACAGCTCTCCGGGGACATGTCTTCTGGGGGTCTCCTATAAGGGTCTATGAGGGAACCTTCCCCCCTTATGCCCCCTCTCTGAGCGGTGACCGGCTGATGTCTATAATCTAGTGCCCACTATACAGCTCTCCGGGAACATGTCTTCTGGGGGTCTCCTATAAGGGTCTATGGAGGAACCTTTCCCCCCCTTATGTCCCCTCTCTGAGCGGTGACGGCTGATGTCTATAATCTAGTGCCCACTATACAGCTCTCCGGGAACATGTCTTCTGGGGGTCTCCTATAAGGGTCTATGGAGGAACCTTTCCCCCCCTTATGTCCCCTCTCTGAGCGGTGACAGGCTGATGTCTATAATCTAGTGCCCACTATACAGCTCTCCGGGAACATGTCTTCTGGGGGTCTCCTATAAGGGTCTATGAGGGAACCTTCCCCCCTTATGCCCCCTCTCTGAGCGGTGACCGGCTGATGTCTATAATCTAGTGCCCACTATACAGCTCTCCGGGAACATGTCTTCTGGGGGTCTCCTATAAGGGTCTATGAGGGAACCTTCCCCCCCTTATGCCCCCTCTCTGAGCGGTGACCGGCTGATGTCTATAATCTAGTGCCCACTATACAGCTCTCCGGGGACATGTCTTCTGGGGGTCTCCTATAAGGGTCTATGGAGGAACCTTCCCCCCCTTATGCCCCCTCTCTGAGCGGTGACCGGCTGATGTCTATAATCTAGTGCCCACTATACAGCTCTCCGGGGACATGTCTTCTGGGGGTCTCCTATAAGGGTCTATGAGGGAACCTTCCCCCCTTATGCCCCCTCTCTGAGCGGTGACCGGCTGATGTCTATAATCTAGTGCCCACTATACAGCTCTCCGGGGACATGTCTTCTGGGGGTCTCCTATAAGGGTCTATGAGGGAACCTTCCCCCCTTATGTCCCCTCTCTGAGCGGTGACCGGCTGATGTCTATAATCTAGTGCCCACTATACAGCTCTCCGGGGACATGTCTTCTGGGGGTCTCCTATAAGGGTCTATGAGGGAACCTTCCCCCCTTATGCCCCCTCTCTGAGCGGTGACCGGCTGATGTCTATAATCTAGTGCCCACTATACAGCTCTCCGGGGACATGTCTTCTGGGGGTCTCCTATAAGGGTCTATGAGGGAACCTTCCCCCCTTATGCCCCCTCTCTGAGCGGTGACCGGCTGATGTCTATAATCTAGTGCCCACTATACAGCTCTCCGGGGACATGTCTTCTGGGGGTCTCCTATAAGGGTCTATGAGGGAACCTTTCCCCCCTTATGCCCCCTCTCTGAGCGGTGACCGGCTGATGTCTATAATCTAGTGCCCACTATACAGCTCTCCGGGGACATGTCTTCTGGGGGTCTCCTATAAGGGTCTATGAGGGAACCTTTCCCCCCTTATGCCCCCTCTCTGAGCGGTGACCGGCTGATGTCTATAATCTAGTGCCCACTATACAGCTCTCCGGGGACATGTCTTCTGGGGGTCTCCTATAAGGGTCTATGAGGGAACCTTCCCCCCTTATGCCCCCTCTCTGAGCGGTGACCGGCCGATGTCTATAATCTAGTGCCCACTATACAGCTCTCCGGGGACATGTCTTCTGGGGGTCTCCTATAAGGGTCTATGAGGGAACCTTCCCCCCTTATGCCCCCTCTCTGAGCGGTGACCGGCTGATGTCTATAATCTAGTGCCCACTATACAGCTCTCCGGGAACATGTCTTCTGGGGGTCTCCTATAAGGGTCTATGAGGGAACCTTTCCCCCCTTATGCCCCCTCTCTGAGCGGTGACCGGCTGATGTCTATAATCTAGTGCCCACTATACAGCTCTCCGGGAACATGTCTTCTGGGGGTCTCCTATAAGGGTCTATGAGGGAACCTTTCCCCCCTTATGCCCCCTCTCTGAGCGGTGACCGGCTGATGTCTATAATCTAGTGCCCACTATACAGCTCTCCGGGGACATGTCTTCTGGGGGTCTCCTATAAGGGTCTATGAGGGAACCTTTCCCCCCTTATGCCCCCTCTCTGAGCGGTGACCGGCTGATGTCTATAATCTAGTGCCCACTATACAGCTCTCCGGGGACATGTCTTCTGGGGGTCTCCTATAAGGGTCTATGAGGGAACCTTCCCCCCTTATGCCCCCTCTCTGAGCGGTGACCGGCCGATGTCTATAATCTAGTGCCCACTATACAGCTCTCCGGGGACATGTCTTCTGGGGGTCTCCTATAAGGGTCTATGAGGGAACCTTCCCCCCCTTATGCCCCCTCTCTGAGCGGTGACGGCTGATGTCTATAATCTAGTGCCCACTATACAGCTCTCCGGGGACATGTCTTCTGGGGGTCTCCTATAAGGGTCTATGAGGGAACCTTCCCCCCCCCCTTATGCCCCCTCTCTGAGCGGTGACCGGCTGATGTCTATAATCTAGTGCCCACTATACAGCTCTCCGGGGACATGTCTTCTGGGGGTCTCCTATAAGGGTCTATGAGGGAACCTTTCCCCCCTTATGCCCCCTCTCTGAGCGGTGACCGGCTGATGTCTATAATCTAGTGCCCACTATACAGCTCTCTGGGAACATGTCTTCTGGGGGTCTCCTATAAGGGTCTATGAGGGAACCTTCCCCCCTTATGCCCCCTCTCTGAGCGGTGACCGGCTGATGTCTATAATCTAGTGCCCACTATACAGCTCTCCGGGGACATGTCTTCTGGGGGTCTCCTATAAGGGTCTATGAGGGAACCTTCCCCCCTTATGCCCCCTCTCTGAGCGGTGACCGGCTGATGTCTATAATCTAGTGCCCACTATACAGCTCTCTGGGAACATGTCTTCTGGGGGTCTCCTATAAGGGTCTATGAGGGAACCTTCCCCCCTTATGCCCCCTCTCTGAGCGGTGACCGGCTGATGTCTATAATCTAGTGCCCACTATACAGCTCTCTGGGAACATGTCTTCTGGGGGTCTCCTATAAGGGTCTATGAGGGAACCTTCCCCCCTTATGCCCCCTCTCTGAGCGGTGACCGGCTGATGTCTATAATCTAGTGCCCACTATACAGCTCTCTGGGAACATGTCTTCTGGGGGTCTCCTATAAGGGTCTATGAGGGAACCTTCCCCCCTTATGCCCCCTCTCTGAGCGGTGACCGGCTGATGTCTATAATCTAGTGCCCACTATACAGCTCTCCGGGAACATGTCTTCTGGGGGTCTCCTATAAGGGTCTATGAGGGAACCTTCCCCCCTTATGCCCCCTCTCTGAGCGGTGACCGGCTGATGTCTATAATCTAGTGCCCACTATACAGCTCTCCGGGAACATGTCTTCTGGGGGTCTCCTATAAGGGTCTATGAGGGAACCTTCCCCCCTTATGCCCCCTCTCTGAGCGGTGACCGGCTGATGTCTATAATCTAGTGCCCACTATACAGCTCTCCGGGAACATGTCTTCTGGGGGTCTCCTATAAGGGTCTATGAGGGAACCTTCCCCCCTTATGCCCCCTCTCTGAGCGGTGACCGGCTGATGTCTATAATCTAGTGCCCACTATACAGCTCTCCGGGAACATGTCTTCTGGGGGTCTCCTATAAGGGTCTATGAGGGAACCTTCCCCCCTTATGCCCCCTCTCTGAGCGGTGACCGGCTGATGTCTATAATCTAGTGCCCACTATACAGCTCTCCGGGAACATGTCTTCTGGGGGTCTCCTATAAGGGTCTATGAGGGAACCTTCCCCCCTTATGCCCCCTCTCTGAGCGGTGACCGGCTGATGTCTATAATCTAGTGCCCACTATACAGCTCTCCGGGAACATGTCTTCTGGGGGTCTCCTATAAGGGTCTATGGGGGAACCTTCCCCCCTTATGCCCCCTCTCTGAGCGGTGACGGCTGATGTCTATAATCTAGTGCCCACTATACAGCTCTCCGGGAACATGTCTTCTGAGGGTCTCCTATAAGGGTCTATGAGGGAACCTTCCCCCCTTATGCCCCCTCTCTGAGCGGTGACCGGCTGATGTCTATAATCTAGTGCCCACTATACAGCTCTCCGGGAACATGTCTTCTGGGGGTCTCCTATAAGGGTCTATGAGGGAACCTTCCCCCCTTATGCCCCCTCTCTGAGCGGTGACGGCTGATGTCTATAATCTAGTGCCCACTATACAGCTCTCCGGGAACATGTCTTCTGGGGGTCTCCTATAAGGGTCTATGAGGGAACCTTCCCCCCTTATGCCCCCTCTCTGAGCGGTGACCGGCGATGTCTATAATCTAGTGCCCACTATACAGCTCTCCGGGAACATGTCTTCTGGGGGTCTCCTATAAGGGTCTATGAGGGAACCTCCCCCCCTTATGCCCCCTCTCTGAGCGGTGACCGGCTGATGTCTATAATCTAGTGCCCACTATACAGCTCTCCGGGAACATGTCTTCTGGGGGTCTCCTATAAGGGTCTATGAGGGAACCTTCCCCCCTTATGCCCCCTCTCTGAGCGGTGACCGGCTGATGTCTATAATCTAGTGCCCACTATACAGCTCTCCGGGAACATGTCTTCTGGGGGTCTCCTATAAGGGTCTATGAGGGAACCTTCCCCCCTTATGCCCCCTCTCTGAGCGGTGACCGGCTGATGTCTATAATCTAGTGCCCACTATACAGCTCTCCGGGAACATGTCTTCTGGGGGTCTCCTATAAGGGTCTATGAGGGAACCTTCCCCCCTTATGCCCCCTCTCTGAGCGGTGACCGGCTGATGTCTATAATCTAGTGCCCACTATACAGCTCTCCGGGAACATGTCTTCTGGGGGTCTCCTATAAGGGTCTATGAGGGAACCTTCCCCCCTTATGCCCCCTCTCTGAGCGGTGACCGGCTGATGTCTATAATCTAGTGCCCACTATACAGCTCTCCGGGAACATGTCTTCTGGGGGTCTCCTATAAGGGTCTATGAGGGAACCTTCCCCCCCTTATGCCCCCTCTCTGAGCGGTGACCGGCTGATGTCTATAATCTAGTGCCCACTATACAGCTCTCCGGGAACATGTCTTCTGGGGGTCTCCTATAAGGGTCTATGAGGGAACCTTCCCCCCTTATGCCCCCTCTCTGAGCGGTGACCGGCTGATGTCTATAATCTAGTGCCCACTATACAGCTCTCCGGGAACATGTCTTCTGGGGGTCTCCTATAAGGGTCTATGAAGGAACCTTCCCCCCCTTATGCCCCCTCTCTGAGCGGTGACCGGCTGATGTCTATAATCTAGTGCCCACTATACAGCTCTCCGGGACATGTCTTCTGGGGGTCTCCTATAAGGGTCTATGAGGGAACCTTCCCCCCCTTATGCCCCCTCTCTGAGCGGTGACCGGCTGATGTCTATAATCTAGTGCCCACTATACAGCTCTCCGGGACATGTCTTCTGGGGGTCTCCTATAAGGGTCTATGAGGGAACCTTCCCCCCTTATGCCCCCTCTCTGAGCGGTGACCGGCTGATGTCTATAATCTAGTGCCCACTATACAGCTCTCCGGGAACATGTCTTCTGGGGGTCTCCTATAAGGGTCTATGGAGAGAACCTTCCCCCCTTATGCCCCCTCTCTGAGCGGTGACCGGCTGATGTCTATAATCTAGTGCCCACTATACAGCTCTCCGGGAACATGTCTTCTGGGGGTCTCCTATAAGGGTCTATGAGGGAACCTTCCCCCCTTATGCCCCCTCTCTGAGCGGTGACCGGCTGATGTCTATAATCTAGTGCCCACTATACAGCTCTCCGGGAACATGTCTTCTGGGGGTCTCCTATAAGGGTCTATGAGGGAACCTTCCCCCCTTATGCCCCCTCTCTGAGCGGTGACCGGCTGATGTCTATAATCTAGTGCCCACTATACAGCTCTCCGGGAACATGTCTTCTGGGGGTCTCCTATAAGGGTCTATGAGGGAACCTTCCCCCCTTATGCCCCCTCTCTGAGCGGTGACCGGCTGATGTCTATAATCTAGTGCCCACTATACAGCTCTCCGGGACATGTCTTCTGGGGGTCTCCTATAAGGGTCTATGAGGGAACCTTCCCCCCCTTATGCCCCCTCTCTGAGCGGTGACCGGCTGATGTCTATAATCTAGTGCCCACTATACAGCTCTCCGGGAACATGTCTTCTGGGGGTCTCCTATAAGGGTCTATGAGGGAACCTTCCCCCCTTATGCCCCCTCTCTGAGCGGTGACCGGCTGATGTCTATAATCTAGTGCCCACTATACAGCTCTCCGGGGACATGTCTTCTGGGGGTCTCCTATAAGGGTCTATGAGGGAACCTTCCCCCCCTTATGCCCCCTCTCTGAGCGGTGACCGGCTGATGTCTATAATCTAGTGCCCACTATACAGCTCTCCGGGAACATGTCTTCTGGGGGTCTCCTATAAGGGTCTATGAGGGAACCTTCCCCCCCTTATGCCCCCTCTCTGAGCGGTGACCGGCTGATGTCTATAATCTAGTGCCCACTATACAGCTCTCCGGGAACATGTCTTCTGGGGGTCTCCTATAAGGGTCTATGGAGGGAACCTTCCCCCCTTATGCCCCCTCTCTGAGCGGTGACCGGCTGATGTCTATAATCTAGTGCCCACTATACAGCTCTCCGGGAACATGTCTTCTGGGGGTCTCCTATAAGGGTCTATGAGGGAACCTTCCCCCCTTATGCCCCCTCTCTGAGCGGTGACCGGCTGATGTCTATAATCTAGTGCCCACTATACAGCTCTCCGGGAACATGTCTTCTGGGGGTCTCCTATAAGGGTCTATGGAGGGAACCTTCCCCCCTTATGCCCCCTCTCTGAGCGGTGACCGGCTGATGTCTATAATCTAGTGCCCACTATACAGCTCTCCGGGAACATGTCTTCTGGGGGTCTCCTATAAGGGTCTATGAGGGAACCTTCCCCCCCTTATGCCCCCTCTCTGAGCGGTGACCGGCTGATGTCTATAATCTAGTGCCCACTATACAGCTCTCCGGGAACATGTCTTCTGGGGGTCTCCTATAAGGGTCTATGAGGGAACCTTCCCCCCTTATGCCCCCTCTCTGAGCGGTGACCGGCTGATGTCTATAATCTAGTGCCCACTATACAGCTCTCCGGGAACATGTCTTCTGGGGGTCTCCTATAAGGGTCTATGAGGGAACCTTCCCCCCTTATGCCCCCTCTCTGAGCGGTGACCGGCTGATGTCTATAATCTAGTGCCCACTATACAGCTCTCCGGGAACATGTCTTCTGGGGGTCTCCTATAAGGGTCTATGAGGGAACCTTCCCCCCTTATGCCCCCTCTCTGAGCGGTGACCGGCCGATGTCTATAATCTAGTGCCCACTATACAGCTCTCCGGGAACATGTCTTCTGGGGGTCTCCTATAAGGGTCTATGAGGGAACCTTCCCCCCTTATGCCCCCTCTCTGAGCGGTGACCGGCTGATGTCTATAATCTAGTGCCCACTATACAGCTCTCCGGGAACATGTCTTCTGGGGGTCTCCTATAAGGGTCTATGGAGGGAACCTCCCCCCCTTATGCCCCCTCTCTGAGCGGTGACCGGCTGATGTCTATAATCTAGTGCCCACTATACAGCTCTCCGGGAACATGTCTTCTGGGGGTCTCCTATAAGGGTCTATGAGGGAACCTTCCCCCCTTATGCCCCCTCTCTGAGCGGTGACCGGCTGATGTCTATAATCTAGTGCCCACTATACAGCTCTCCGGGAACATGTCTTCTGGGGGTCTCCTATAAGGGTCTATGAGGGAACCTTTCCCCCCTTATGCCCCCTCTCTGAGCGGTGACCGGCTGATGTCTATAATCTAGTGCCCACTATACAGCTCTCCGGGAACATGTCTTCTGGGGGTCTCCTATAAGGGTCTATGAGGGAACCTTCCCCCCTTATGCCCCCTCTCTGAGCGGTGACCGGCTGCTGTCTATAATCTAGTGCCCACTATACAGCTCTCCGGGACCTGTCTTCCGGGGGTCTCCTATAAGGGTCTATGAGGGAACCTTCCCCCCCTTATGCCCCCTCTCTGAGCGGTGACCGGCTGATGTCTATAATCTAGTGCCCACTATACAGCTCTCCGGGAACATGTCTTCTGGGGGTCTCCTATAAGGGTCTATGAGGGAACCTTCCCCCCTTATGCCCCCTCTCTGAGCGGTGACCGGCTGATGTCTATAATCTAGTGCCCACTATACAGCTCTCCGGGAACATGTCTTCTGGGGGTCTCCTATAAGGGTCTATGAGGGAACCTTCCCCCCTTATGCCCCCTCTCTGAGCGGTGACCGGCTGATGTCTATAATCTAGTGCGCACTATACAGCTCTCCGGGACATGTCTTCTGGGGGTCTCCTATAAGGGTCTATGAGGGAACCTTCCCCCCTTATGCCCCCTCTCTGAGCGGTGACCGGCTGATGTCTATAATCTAGTGCCCACTATACAGCTCTCCGGGACATGTCTTCTGGGGGTCTCCTATAAGGGTCTATGAGGGAACCTTCCCCCCTTATGCCCCCTCTCTGAGCGGTGACCGGCTGATGTCTATAATCTAGTGCCCACTATACAGCTCTCCGGGACATGTCTTCTGGGGGTCTCCTATAAGGGTCTATGAGGGAACCTTCCCCCCCTTATGCCCCCTCTCTGAGCGGTGACCGGCCGATGTCTATAATCTAGTGCCCACTATACAGCTCTCCGGGACATGTCTTCTGGGGGTCTCCTATAAGGGTCTATGAGGGAACCTTCCCCCCTTATGCCCCCTCTCTGAGCGGTGACCGGCTGATGTCTATAATCTAGTGCCCACTATACAGCTCTCCGGGAACATGTCTTCTGGGGGTCTCCTATAAGGGTCTATGAGGGAACCTTCCCCCCTTATGCCCCCTCTCTGAGCGGTGACCGGCTGATGTCTATAATCTAGTGCCCACTATACAGCTCTCCGGGAACATGTCTTCTGGGGGTCTCCTATAAGGGTCTATGAGGGAACCTTCCCCCCCTTATGCCCCCTCTCTGAGCGGTGACCGGCTGATGTCTATAATCTAGTGCCCACTATACAGCTCTCCGGGAACATGTCTTCTGGGGGTCTCCTATAAGGGTCTATGAGGGAACCTTTCCCCCCTTATGCCCCCTCTCTGAGCGGTGACCGGCCGATGTCTATAATCTAGTGCCCACTATACAGCTCTCCGGGACATGTCTTCTGGGGGTCTCCTATAAGGGTCTATGAGGGAACCTTTCCCCCCTTATGCCCCCTCTCTGAGCGGTGACCGGCTGATGTCTATAATCTAGTGCCCACTATACAGCTCTCCGGGGACATGTCTTCTGGGGGTCTCCTATAAGGGTCTATGAGGGAACCTTTCCCCCCTTATGCCCCCTCTCTGAGCGGTGACCGGCTGATGTCTATAATCTAGTGCCCACTATACAGCTCTCCGGGACATGTCTTCTGGGGGTCTCCTATAAGGGTCTATGAGGGAACCTTCCCCCCTTATGCCCCCTCTCTGAGCGGTGACCGGCTGATGTCTATAATCTAGTGCCCACTATACAGCTCTCCGGGACATGTCTTCTGGGGGTCTCCTATAAGGGTCTATGAGGGAACCTTCCCCCCTTATGCCCCCTCTCTGAGCGGTGACCGGCTGATGTCTATAATCTAGTGCCCACTATACAGCTCTCCGGGGACATGTCTTCTGGGGGTCTCCTATAAGGGTCTATGAGGGAACCTTCCCCCCTTATGCCCCCTCTCTGAGCGGTGACCGGCTGATGTCTATAATCTAGTGCCCACTATACAGCTCCCCGGGGACATGTCTTCTGGGGGTCTCCTATAAGGGTCTATGAGGGAACCTTCCCCCCTTATGCCCCCTCTCTGAGCGGTGACCGGCTGATGTCTATAATCTAGTGCCCACTATACAGCTCTCCGGGACATGTCTTCTGGGGGTCTCCTATAAGGGTCTATGAGGGAACCTTCCCCCCCTTATGCCCCCTCTCTGAGCGGTGACCGGCTGATGTCTATAATCTAGTGCCCACTATACAGCTCTCCGGGGACATGTCTTCTGGGGGTCTCCTATAAGGGTCTATGAGGGAACCTTCCCCCCTTATGCCCCCTCTCTGAGCGGTGACCGGCTGATGTCTATAATCTAGTGCCCACTATACAGCTCTCCGGGGACATGTCTTCTGGGGGTCTCCTATAAGGGTCTATGAGGGAACCTTCCCCCCCCTTATGCCCCCTCTCTGAGCGGTGACGGCTGATGTCTATAATCTAGTGCCCACTATACAGCTCTCCGGGGACATGTCTTCTGGGGGTCTCCTATAAGGGTCTATGAGGGAACCTTCCCCCCCTTATGCCCCCTCTCTGAGCGGTGACCGGCTGATGTCTATAATCTAGTGCCCACTATACAGCTCTCCGGGGACATGTCTTCTGGGGGTCTCCTATAAGGGTCTATGAGGGAACCTTCCCCCCCTTATGCCCCCTCTCTGAGCGGTGACCGGCTGATGTCTATAATCTAGTGCCCACTATACAGCTCTCCGGGGACATGTCTTCTGGGGGTCTCCTATAAGGGTCTATGGAGGGAACCTTCCCCCCTTATGCCCCCTCTCTGAGCGGTGACCGGCTGATGTCTATAATCTAGTGCCCACTATACAGCTCTCCGGGACATGTCTTCTGGGGGTCTCCTATAAGGGTCTATGGAGGGAACCTTCCCCCCTTATGCCCCCTCTCTGAGCGGTGACCGGCTGATGTCTATAATCTAGTGCCCACTATACAGCTCTCCGGGAACATGTCTTCTGGGGGTCTCCTATAAGGGTCTATGGAGGGAACCTTCCCCCCTTATGCCCCCTCTCTGAGCGGTGACCGGCTGATGTCTATAATCTAGTGCCCACTATACAGCTCTCCGGGAACATGTCTTCTGGGGGTCTCCTATAAGGGTCTATGGAGGGAACCTTCCCCCCTTATGCCCCCTCTCTGAGCGGTGACCGGCTGATGTCTATAATCTAGTGCCCACTATACAGCTCTCCGGGGACATGTCTTCTGGGGGTCTCCTATAAGGGTCTATGAGGGAACCTTCCCCCCTTATGCCCCCTCTCTGAGCGGTGACCGGCTGATGTCTATAATCTAGTGCCCACTATACAGCTCTCCGGGGACATGTCTTCTGGGGGTCTCCTATAAGGGTCTATGAGGGAACCTTCCCCCCTTATGCCCCCTCTCTGAGCGGTGACCGGCTGATGTCTATAATCTAGTGCCCACTATACAGCTCTCCGGGGACATGTCTTCTGGGGGTCTCCTATAAGGGTCTATGAGGGAACCTTCCCCCCTTATGCCCCCTCTCTGAGCGGTGACGGCTGATGTCTATAATCTAGTGCCCACTATACAGCTCTCCGGGACATGTCTTCTGGGGGTCTCCTATAAGGGTCTATGAGGGAACCTTCCCCCCCCTTATGCCCCCTCTCTGAGCGGTGACCGGCTGATGTCTATAATCTAGTGCCCACTATACAGCTCTCCGGGGACATGTCTTCTGGGGGTCTCCTATAAGGGTCTATGAGGGAACCTTCCCCCCTTATGCCCCCTCTCTGAGCGGTGACCGGCTGATGTCTATAATCTAGTGCCCACTATACAGCTCTCCTGGGACATGTCTTCTGGGGGTCTCCTATAAGGGTCTATGAGGGAACCTTCCCCCCTTATGCCCCCTCTCTGAGCGGTGACCGGCTGATGTCTATAATCTAGTGCCCACTATACAGCTCTCCGGGGACATGTCTTCTGGGGGTCTCCTATAAGGGTCTATGAGGGAACCTTCCCCCCCTTATGCCCCCTCTCTGAGCGGTGACCGGCTGATGTCTATAATCTAGTGCCCACTATACAGCTCTCTGGGAACATGTCTTCTGGGGGTCTCCTATAAGGTCTATGAGGGAACCTTCCCCCCTTATGCCCCCTCTCTGAGCGGTGACCGGCTGATGTCTATAATCTAGTGCCCACTATACAGCTCTCCGGGGACATGTCTTCTGGGGGTCTCCTATAAGGGTCTATGAGGGAACCTTCCCCCCTTATGCCCCCTCTCTGAGCGGTGACCGGCTGATGTCTATAATCTAGTGCCCACTATACAGCTCTCTGGGAACATGTCTTCTGGGGGTCTCCTATAAGGGTCTATGAGGGAACCTTCCCCCCTTATGCCCCCTCTCTGAGCGGTGACCGGCTGATGTCTATAATCTAGTGCCCACTATACAGCTCTCCGGGAACATGTCTTCTGGGGGTCTCCTATAAGGGTCTATGAGGGAACCTTCCCCCCTTATGCCCCCTCTCTGAGCGGTGACGGCTGATGTCTATAATCTAGTGCCCACTATACAGCTCTCCGGGAACATGTCTTCTGGGGGTCTCCTATAAGGGTCTATGAGGGAACCTTCCCCCCTTATGCCCCCTCTCTGAGCGGTGACCGGCCGATGTCTATAATCTAGTGCCCACTATACAGCTCTCCGGGAACATGTCTTCTGGGGGTCTCCTATAAGGGTCTATGAGGGAACCTTCCCCCCTTATGCCCCCTCTCTGAGCGGTGACCGGCTGATGTCTATAATCTAGTGCCCACTATACAGCTCTCCGGGGACATGTCTTCTGGGGGTCTCCTATAAGGGTCTATGAGGGAACCTTCCCCCCTTATGCCCCCTCTCTGAGCGGTGACCGGCTGATGTCTATAATCTAGTGCCCACTATACAGCTCTCCGGGAACATGTCTTCTGGGGGTCTCCTATAAGGGTCTATGGAGGGAACCTTTCCCCCCTTATGCCCCCTCTCTGAGCGGTGACCGGCTGATGTCTATAATCTAGTGCCCACTATACAGCTCTCCGGGGACATGTCTTCTGGGGGTCTCCTATAAGGGTCTATGAGGGAACCTTCCCCCCTTATGCCCCCTCTCTGAGCGGTGACCGGCTGATGTCTATAATCTAGTGCCCACTATACAGCTCTCCGGGAACATGTCTTCTGGGGGTCTCCTATAAGGGTCTATGAGGGAACCTTCCCCCCTTATGCCCCCTCTCTGAGCGGTGACGGCTGATGTCTATAATCTAGTGCCCACTATACAGCTCTCCGGGAACATGTCTTCTGGGGGTCTCCTATAAGGGTCTATGAGGGAACCTTTCCCCCCTTATGCCCCCTCTCTGAGCGGTGACCGGCTGATGTCTATAATCTAGTGCCCACTATACAGCTCTCCGGGAACATGTCTTCTGGGGGTCTCCTATAAGGGTCTATGAGGGAACCTTCCCCCCTTATGCCCCCTCTCTGAGCGGTGACCGGCTGATGTCTATAATCTAGTGCCCACTATACAGCTCTCGGGAACATGTCTTCTGGGGGTCTCCTATAAGGGTCTATGAGGGAACCTTCCCCCCTTATGCCCCCTCTCTGAGCGGTGACCGGCCGATGTCTATAATCTAGTGCCCACTATACAGCTCTCCGGGAACATGTCTTCTGGGGGTCTCCTATAAGGGTCTATGAGGGAACCTTCCCCCCTTATGCCCCCTCTCTGAGCGGTGACCGGCTGATGTCTATAATCTAGTGCCCACTATACAGCTCTCCGGGAACATGTCTTCTGGGGGTCTCCTATAAGGGTCTATGAGGGAACCTTCCCCCCTTATGCCCCCTCTCTGAGCGGTGACCGGCCGATGTCTATAATCTAGTGCCCACTATACAGCTCTCTGGGAACATGTCTTCTGGGGGTCTCCTATAAGGGTCTATGAGGGAACCTTCCCCCCTTATGCCCCCTCTCTGAGCGGTGACCGGCTGATGTCTATAATCTAGTGCCCACTATACAGCTCTCCGGGAACATGTCTTCTGGGGGTCTCCTATAAGGGTCTATGAGGGAACCTTCCCCCCCTTATGCCCCCTCTCTGAGCGGTGACCGGCTGATGTCTATAATCTAGTGCCCACTATACAGCTCTCCGGGAACATGTCTTCTGGGGGTCTCCTATAAGGGTCTATGAGGGAACCTTCCCCCCTTATGCCCCCTCTCTGAGCGGTGACGGCTGATGTCTATAATCTAGTGCCCACTATACAGCTCTCCGGGAACATGTCTTCTGGGGGTCTCCTATAAGGGTCTATGAGGGAACCTTCCCCCCTTATGCCCCCTCTCTGAGCGGTGACCGGCTGATGTCTATAATCTAGTGCCCACTATACAGCTCTCCGGGAACATGTCTTCTGGGGGTCTCCTATAAGGGTCTATGAGGGAACCTTCCCCCCCTTATGCCCCCTCTCTGAGCGGTGACGGCTGATGTCTATAATCTAGTGCCCACTATACAGCTCTCCGGGAACATGTCTTCTGGGGGTCTCCTATAAGGGTCTATGAGGGAACCTTCCCCCCCTTATGCCCCCTCTCTGAGCGGTGACCGGCTGATGTCTATAATCTAGTGCCCACTATACAGCTCTCCGGGGACATGTCTTCTGGGGGTCTCCTATAAGGGTCTATGGAGGGAACCTTTCCCCCCTTATGCCCCCTCTCTGAGCGGTGACCGGCCGATGTCTATAATCTAGTGCCCACTATACAGCTCTCCGGGGACATGTCTTCTGGGGGTCTCCTATAAGGGTCTATGGAGGGAACCTTCCCCCCCTTATGCCCCCTCTCTGAGCGGTGACCGGCTGATGTCTATAATCTAGTGCCCACTATACAGCTCTCCAGGAACATGTCTTCTGGGGGTCTCCTATAAGGGTCTATGAGGGAACCTTCCCCCCTTATGTCCCCTCTCTGAGCGGTGACCGGCCGATGTCTATAATCTAGTGCCCACTATACAGCTCTCCGGGGACATGTCTTCTGGGGGTCTCCTATAAGGGTCTATGGAGGGAACCTTCCCCCCTTATGCCCCCTCTCTGAGCGGTGACCGGCTGATGTCTATAATCTAGTGCCCACTATACAGCTCTCCGGGAACATGTCTTCTGGGGGTCTCCTCTAGGGTCTATGAGGGAACCTTCCCCCCTTATGCCCCCTCTCTGAGCGGTGACCGGCTGATGTCTATAATCTAGTGCCCACTATACAGCTCTCCGGGAACATGTCTTCTGGGGGTCTCCTATAAGGGTCTATGGAGGGAACCTTCCCCCCTTATGCCCCCTCTCTGAGCGGTGACCGGCTGATGTCTATAATCTAGTGCCCACTATACAGCTCTCCGGGACATGTCTTCTGGGGGTCTCCTATAAGGGTCTATGAGGGAACCTTCCCCCCTTATGCCCCCTCTCTGAGCGGTGACCGGCTGATGTCTATAATCTAGTGCCCACTATACAGCTCTCCGGGAACATGTCTTCTGGGGGTCTCCTATAAGGGTCTATGGAGAGAACCTTTCCCCCCTTATGCCCCCTCTCTGAGCGGTGACCGGCTGATGTCTATAATCTAGTGCCCACTATACAGCTCTCCGGGAACATGTCTTCTGGGGGTCTCCTATAAGTGTCTATGAGGGAACCTTCCCCCCCCCTTATGCCCCCTCTCTGAGCGGTGACGGCTGATGTCTATAATCTAGTGCCCACTATACAGCTCTCCGGGGACATGTCTTCTGGGGGTCTCCTATAAGGGTCTATGAGGGAACCTTCCCCCCTTATGCCCCCTCTCTGAGCGGTGACCGGCTGATGTCTTTAATCTAGTGCCCACTATACAGCTCTCCGGGAACATGTCTTCTGGGGGTCTCCTATAAGGTCTATGGAGGGAACCTCCCCCCCTTATGCCCCCTCTCTGAGCGGTGACCGGCTGATGTCTATAATCTAGTGCCCACTATACAGCTCTCCGGGGACATGTCTTCTGGGGGTCTCCTATAAGGGTCTATGGAGGGAACCTTCCCCCCTTATGCCCCCTCTCTGAGCGGTGACCGGCTGATGTCTATAATCTAGTGCCCACTATACAGCTCTCCGGGAACATGTCTTCTGGGGGTCTCCTATAAGGTCTATGGAGGGAACCTCCCCCCCTTATGCCCCCTCTCTGAGCGGTGACGGCTGATGTCTATAATCTAGTGCCCACTATACAGCTCTCCGGGAACATGTCTTCTGGGGGTCTCCTATAAGGGTCTATGGAGGGAACCTTCCCCCCTTATGCCCCCTCTCTGAGCGGTGACCGGCTGATGTCTATAATCTAGTGCCCACTATACAGCTCTCCGGGAACATGTCTTCTGGGGGTCTCCTATAAGGTCTATGAGGGAACCTTCCCCCCCCTTATGCCCCCTCTCTGAGCGGTGACGGCTGATGTCTATAATCTAGTGCCCACTATACAGCTCTCCGGGGACATGTCTTCTGGGGGTCTCCTTTAAGGGTCTATGAGGGAACCTTCCCCCCTTATGCCCCCTCTCTGAGCGGTGACCGGCTGATGTCTTTAATCTAGTGCCCACTATACAGCTCTCCGGGAACATGTCTTCTGGGGGTCTCCTATAAGGGTCTATGGAGGGAACCTTTCCCCCCTTATGCCCCCTCTCTGAGCGGTGACCAGCCGATGTCTATAATCTAGTGCCCACTATACAGCTCTCCGGGAACATGTCTTCTGGGGGTCTCCTATAAGGGTCTATGGAGGGAACCTTTCCCCCTTATGCCCCCTCTCTGAGCGGTGACGGCTGATGTCTATAATCTAGTGCCCACTATACAGCTCTCCGGGAACATGTCTTCTGGGGGTCTCCTATAAGGTCTATGAGGGAACCTTCCCCCCCTTATGCCCCCTCTCTGAGCGGTGACCGGCTGATGTCTATAATCTAGTGCCCACTATACAGCTCTCCGGGAACATGTCTTCTGGGGGTCTCCTATAAGGTCTATGGAGGGAACCTCCCCCCCTTATGCCCCCTCTCTGAGCGGTGACCGGCTGATGTCTATAATCTAGTGCCCACTATACAGCTCTCCGGGGACATGTCTTCTGGGGGTCTCCTATAAGGGTCTATGAAGGGAACCTTTCCCCCCTTATGCCCCCTCTCTGAGCGGTGACCGGCTGATGTCTATAATCTAGTGCCCACTATACAGCTCTCCGGGAACATGTCTTCTGGGGGTCTCCTATAAGGGTCTATGAGGGAACCTCCCCCCCCCTTATGCCCCCTCTCTGAGCGGTGACCGGCTGATGTCTATAATCTAGTGCCCACTATACAGCTCTCCGGGAACATGTCTTCTGGGGGTCTCCTATAAGGTCTATGGAGGGAACCTCCCCCCCTTATGCCCCCTCTCTGAGCGGTGACCGGCTGATGTCTATAATCTAGTGCCCACTATACAGCTCTCCGGGGACTTGTCTTCTGGGGGTCTCCTATAAGGGTCTATGGAGGGAACCTTCCCCCCTTATGCCCCCTCTCTGAGCGGTGACCGGCTGATGTCTATAATCTAGTGCCCACTATACAGCTCTCCGGGGACATGTCTTCTGGGGTCTCCTATAAGGATCTATGAGGGAACCTTCCCCCCCTTATGCCCCCTCTCTGAGCGGTGACCGGCTGATGTCTATAATCTAGTGCCCACTATACAGCTCTCCGGGAACATGTCTTCTGGGGGTCTCCTATAAGGGTCTATGAGGGAACCTTCCCCCCTTATGCCCCCTCTCTGAGCGGTGACGGCTGATGTCTATAATCTAGTGCCCATTATACAGCTCTCCGGGGACATGTCTTCTGGGGGTCTCCTATAAGGGTCTATGAGGGAACCTTCCCCCCTTATGCCCCCTCTCTGAGCGGTGACCGGCCGATGTCTATAATCTAGTGCCCACTATACAGCTCTCCGGGACATGTCTTCTGGGGGTCTCCTATAAGGGTCTATGAGGGAACCTTCCCCCCCTTATGCCCCCTCTCTGAGCGGTGACCGGCTGATGTCTATAATCTAGTGCCCACTATACAGCTCTCCGGGGACATGTCTTCTGGGGGTCTCCTATAAGGGTCTATGAGGGAACCTTTCCCCCCTTATGTCCCCTCTCTGAGCGGTGACCGGCTGATGTCTATAATCTAGTGCCCACTATACAGCTCTCCGGGAACATGTCTTCTGGGGGTCTCCTATAAGGTCTATGGAGGGAACCTCCCCCCCTTATGCCCCCTCTCTGAGCGGTGACCGGCTGATGTCTATAATCTAGTGCCCACTATACAGCTCTCCGGGAACATGTCTTCTGGGGGTCTCCTATAAGGGTCTATGAGGGAACTTTCCCCCCTTATGCCCCCTCTCTGAGCGGTGACCGGCTGATGTCTATAATCTAGTGCCCACTATACAGCTCTCCGGGAACATGTCTTCTGGGGGGTCTCCTATAAGGGTCTATGGAGGGAACCTTTCCCCCCTTATGTCCCCTCTCTGAGCGGTGACGGCTGATGTCTATAATCTAGTGCCCACTATACAGCTCTCCGGGAACATGTCTTCTGGGGGTCTCCTATAAGGGTCTATGAGGGAACCTTTCCCCCCTTATGCCCCCTCTCTGAGCGGTGACCGGCTGATGTCTATAATCTAGTGCCCACTATACATCTCTCTGGGGACATGTCTTCTGGGGGTCTCCTATAAGGGTCTATGAGGGAACCTTCCCCCCTTATGCCCCCTCTCAGAGCGGTGACCGGCTGATGTCTATAATCTAGTGCCCACTATACATCTCTCTGGGGACATGTCTTCTGGGGGTCTCCTATAAGGGTCTATGAGGGAACCTTTCCCCACTTATGCCCCCTCTCTGAGCGGTGACCGGCCGATGTCTATAATCTAGTGCCCACTATACAGGTCTCCGGGGACATGTCTTCTGGGGGTCTCCTATAAGGGTCTATGGAGGGAACCTTCCCCCCCTTATGCCCCCTCTCTGAGCGGTGACCGGCTGATGTCTATAATCTAGTGCCCACTATACAGCTCTCCGGGAACATGTCTTCTGGGGGTCTCCTATAAGGGTCTATGAGGGAACCTTCCCCCCCTTATGCCCCCTCTCTGAGCGGTGACCGGCTGATGTCTATAATCTAGTGCCCACTATACAGCTCTCCGGGGACATGTCTTCTGGGGGTCTCCTATAAGGGTCTATGAAGGGAACCTTTCCCCCCTTATGCCCCCTCTCTGAGCGGTGACCGGCTGATGTCTATAATCTAGTGCCCACTATACAGCTCTCCGGGGACATGTCTTCTGGGGGTCTCCTATAAGGGTCTATGAGGGAACCTTCCCCCCCTTATGCCCCCTCTCTGAGCGGTGACCGGCTGATGTCTATAATCTAGTGCCCACTATACAGCTCTCCGGGAACATGTCTTCTGGGGGTCTCCTATAAGGGTCTATGAGGGAACCTTCCCCCCTTATTCCCTCTCTCTGAGCGGTGACCGGCTGATGTCTATAATCTAGTGCCCACTATACAGCTCTCTGGGGACATGTCTTCTGGGGGTCTCCTATAAGGGTCTATGAGGGAACCTTCCCCCCCTTATGCCCCCTCTCTGAGCGGTGACCGGCCGATGTCTATAATCTAGTGCCCACTATACAGCTCTCCGGGGACATGTCTTCTGGGGGTCTCCTATAAGGGTCTATGGAGGGAACCTTCCCCCCCCCCTTATGCCCCCTCTCTGAGCGGTGACGGCTGATGTCTATAACCTAGTGCCCACTATACAGCTCTCCGGGAACATGTCTTCTGGGGGTCTCCTATAAGGGTCTATGGAGGAACCTTCCCCCCCTTATGCCCCCTCTCTGAGCGGTGACCGGCCGATGTCTATAATCTAGTGCCCACTATACAGCTCTCCGGGGACATGTCTTCTGGGGGTCTCCTATAAGGGTCTATGAGGGAACCTTCCCCCCCTTATGCCCCCTCTCTGAGCGGTGACCGGCTGATGTCTATAATCTAGTGCCCACTATACAGCTCTCCGGGGACATGTCTTCTGGGGGTCTCCTATAAGGGTCTATGGAGGGAACCTTTCCCCCCTTATGCCCCCTCTCTGAGCGGTGACCGGCCGATGTCTATAATCTAGTGCCCACTATCCAGCTCTCCGGGAACATGTCTTCTGGGGGTCTCCTATAAGGGTCTATGAGGGAACCTTCCCCCCTTATGCCCCCTCTCTGAGCGGTGACAGGCTGATGTCTATAATCTAGTGCCCACTATACAGCTCTCCGGGAACATGTCTTCTGGGGGTCTCCTATAAGGGTCTATAAAGAGAACCTTCCCCCCTTATGCCCCCTCTCTGAGCGGTGACCGGCTGATGTCTATAATCTAGTGCCCACTATACAGCTCTCCGGGAACATGTCTTCTGGGGGTCTCCTATAAGGGTCTATGGAGGGAACCTCCCCCCCTTATGCCCCCTCTCTGAGCGGTGACCGGCTGATGTCTATAATCTAGTGCCCACTATACAGCTCTCCGGGAACATGTCTTCTGGGGGTCTCCTATAAGGGTCTATGAGGGAACCTTCCCCCCCTTATGCCCCCTCTCTGAGCGGTGACCGGCCGATGTCTATAATCTAGTGCCCACTATACAGCTCTCCGGGAACATGTCTTCTGGGGGTCTCCTATAAGGGTCTATGAGGGAACCTTCCCCCATATGCCCCCTCTCTGAGCGGTGACGGCTGATGTCTATAATCTAGTGCCCACTATACAGCTCTCCGGGGACATGTCTTCTGGGGGTCTCCTATAAGGGTCTATGAGGGAACCTTCCCCCCTTATGCCCCCTCTCTGAGCGGTGACGGCTGATGTCTATAACCTAGTGCCCACTATACAGCTCTCCGGGGACATGTCTTCTGGGGGTCTCCTATAAGGGTCTATGAGGGAACCTTCCTTCCCTTATGCCCCCTCTCTGAGCGGTGACCGGCTGATGTCTATAATCTAGTGCCCACTATACAGCTCTCCGGGAACATGTCTTCTGGGGGTCTCCTATAAGGGTCTATGGAGGGAACCTTTCCCCCCTTATGCCCCCTCTCTGAGCGGTGACCGGCTGATGTCTATAATCTAGTGCCCACTATACAGCTCTCCGGGAACATGTCTTCTGGGGGTCTCCTATAAGGGTCTATGGAGGGAACCTTTCCCCCCTTATGCCCCCTCTCTGAGCGGTGACCGGCTGATGTCTATAACCTAGTGCCCACTATACAGCTCTCCGGGAACATGTCTTCTGGGGGTCTCCTATAAGGGTCTATGGAGAGAACCTTTCCCCCTTATGCCCCCTCTCTGTGCGGTGATCGGCTGATGTCTATAATCTAGTGCCCACTATACAGCTCTCCGGGAGCATGTCTTCTGGGGGTCTCCTATAAGGGTCTATGAGGGAACCTTCCCCCCTTATGTCCCCTCTCTGAGCGGTGACGGCTGATGTCTATAATCTAGTGCCCACTATACAGCTCTCCGGGAACATGTCTTCTGGGGGTCTCCTATAAGGGTCTATGGAGGGAACCTTTCCCCTCTTATGCCCCCTCTCTGAGCGGTGACAGGCTGATGTCTATAATCTAGTGCCCACTATACAGCTCTCCGGGGACATGTCTTCTGGGGGTCTCCTATAAGGTCTATGAGGGAACCTTCCCCCTTATGCCCCCTCTCTGAGCGGTGACCGGCTGATGTCTATAATCTACTGCCCACTATACAGCTCTCCGGGAACATGTCTTCTGGGGGTCTCCTATAAGGGTCTATGAGGGAACCTTCCCCCCTTATGCCCCCTCTCTGAGCGGTGACGGCCGATGTCTATAATCTAGTGCCCACTATACAGCTCTCCGGGGACATGTCTTCTGGGGGTCTCCTATAAGGGTCTATGGAGGGAACCTTTCCCCCCTTATGCCCCCTCTCTGAGCGGTGACCGGCTGATGTCTATAATCTAGTGCCCACTATACAGCTCTCCGGGGACATGTCTTCTGGGGGTCTCCTATAAGGGTCTATGAGGGAACCTTTCCCCCCTTATGCCCCCTCTCTGAGCGGTGACCGGCTGATGTCTATAATCTAGTGCCCACTATACAGCTCTCCGGGAACATGTCTTCTGGGGGTCTCCTATAAGGGTCTATGGAGGGAACCTTCCCCCCCTTATGCCCCCTCTCTGAGCGGTGACCGGCTGATGTCTATAATCTAGTGCCCACTATACAGCTCTCCGGGGACATGTCTTCTGGGGGTCTCCTATAAGGGTCTATGAGGGAACCTTCCCCCCTTATGCCCCCTCTCTGAGCGGTGACGGCTGATGTCTATAATCTAGTGCCCACTATACAGCTCTCCGGGAACATGTCTTCTGGGGGTCTCCTATAAGGGTCTATGAGGGAACCTTCCCCCCTTATGCCCCCTCTCTGAGCGGTGACCGGCTGATGTCTATAATCTAGTGCCCACTATACAGCTCTCCGGGAACATGTCTTCTGGGGGTCTCCTATAAGGGTCTATGAGGGAACCTTTCCCCCCTTATGCCCCCTCTCTGAGCGGTGACCGGCTGATGTCTATAATCTAGTGCCCACTATACAGCTCTCCGGGAACATGTCTTCTGGGGGTCTCCTATAAGGGTCTATGGAGAGAACCTTCCCCCCCTTATGCCCCCCTCTCTGAGCGGTGACCGGCTGATGTCTATAATCTAGTGCCCACTATACAGCTCTCCGGGAACATGTCTTCTGGGGGTCTCCTATAAGGGTCTATGAGGGAACCTTCCCCCCTTATGCCCCCTCTCTGAGCGGTGACCGGCTGATGTCTATAATCTAGTGCCCACTATACAGCTCTCCGGGAACATGTCTTCTGGGGGTCTCCTATAAGGGTCTATGAGGGAACCTTTCCCCCCTTATGCCCCCTCTCTGAGCGGTGACCGGCTGATGTCTATAACCTAGTGCCCACTATACAGCTCTCCGGGGACATGTCTTCTGGGGGTCTCCTATAAGAGTCTATGAGGGAACCTTCCCCCTTATGCCCCCTCTCTGAGCGGTGACGGCCGATGTCTATAATCTAGTGCCCACTATACAGCTCTCCGGGAACATGTCTTCTGGGGTCTCCTATAAGGGTCTATGAGGGAACCTTCCCCCCTTATGCCCCCTCTCTGAGCGGTGACCGGCTGATGTCTATAATCTAGTGCCCACTATACAGCTCTCCGGGAACATGTCTTCTGGGGGTCTCCTATAAGGGTCTATGAGGGAACCTTCCCCCCTTATGCCCCCTCTCTGAGCGGTGACCGGCTGATGTCTATAATCTAGTGCCCACTATACAGCTCTCCGGGGACATGTCTTCTGGGGGTCTCCTATAAGGGTCTATGAGGGAACCTTTCCCCCCTTATGCCCCCTCTCTGAGCGGTGACGGCTGATGTCTATAATCTAGTGCCCACTATGCAGCTCTCCGGGGACATGTCTTCTGGGGGGTCTCCTATAAGGGTCTATGAGGGAACCTTCCCCCCCTTATGCCCCCTCTCTGAGCGGTGACCGGCTGATGTCTATAATCTAGTGCCCACTATACAGCTCTCCGGGGACATGTCTTCTGGGGGTCTCCTATAAGGGTCTATGAGGGAACCTTCCCCCCTTATGCCCCCTCTCTGAGCGGTGACCGGCTGATGTCTATAATCTAGTGCCCACTATACAGCTCTCCGGGGACATGTCTTCTGGGGGTCTCCTATAAGGGTCTATGAGGGAACCTTCCCCCCTTATGCCCCCTCTCTGAGCGGTGACCGGCTGATGTCTATAATCTAGTGCCCACTATACAGCTCTCCGGGAACATGTCTTCTGGGGGTCTCCTATAATGGTCTATGAGGGAACCTTCCCCCCCTTATGTCCCCTCTCTGAGCGGTGACCGGCTGATGTCTATAATCTAGTGCCCACTATACAGCTCTCCGGGAACATGTCTTCTGGGGGTCTCCTATAATGGTCTATGAGGGAACCTTCCCCCCCTTATGTCCCCTCTCTGAGCGGTGACCGGCCGATGTCTATAATCTAGTGCCCACTATACAGCTCTCCGGGAACATGTCTTCTGGGGGTCTCCTATAAGGGTCTATGGAGGAACCTTTCCCCCCTTATGCCCCCTCTCTGAGCGGTGACCGGCCGATGTCTATAATCTAGTGCCCACTATACAGCTCTCCGGGAACATGTCTTCTGGGGGTCTCCTATAAGGGTCTATGGAGGGAACCTTTCCCCCCTTATGCCCCCTCTCTGAGCGGTGACGGCTGATGTCTATAATCTAGTGCCCACTATACAGCTCTCCGGGAACATGTCTTCTGGGGGTCTCCTATAAGGGTCTATGAGGGAACCTTTCCCCCCCTTATGCCCCCTCTCTGAGCGGTGACCGGCTGTCTATAATCTAGTGCCCACTATACAGCTCTCCGGGAACATGTCTTCTGGGGGTCTCCTATAAGGGTCTATGAGGGAACCTTTCCCCCCCTTATGCCCCCTCTCTGAGCGGTGACCGGCTGATGTCTATAATCTAGTGCCCACTATACAGCTCTCCGGGAACATGTCTTCTGGGGGTCTCCTATAAGGGTCTATGAGGGAACCTTTCCCCCTTATGCCCCCTCTCTGAGCGGTGACCGGCTGATGTCTATAATCTAGTGCCCACCTTACAGCTCTCCGGGGACATGTCTTCTGGGGGTCTCCTATAAGGTCTATGGAGGGAACCTTCCCCCCTTATGCCCCCTCTCTGAGCGGTGACCGGCCGATGTCTATAATCTAGTGCCCACTATACAGCTCTCCGGGGACATGTCTTCTGGGGGTCTCCTATAAGGGTCTATGAGGGAACCTTCCCCCCTTATGCCCCCTCTCTGAGTGGTGACCGGCTGATGTCTATAATCTAGTGCCCACTATACAGCTCTCCGGGGACATGTCTTCTGGGGGTCTCCTATAAGGGTCTATGGAGGGAACCTTCCCCCCTTATGCCCCCTCTCTGAGCGGTGACCGGCTGATGTCTATAATCTAGTGCCCACTATACAGCTCTCCGGGGACATGTCTTCTGGGGGTCTCCTATAAGGTCTATGAGGGAACCCCCCCCCCCCCCCTTATGCCCCCTCTCTGAGCGGTGACCGGCCGATGTCTATAATCTAGTGCCCACTATACAGCTCTCCGGGAACATGTCTTCTGGGGGTCTCCTATAAGGTCTATGAGGGAACCTTCCCCCCCCTTATGCCCCCTCTCTGAGCGGTGACGGCTGATGTCTATAACCTAGTGCCCACTATACAGCTCTCCGGGAACATGTCTTCTGGGGGTCTCCTATAAGGGTCTATGAGGGAACCTTCCCCCCTTATGCCCCCTCTCTGAGCGGTGACCGGCTGATGTCTATAATCTAGTGCCCACTATACAGCTCTCCGGGAACATGTCTTCTGGGGGTCTCCTATAAGGGTCTATGGAGGGAACCTTCCCCCCTTATGCCCCCTCTCTGAGCGGTGACCGGCTGATGTCTATAATCTAGTGCCCACTATACAGCTCTCCGGGAACATGTCTTCTGGGGGTCTCCTATAAGGGTCTATGAGGGAACCTTCCCCCCTTATGCCCCCTCTCTGAGCGGTGACCGGCTGATGTATATAATCTAGTGCCCACTATACAGCTCTCCGGGGACATGTCTTCTGGGGGTCTCCTATAAGGGTCTATGGAGGGAACCTTCCCCCCTTATGCCCCCTCTCTGAGCGGTGACCGGCTGATGTCTATAATCTAGTGCCCACTATACAGCTCTCCGGGGACATGTCTTCTGGGGGTCTCCTATAAGGGTCTATGGAGGGAACCTTCCCCCCCTTATGCCCCCTCTCTAAGCGGTGACGGCTGATGTCTATAATCTAGTGCCCACTATACAGCTCTCCGGGAACATGTCTTCTGGGGGTCTCCTATAAGGGTCTATGAGGGAACCTTTCCCCCCTTATGCCCCCTCTCTGAGCGGTGACGGCTGATGTCTATAATCTAGTGCCCACTATACAGCTCTCCGGGGACATGTCTTCTGGGGGTCTCCTATAAGGGTCTATGAAGGAACCTTTCCCCCCTTATGTCCCCTCTCTGAGCGGTGACCGGCTGATGTCTATAATCTAGTGCCCACTATACAGCTCTCCGGGAACATGTCTTCTGGGGGTCTCCTATAAGGGTCTATGAGGGAACCTTCCCCCCCTTATGCCCCCTCTCTGAGCGGTGACCGGCTGATGTCTATAATCTAGTGCCCACTATACAGCTCTCTGGGGACATGTCTTCTGGGGGTCTCCTATAAGGGTCTATGAGGGAACCTTCCCCCCTTATGCCCCCTCTCTGAGCGGTGACCGGCTGATGTCTATAATCTAGTGCCCACTATACAGCTCTCCGGGAACATGTCTTCTGGGGGTCTCCTATAAGGGTCTATGAGGGAACCTTCCCCCCCCTTATGCCCCCTCTCTGAGCGGTGACCGGCCGATGTCTATAATCTAGTTCCCACTATACAGTTCTCCGGGGACATGTCTTCTGGGGGTCTCCTATAAGGGTCTATGAGGGAACCTTTCCCCCCTTATGCCCCCTCTCTGAGCGGTGACCGGCCGATGTCTATAATGTAGTGCCCACTATACAGCTCTCCGGGAACATGTCTTCTGGGGGTCTCCTATAAGGGTCTATGGAGGGAACCTTTCCCCCCTTATGCCCCCTCTCTGAGCGGTGACCGGCTGATGTCTATAATCTAGTGCCCACTATACAGCTCTCCGGGAACATGTCTTCTGGGGGTCTCCTATAAGGGTCTATGAGGGAACCTTCCCCCCTTATGCCCCCTCTCTGAGCGGTGACCGGCTGATGTCTGTAATCTAGTGCCCACTATACAGCTCTCCGGGAACATGTCTTCTGGGGGTCTCCTATAAGGGTCTATGAGGGAACCTTCCCCCCATTATGCCCCCTCTCTGAGCGGTGACCGGCTGATGTCTATAATCTAGTGCCCACTATACAGCTCTCCGGGGACATGTCTTCTGGGGGTCTCCTATAAGGTCTATGAGGGAACCTTTCCCCCCTTATGCCCCCTCTCTGAGCGGTGACGGCTGATGTCTATAATCTAGTGCCCACTATACAGCTCTCCGGGAACATGTCTTCTGGGGGTCTCTTATAAGGGTCTATGAGGGAACCTTCCCCCCATTATGCCCCCTCTCTGAGCGGTGACCGGCTGATGTCTATAATCTAGTGCCCACTATACAGCTCTCCGGGGACATGTCTTCTGGGGGTCTCCTATAAGGGTCTATGGAGGGAACCTTCCCCCCTTATGCCCCCTCTCTGAGCGGTGACGGCTGATGTCTATAATCTAGTGCCCACTATACAGCTCTCCGGGGACATGTCTTCTGGGGGTCTCCTATAAGGGTCTATGGAGAGAACCTTTCCCCCCTTATGCCCCCTCTCTGAGCGGTGACCGGCTGATGTCTATAATCTAGTGCCCACTATACAGCTCTCCGGGAACATGTCTTCTGGGGGGTCTCCTATAAGGGTCTATGAGGGAACCTTCCCCCCTTATGCCCCCTCTCTGAGCGGTGACCGGCTGATGTCTATAATCTAGTGCCCACTATACAGCTCTCCGGGAACATGTCTTCTGGGGGTCTCCTATAAGGTCTATGAGGGAACCTTCCCCCCCTTATGCTCCTATATAACTAACAGCGTTTTCACATACCAGATCACATTCCATGTTTGTATTTTATGTATTTATTTCTTGTCCAGAACAAGTGCTTTTATTCTGCTGGAAAGCATCTCCCGGCTCCTGTCTGGGCAGAGAAGATGTTCGGCTGCTTCAGCTGCTCATATCTCGGGGTTGGTAGCAGCTAGAGATGTGGCATTCCTAGTTTTCAAACAATAACAGAATCACAGAATGATATTGATTACAGCGGAAGATATAGTTACAGTTCGGGCTCGGGTTAGCTTGGCCAGCTTTCAAACAAGACCAGGAACACCTCTCCAGCTGCCACCAATCCCAAGCAGCCCACCATCTTCTAATAAAACCAAAAACAAGCCTCAATATATAAAACAATGAATCTGGGCAAAAATTGGAAACCAGTTTATACCTACAGTGTTGTGTACAAACAAACAACGACAAAATGATCAAAAATATAGTTCATTTTATTACAATAAATTCATAACATCTCATAATGTACATAAAATAACCGGGAACAGCAGCAGAAGGGCAGAACCCGCTGGGCCAGGCCCCTGTCGCCCACCAAAATGTGTACGACATGTAAGTTCTACATGCATCCATTGTCCAGTCACAGAAGTAATATCAATAACTGTACGGCCAAATATATAACATAAAAATATCATCTCAATGTATAGCAATCCCAAAAAGGAACAAAACTCTAAGGTGAAGCCTGTCACTGAATAGAGACAATCGCCACGGACAGAAATACAGCAAAGGCCAAATATAAGAGCAGGAGAGAAAAGTGAATCCCCCAGGAAATAGCAGTGGGAGACCCGATAGTGAAAGGGTTAACGGAGCCATCAATGTAAACCGCAGGACATGATGGGGGTGAGAGGAGCAGCACAGGTCAGGATAGGAACCTCGATGGGAGGTAAGTGACATGATGGGGGTGAGAGGAGCAGCACAGGTCAGGATAGGAACCTCGACGGGAGGTAAGTGTCATGATGGGGGTGAGAGGAGCAGCACAGGTCAGGATAGGAACCTCGACAGGAGGTAAGTGACATGATGGGGGTGAGAGGAGCAGCACAGGTCAGGATAGGAACCTCGACAGGAGGTAAGTGACATGATGGGGGTGAGAGGAGCAGCACAGGTCAGGATAGGAACCACGACGGGAGGTAAGTGACATGATGGGGGTGAGAGGAGCAGCACAGGTCAGGATAGGAACCTCGATGGGAGGTAAGTGACATGATGGGGGTGAGAGGAGCAGCACAGGTCAGGATAGGAACCTCGATGGGAGGTAAGTGACATGATGGGGGTGAGAGGAGCAGCACAGGTCAGGATAGGAACCTCGACAGGAGGTAAGTGACATGATGGGGGTGAGAGGAGCAGCACAGGTCAGGATAGGAACCTCGACGGGAGGTAAGTGACATGATGGGGGTGAGAGGAGCAGCACAGGTCAGGATAGGAACCTCGATGGGAGGTAAGTGACATGATGGGGGTGAGAGGAGCAGCACAGGTCAGGATAGGAACCTCGACAGGAGGTAAGTGACATGATGGGGGGGGGGTGAGAGGAGCAGCACAGGTCAGGATAGGAACCTCGACAGGAGGTAAGTGACATGATGGGGGGGGGGGGGGGTGAGAGGAGCAGCACAGGTCAGGATAGGAACCTCGATGGGAGGTAAGTGACATGATGGGGGTGAGAGGAGCAGCACAGGTCAGGATAGGAACCTCGACAGGAGGTAAGTGACATGATGGGGGTGAGAGGAGCAGCACAGGTCAGGATAGGAACCTCGACGGGAGGTAAGTGACATGATGGGGGTGAGAGGAGCAGCACAGGTCAGGATAGGAACCTCGATGGGAGGTAAGTGACATGATGGGGGTGAGAGGAGCAGCACAGGTCAGGATAGGAACCTCTCACCCCCATCATGTCACTTACCTCCCGTCAGGGTTCCTATCCTGACCTGTGCTGCTCCTCTCACCCCCATCATGTCACTTACCTCCCGTCGTGGTTCCTATCCTGACCTGTGCTGCTCCTCTCACCCCCATCATGTCACTTACCTCCTGTCGAGGTTCCTATCCTGACCTGTGCTGCTCCTCTCACCCCCATCATGTCACTTACCTCCTGTCGAGGTTCCTATCCTGACCTGTGCTGCTCCTCTCACCCCCATCATGTCACTTACCTCCCATCGAGGTTCCTATCCTGACCTGTGCTGCTCCTCTCACCCCCCCCATCATGTCACTTACCTCCCATCGAGGTTCCTATCCTGACCTGTGCTGCTCCTCTCACCCCCATCATGTCCTGCGGTTTACATTGATGGCTCAGTTAACCCTTTCACTATCGGGTCTCCCACTGCTATTTCCTGGGGGATTCACTTTTCTCTCCTGCTCTTATATTTGGCCTTTGCTGTATTTCTGTCCGTGGCGATTGTCTCTATTCAGTGACAGGCTTCACCTTAGAGTTTTGTTCCTTTTTGGGATTGCTATACGTTGAGATGATATTTTTATGTTATATATTTGGCCGTACAGTTATTGATATTACTTCTGTGACTGGACAATGGATGCATGTAGAACTCCCCTCTACTAATGTCTGGAACAGCAAACCCCACCCAGCCGGGCACTCGGGAGCTGTTATCCGGCTAAATAAAAGCACTTTTTCTGGACATGGAATAAAGACACAAAGTACACACAGATATGTTTGGAATGTGTCCGCAATCTGTTAAATAAATAGGTGAAAATGGCGTCACCGATCGGTCCTAGGAAGACAAGAAAAAAAAAAAGATATTGATCAATAAAATGTAAAAAAAATAAAGTAGCTTTTTAAAGAATAAAAACAAGGCTCTTTATCAAATGAAAAGAAAAAAATCAACATCGTCCACCATAAAACGACCCATAGAATGGTGATGAGTGGATCGATTCTGCTACAGACGAACCCAATTCATTCATCACGTTATCGATATTGTGATCAACTGCGCAGTTATATTGTATTTGTAACTATGAGAGAAGAGTAAGTGAGGGGCAGCAGGACTCTGTGATCTTCGAGCAGGACTCTGTGATCTTCGAGCAGGACTCTGTGATCTTCGAGCAGGACTCTGTGATCTTCGAGCAGGACTCTGTGATCTTCGAGCAGGACTCTGTGATCTTCGAGCAGGACTCTGTGATCTTCGAGCAGGACTCTGTGATCTTCGAGCAGGACTCTGTGATCTTCGAGCAGGACTCTGTGATCTTCGAGCAGGACTCTGTGATCTTCGAGCAGGACTCTGTGATCTTCGAGCAGGACTCTGTGATCTTCGAGCAGGACTCTGTGATCTTCTCCGTAATCTTCAAGTCATAAACCTGATTTATTCACCAAATTGTCATGCGACGTTTCGACCGTGTTGGTCTTTATCCAGCATCAATTCGATCACTGTCAATTTGGCGAATAAATCAGGTTTATGACTTGAAGATCATGGAGTCCTGCAGTCCCTCTTTTATGTTTTGGATGACTGGGGGTACTACCGGCCGATACCCAACACTGCGAGCACCACCACTAAACCAAGTGCCTTTGCCATAAGTGCTGCTACAAACACCATTGTTCACTTTTTGAGAGAAGAGTACGACGGCCGCTGGTGTCGCAAGACCATTTTCATTTCGCGCTCATGCCATTAATGTGAGTAGTAGCGCTTACACAAATATTCATTATGAATCTGATCCCAGGATTAGTGGCGCCTGCCACAATCGTAACAAATCCAGGTTCACAATTATAATGAATTATATTGGCGCATTTGCTGCTACCCACAGTAATGGCCCATGCACAAGAGTAATATGATCTTGTGAGACTGGTGGCCATCTTAATCTACTCTCATCGTTACAAATACAGTTAAAGGGGTTATCTGACCCCCATATGCACACACACTGTACTTACCTCAGTCCCTGGCACCCGCGTCACTTCTGAAGCTCGCCGCTGCATCTCCCTGTCACGTGGATGAAAACATCCGGTGGGGGGGGGGGAAGGCAGCCAATTGCAGGGGGTGATGGGGACGAGCCTCCCCTAGCATCACCCTCGATGCTAGGTAGGCTTGTTTCTGTCTCCTGTCACCGCCTGCCATCCGGCGCGCAGGATGTGACGCGTGCATTCCACCCTGGTGCAGGGAAGGGGAGGAGCCAGAAACATGGAGGGTGACGCGCGCCCTTCGAAAGGAGACGCCGACTGGCCATCATGGAAGGGAGCAGCAGCAGTGTGGCAGGTTGCTGTACGGTGACCACTGCCCTTCCAGAGTCCCCCTGTAACTCCACTGATGATTATGCAGGAAGAGGGGGATGGACCACAGCGCACCGAAGGCAGGAGCAGCACCCCGAATCTGGCATGGTACTCCTGGGGGTAAGAGGGGTTGTACCCCACTATCTCCTGGTTAGGAGATTATTGTTTCTTATGTTATTCACTGTGGGCTATGTGTTAATGTTGGTTAAATGTTCTAATCCCCTAAGGGACAAAGGGGTAAGACTTAACATTTTAATATGTATTTCTAAAATAGATAAGAGCTAGCGAGGAGAGCCTCTAATACAAACAAACAGAAGACAGCCCAATAGGGCCTAGACAAACAAACACTGGATGGTAACAAAAATAATGGCATGAAAAGGAACGTTCTCACCCATAAATGCTGTAGACGTGGATAGTAGAGTCTCTTTCGTGCTGCAATTATCATGCGGTAGACAGTGTTGATATGTTACCATACCGGATCAGTGCCAGCATGTAGACCTCACCATGGACAGGAATAGGGAGCAAAAAGACCCTAAATCACCCTACTGGAGGGGCAGCGGCTATAAGGCCCTACCTGTCTATACAAGGTACTTGCCCCGCAAGGAGCGTCCCCGTCCGGATACCTTTCCCTGTGTCCGGGCGGAATCCCTAGTAGACCCTATTAAGGTAAACTCCCGACGTGTCACGTTTCATTCAGCGAACTCATCAGGGGAGATTTACATAAGCAATAACAAGCAATAGATGGAGCTTGCATTACATAGCAAAAACAAGGGAGGGGGGGTTGTAAAGACAAGCAAATGGTGGTTAAGGCTGGTATAGAAATATTCCAAAAAGGCAAAGGGGGGGCCAGGTCAGTAGAACCCGGACCACCTGAAGAGACCAGAAAAATCCTCAGTCGGCTTGAGCACAGGCGCACCAGTGGGTGAAGCCTTCTAGAGTCCAGGTGTGACCCAGGATATGTACTATCCAAATTGGCTGTCAGCGGGGAGTGCCTACCTGTCAGCGCTTTTTAAATGCACAGAGCCACGCGCCAGTGTTCCCGAACCGCCCTGCTTCCGGTCATGTGATGTCGAATAGAGGAAGTCACGTGACCGGTGAAATGCAAGGAAGTGGAGCGGTGCATCACGCATCAATGCTTGTTAAGGCTCCCCCAAGGAAGGTCAGCCACAAGACAAAAGGCAGGGAGTGTGGGATTTGCAAAAAGAAGTTAAGCCCATCTTGCCCCAAAGCCTGTTGTCAAGCATGTTTGAAAGAAGAGTGTTAGCGGAAGAATCCCCATCTCTCTTCCAGAAAATTCAAAACCTGGTCAAAATGGAATCCATTCTTCGGTAGAACAGCTTAATAAATCACTTCCTCGCTCCTCTAGGAAAGTTCAAGTTGTAGAATCATACTCTACTGAGTCCGATTGGGAGGAAGAAAGCTTAATAGAGAATTCAAATTCTTTCTCCGAGGACCTTGCCGGGAGGCCATTATTTATAGTAGAGGATACAGACCTTTTTATTAAGAGCAGTAAGGTCTACTATGGAAATGGAAGAGGAAAAAGAGGATTTTATGTTTAAAAGTCTGAGACCAAGGAAAGCGAGCGTGTTTCCCGTACAGGACTGTGTTAAGGAATTGATAAAAACAGAGGGAACAAGCCTGATAAGTTTTCTTCCTAGATCAGGTAAAAGGAAGTATCCGTTTAAGGATCAGGAAGTTGCGGCATGGCAAGACGTACCGCGGGTGGATGCCCCTGTGGCAAAAGTCAATAAAATAATCGGCCCTCTCGTTTGAGGATTTGGGTTCTCTTAAAGACCCAATGGATAAAAGAGCTGACACCTAGCTTAGAGAAAATTGGGAGGCATCCACTTTTTTCTTTAAAGCTAATATTCCTATGACATTCATGGCTAAGTTGCTTAAGGTTTGGTTGAGGGAGTGAGAATGGCTTATAGCTAGTAAACCCAGAGAGAACCACTGCTGGAAGCAATCCCTGCTATGCTGAAGGCAGTTGATTTTATTTCAGACACATCGGCTGACGTGTTAAGGCTGTCAGCCGGAGCAGCGCTTGTCCAATTCTGCCAGAAGATCCCTATAGTTAAAGGGTTAAAGTTGTGAGGGTAATTTTCTATCATGTCCCGCACTGGATGATACATTGGTCAACGCCTCTGACAAGGGGTTTCCAGTACCATCTTTTTCCAAACAAAGAAAGCCGTTTAAATTTAGAGAGAAAAAGGAGGAGGCTGGGGACGAAAAGAAAAGCTCGGATTGGAGAAGAAATAAATCAAGAGTCCAAACCTTGAAACGCATCTCAGCAATGACGCCGGGCCTCAGGTGGGGGGATGGGTCGCCTCTCCCTAGCTTGGCAAAATATTACAGCAAATAAGTCCTCACCATGGAGAGTAAAAAAAGTGTTCCCCGAACACTTTTTCCGGTCCCCAAACCAAACGGGTCCTATCGGACAATAACAAATCTGAAAGACCCGAGCTCGTGTCTGTCCTATCATAAGATCCGGATGGAATCGGTAGCATCAACAATCCTTAATCTGTTCCCCAATTGCGTTATGGCTTTAATAGATATCAAGGGCGCCTATTATCACGTACCCATACATCCCTCTTCCCAGAAGTTTCTCAGGGCTGCAGTGCATACAAAAGATTAAGTCCTTTATCTAATGTTCAGAGCGCTTCCCTTTGGGGTGTCTCAGGCATCGAGAATCTTCACAAAACTAATGGCGGAGGTGATGGCGCAAATAAGGAGATTGGACATCATAATCATCCCGTACCTGGATGATCTCCTTATAGCGGGACGGTCTCTGAATATCCTTCCATCACAGATTCAGGAGGGGTTAAGGACCTTGACAAATCTAGGTTGGCTCATAAACTGGGAGAAATTGTGTCTGACACCAAATTACCGCTGTACTTTCTTAGGGATCCAGCTAGATTCATTATCACAAAGATCTTTTCTTCCGGAAAGGGAGAGACTTTTTAATATAACAAAAGATGAGGGAATTCAGCGAAACCAGAGTCTCTACCCTAAGACAAGCCATGTCAGTGCTAGGTCTAATGACATCATACATTCCAGCGGCGAAAGGGGCCCAGTTCAGGTCCAGGATCCATCAGGCTTACATTCTATCATGCTGGAGCTGAGATCTTGCAGAATTCTGATTCCTGAGTCAGTGACTGTGTCCCTGTATTGGTGGATGGATCCAGTAAACCTGAGATCAAAGGGAGAATGGATAAAAGTCAATCCTATAAAAATTACAACAGATGACTGCCCCAGGGGGTCGGGAGTTCACTCAGATTTGTTTTTTTTTTTCCAAGTTCAGTGGTCGTCTGCCCAAAGCCAGCAGCCCCAGAATTTCAGCGAGCTGAGGGCAATATTTTGTGCTCTAAGGAATTCCTCCCCTTTTTAATATACGGACATGTGAGGATATTCTCAGACAGGCAAACTTCCTAAGCAGGCACAGGGTCAGACAGGGGGAGCAGTGCCTTTGTCAGGAAGTGTTCAACCAAATAATAGGTTTATGGGGGACCTCATCAATAGAGCTGTTTGCTTCCAAAGAGAACAGCAAGTGCAAGAGGTTTTTTCCTCTCAATCCAGCAGATCATTCTCAGGGGATAGATGCTCTGTCTCGGCCATGGGGGGGGAAGGTCTATGTAATGCGTTTCCCTCTCTGGGCCTGCTACCCAGAGTAATTCAGAAAATCAGGAGGGAGCATGCTACAGTAATATTAATAGCCCCTATTGGCCGAAAAGAGTACGATTCACGTGGCAGAGAAAACTGTCCCTTTCAGATCCTTGGGTACCTACAGAGAGGGAAGATTGTTGTATCAAGGCCTCTCCTTCTTCCGGAAGTAGCAAAATTACATTCAACGGCCTGGAGGGAATTCCTTAGATCCAGGGGTCTGTCAGAACAGGTGATTGGTACTCTTTTGGCTAGCAGAAAAATGATTTGAATGAAGCCTTGATCAGTTTTTTCCAGATCAGACTTGGATCTATCCTTACCCCCAGATATGCCATTGATTTTAAACTTTCTACAGGAAGGGCTTAATAAAAAGTTAAGACCTAGTACCTTAAAGGTTAAGGTTTCTGCACTTAGTGCTTTGTTTGAGGTTAGATTGGCAGTTCATCCCTGGATAATGAGGTTTATAAGAGCATCCTCCAGACTGAATCTGTCCATTAGGCCCAGATCTTCCCATTGGGATCTTAATGTGGTCCTTTCTAGTATAACTCAAAGTCCATTTGAACTTATAGATTCCATCCCTGTAATAATGTCCTCATACAAGACAGCCTTTCTAGTGGCAATTACCTCAGCTGGACGGGCGGGGGAGATTTCCGCCTTATCTGCCTTTCCTCCTTATACCTCTGTGTTGGATGACAGGATCGTATTTAAACCAGATCCAGCTTTTCTACCAAAGGTAGTTTCGTTTTTTTATGGATCCCAAGAGATCATTATATCTTCATTCTGCCAGAATCCCAAAAATTAAGGTGAAGAGGGGTTCCATAAACTAGATGTAAGAAGGTGTATTTGCAAATAGTTAGAGTCAACTAAGGAGTAGAGGAAGGCCTCTCAGTCCATTCAATTTCATGGAGGCTGTGCCTCCATTGATCAGATTCGTAGGGCTGCAACTTGGAGCTCTCGAAAAACCTTTTATAAACATTACATGTTGGACCTTTCATCTAGTCAGGACTTGATCTTGGGAGGAAAAGTTCTGCAGCCTGTAGTCGTCGTCCCCCCTAAGGCATATATTTTAGTCTCTCATAGGTGCTGTCATGGGGCATAATGGAAATACATAGATTACACTTACCAGTAATCCATTTTCCATGAGCCCATGACAGCACCTACATTATTCCCCACCCTATGTATATATATATATATATATATAAAAAAAAAAGCGTGTAGATTTAGATGCACATATGTATGTAATAGAAGTGAATGTTTCACTGTATATAGAATTATTTCAGTCCTATGGATCTTGTCACAAACTGAGGAATGGAGAGAGTAGGATCCTTTTAAAGATCTGGGAAGTTCCTGTCCGGAAGGGGGATGATCTCTCACAGGTGCTGTCATGGGCTCATGGAAAACGGATTACCAGTAAGTGTAATCTATGTATTTCTTTCCATTCTTTAAAAAAAAAAAAGTTCATGAATCAATAAATTATATGTACCACAAAATAGTACCAATGAAAAAACAACAACTCCTCCTGCAAAAAAAGAAGCCCTTACATGGGTACATCAGTGGAAAAAGAAAAAAAAGTCATGGGTCTTGGAATGCAACAATACAATAATTACTTTATTAAATGTTTTCATTGTGCAAAAGAACTAAAAAACGATAAATATTCTACATATTTTGTATCCAGGTATTTGTACTGACATGTATTTTCCTAGTGACTCCATCAGATACATCAGGTCTAAAGAATCCATTTAATAACGAATGTAGTTGTGGTGATGGATCCCCATTAAGGTTTTTTTACAGATGGTATTCATGGGCCAAATGTGTTGGCAGAGGACTTGGTTGGGATATAACTTGATTGAAAATTAATTGCTGCTATCTCTCCTTCATGATGGATCTACTTCCAGCCTAATAGGAATGTTATAGGTTTGTTCACTTAATGGTTTGGGTGGAAAAAAAAATTCACAAATTCCGAATTTTTTTTCAACAGAAAATCCCTATAAGAATTCTGAGGAAGGCGTCATATTATCACTAAATTATAATGTAGAAGATGAAGACACCATGCAGCGCTCTTCAGGAGAAATCTTCATTAATGTACACCCAGGAGTTCACAGTACAGATCTATCCTATAATCCTCACAAGGAACCTTCTCCTGACCAATCACAGATTGTTACCACAAGTGCCAGGCAGAAAGGACGTGCAAGCTTTCAATGTGATAAACAGTTAACAAAAAGCTCAGATCTTTCTGCACACAGAAGAAATCACACAGGAGAGAAGCCATACTCCTGTTCTGAATGTAGGAAGTGCTTCACAGAGGAATCAAGTCTTGTTAGGCACAGGAGACGTCACATAGGAGAGAAGCCTTATTCTTGTTCAGAATGTGGGAAAGGTTTTACAAAAAAATCTGATATTGTTAGACATGAGAGAAGTCACACAGGACAGAAGCCGTATTCATGTTCAGAATGTGGGAAATGTTTCATTAGTAAAGCCAAACTTGGTTATCATGAGAGAAGTCACACGGGAGAGAAACCATATTCATGTTCAGAATGCACAAAGTGCTTTACAGTGAAATCAAGTCTTGCTAAACATCAGAAAATTCACACAGGAGATAAGAAGTATTCATGTTCAGAATGTGGGAAATGTTTTACTCAAAAATCTGATATTGTTAGACATAAGAGAAGTCACACAGGCGAAAAGCCATATTTATGTTCAGAATGTGGAAAATGTTTTACAGATAAATCAAATCTTATTAAACATCAGAGAATGCACACAGGAGAGAACATGTGGTCATGTTCAGAATGTGGAAAATGTTATATTAGTAAAGCCAAACTTAGTTATCATCAGAGAATTCACACAGGAGAAAAGCCATATTCCTGTGCAGAATGCAGAAAGTGCTTTACTGAGAAATCAAGTCTTGTTAAACATCAGAAAATTCACACACGAGATAAGCCGTATTCATGTTCAGAATGTGGGAAATGTTTTGCACAAAAATCAGATATTGTTAGACATGAGAGAAGTCACACAGGAGAGAAGCCGTATTCATGTTCAGAATGTGGGAAATGTTTTACATATAAATCATATCTTGTTAAACATCAGCAACTGCACAAAGAAGAGAAGCTGTATTCATGTTCAGAATGTGGGAAATGTTTTGTTACTAAAGCCAAACTTGAGGAGCATCATCGTAGTCACACAGGAGAGAAGCCATATTCATGTGCCGAATGCAGAAAGTGCTTTTCAAAAAAATCAAGTCTTGTTAAACATCAGAAAATTCACACAGGAGAGAAGCCGTATTCTTGTTCAGAATGTGAAAAATGTTTTATTACTAAAGCCAAACTTGAGGAGCATCATAGTAGTCACACAGGAGAAAAGCCATTTTGATGTTCTATTTATGGAAAATAAAGATATAAAACTCATCGTCAGACATAATAAGGGTTCATTTTGTTGTAGAATTAGTCTGGATCTGCCAAACGATTAAATTATATTTATTAGACAACTAAGAGCCATGTGTCACTACCAGAGCTTTGAGACGTTCTCACAGCTCTGTTTCTCCACCCCTGTGATGTCACTACCAGAGCTTGGAGGAGTTCTCACTGCTCTGTTTCTCCGCCCCTGGGATGAGGTCATTACTTTCTGTTTCCTTCCTTCCAGCTGTTCCTCCTATGTTTTGATTTCTCTGTCTTTAAATCATCCCTCCTCCTTTTGTAGAGTGTGGATTATATTTCTCATTTGAGTTGTAGCTCTTGCTTGAGTATCTTCACTTGTATGCTATCTTTTCACTGGACCTTTGTTCTGCTGCAGCAAGTACACCGGATATTGCCACCTGTCTTTGGATCCGTCTTCTCTGCTGCCGCAGCACCTTCAGCTAAGTGTGCAGACATTGTAGTGTATCTGTTTGTTTTCTGACCGGATCCGAGGCGACCACGGTTCCCTCCATATACTGAGAAGGGCACCGGTGGCCGTGCCCCTTCCACTATTGTAGGGGTTACAGTGGTCATCAGTCTTAGGTACGCGGGCATGCCTCGTTCCACCATTAGGATCCGGGTATGTGCTTAGCAGCATAGGGAAAGCTTTGAGGGTCTGACAGGGGTCACCCTTTATCCTCCCTAGTTTGGGTCCGGTCAGTGGCTCTATTTTCTGTGTATGCTCTAGTTGCTCACTTACAGCCGTGACATTATAATCCACCAAAACCGTCTCTTTTGAAATGGATCCGCTTTCTGGCCTGGTTGACCGCATGCAGGGTCTTTCTTTGGAGGTAGCGGATCTCCGTCAATCTATGACTCAGCTTCAAGCATTGGGCTCTGCTCCGGCCCATGGAGTCTGTTGCGGGCCAAAGGTCTCACTTCCGGAAACGTTCTCCGGGGGCAGTGAGAATTTTGTTCGCTTCAGAGAGGCATGCAAACTCCATTTTTGCTTGTGTCCCCATTCCTCTGGTAATGAAGAGCAGAGGGTGAGGATTGCCATCTCCCTGCTCAGGGGTAATGCTCAGACTTGGGCATTTTCGCTGCCATCAGGGGATCCCTCCCTTCGATCCGTGGAAAGATTTTTTGTGGCCCTGGGGCAGATATATGATGACCCGGATCGTGTTGCGCTGGCCGAATCTAACTTAACGTTTTTTATGCCAGAACAAACTGTCTGCGGAGTTTTATTGTTCTGAATTTCGGAGATGGGCAGGTAATTCAGGTTGGAATGATGCTGCACTCCGGAGTCAGTTCTGTCATGGTCTCTCAGTGAGATTGAAAGATGCGTTTGCTTTCCATGAGAGACCAACGTCCTTAGAGTCTGCCATGTCATTGGCGGTACGCCTTGACAGGCGTCTAAGAGAAAGAAACGAGACCTCTCTGTCCAGCCATTGTCAGTCTAGGGGCAGTGGTGCGGACTCATTCAGTGTGCAAGGGCCTCATCCTGTCTCGGTCCCCTCTGAGGAGGAGCCCATGCAGCTAGGTCGACTTGCCCCTGATAAAAGAGGATTTAGTCCTCAGAGTATGGTATGTTTTTGTTGTGGGGGCATAGGTCATTTGGCAAATGTTTGTCCGTCTAGGAGATTCTTGAACTGTACTAAGAGCGATAATAAGAGAAAAACCTCAAAAGGTAAATCATCAAACTCTGCTTCATCTGCTACTTTGGGCAAAGTTGATGTAGGAATTGATGCTTTTCCTCTGACCTGCAGTTCCCGTTTTCTCCTGTCTGCCAGGGTGGCGCTAGAGAGCAAAGTCATTTCTTGTGAGATTTTTGTCGATAGTGGAGCGGCCGTCAATCTTATTGACACTCAATTTGTAGCCATGCATGGTTTTCAGGTTTGTACATTAGAAAAGGATATACCTGTTTTTGCTATTGACTCTGCTCCACTCTCACAGAGATCTCTGAAGGGCATTGTTCACAATATCCGTTTGGCTGTGGGTGACACTCATGTGGAGGATATATCTTGTTTTGTCCTTAACGGATTGCCTTCTCCTATAGTTTTGGGGTTACCCTGGCTCACTAGACATAACCCCACTATTGATTGGCAAGGAAGGCAAATAAATGAGTGGAGTGACTTTTGTAGAGAGAATTGTCTCACAGCGACTTTTGCAGAGGTGTCTACTAAAACTGTGCCATCATTTCTCTCTGATTTCTCGGACGTGTTTTCCGAGAGCGGTGTTCAGGAGCTACCTCCTCACCGGGAGTTTGACTGTCCCATTAACCTCATTCCCGGCGCCAAGCTGCCAAAAGCACGCCTCTACAATCTCTCACAACCGGAAAGAATCGCAATGCGAACCTATATCTCCGAGAGTCTCGATAAGGGGCATATTCGTCCCTCAAAATCACCTGTTGCCGCTGGGTTTTTTTTTGTTAAAAAAAAAGATGGCTCTCTGAGACCTTGCCTAGATTTTAGGGAGCTGAACCGTATCACGATTCGCGATCCCTATCCCCTTCCTCTGATCCCGGACCTCTTCAACCAAATTGTAGGGGCCAAGGTTTTTTCCAAATAGGATTTGAGAGGCGCGTACAACCTGGTCAGGGTCAGAGAGGGGGATGAATGGAAAACGGCCTTTAATACCCCTAACGGGCATTTCGAGAATCTCGTTATGCCTTTCGGCCTGATGAATGCTCCGGCCGTCTTTCAGCATTTTGTTAACAGTATTTTCTACCATTTAATGGGGAAATTTGTATTGGTGTATCTTGATGATATTTTGATTTTTTCCCCTGATGTTCAGACCAATCAGGATCATCTTTTTCAGGTTCTGCAGATTCTGCGGGAAAATAAATTGTACGCCAAGCTGGAGAAATGTGTTTTTATGGTATCAGAGATTCAATTTCTGGGTTTTCTCCTCTCTGCTTCTGGTTTTCGCATGGATCCGGAGAAGGTCCGTGCTGTACTTGAGTGGGAGCTTCCCGAGAATCAGAAGGCATTGATGCGCTTTCTGGGTTTTGCGAACTATTACAGAAAGTTCATTTTGAATTATTCCTCTGTTGTCAAACCCCTCACTGACATGACAAAAAAGGGGGCGGATTTTTCCTCTTGGTCGGAGGAGGCGCTTGCAGCTTTTTCTAAGATTAAAGAGAGTTTTGCGTCTGCTCCCGTCTTGGTGCATCCCGATGTTTCCTTACCTTTTATTGTTGAGGTGGATGCTTCCGAGGTGGGTGTGGGTGCGGTTTTGTCCCAGGGCCCTTCTCCTGCCAAATGGCGACCCTGTGCCTTTTTCTCTAAAAAACTCTCCCCGGCAGAGAAAAACTATGATGTGGGAGATAGGGAGTTGTTGGCCATCAAGTTGGCTTTCGAGGAATGGCGCCATTGGTTGGAGGGGGCCAGGCACCCTATCACCGTTTTTACCGACCATAAGAATCTGGCATACTTGGAGTCGGCCAGGCGTATGAATCCGAGACAGGCCAGATGGTCTCTGTTCTTCTCCAGATTCAATTTTGTCGTTACATTCCGACCTGGGATCAAAAATGTGAAGGCTGATGCTCTCTCTCGCTGTTTTCCGGGAGGAGGAAACTCCGAGGACCCGGGTCCCATTTTGGCTGAGGGGGTAGTTGTTTCTGCTCTATATTCTGATTTAGAGGCCGAGGTCCAGGCTGCCCAGACTGAGGCACCTGCCCGTTGTCCTTCTGGGAAGTTGTTTGTGCCTCCTGAGCTACGTCACAAACTCTTCAAGGAGCATCATGATACTGTTCTTGCTGGTCACCCCGGGAGTAGAGCCACGGTAGATCTCATTGCTCGGAGATTTTGGTGGCCGGCTCTTCGTAAGTCGGTGGAGGGTTTTGTGGCTGCTTGTGAGACGTGCGCTCGCGCTAAGGTCCCTCGTTCACGGCCTTCAGGTTCCCTTCTCCCGTTACCCATACCTTCCCGTCCTTGGACACACCTGTCCATGGACTTTATCACGGATCTTCCTCGTTCCTCAGGGAATTCGGTGATCCTGGTGGTGGTGGACCGTTTTAGCAAGATGGCTCATTTCGTACCTTTCCCTGGTTTACCCAATGCTAAAACGTTGGCGCAAGCTTTTGTCGACCATATTGTTAAGTTGCATGGCATTCCCTCTGATATTGTTTCCGATAGAGGCACGCAGTTTGTGTCCAGATTCTGGAAGGCTTTCTGTTCTCGCCTGGGGGTTCGGCTGTCCTTCTCTTCTGCTTTTCACCCGCAGTCGAATGGTCAGACTGAGCGCCTCAATCAGAATCTGGAGACATATTTGCGCTGTTTTGTGGCAGAGAACCAGGAGGATTGGTGTTCATTTCTCCCTCTTGCTGAGTTTGCTCTGAACAACCGTCGTCAGGAATCTTCTGATAAGTCACCATTCTTTGGTGCATATGGGTTCCATCCGCAGTTTGGGACATTCTCGGGAGGGGCTCCTTCTGGTTTACCTGAGGAGGAGAGATTTTCCTCGTCTTTGTCTACCATTTGGCAAAAGATTCAGAGTAATCTTAGAAAGATGAGAGAGAAGTATAAGCGTGTGGCTGATAAGAGACGTGTGCCTGGTCCGGACCTGAATGTGGGTGATCTGGTGTGGTTGTCTACAAGAAATATTAAACTGAAGGTTCCCTCCTGGAAATTGGGTCCCAAGTTTATTGGGCCTTATAAAATCTTGTCAGTCATCAATCCTGTTGCCTTCCGTCTTGATCTTCCACGGGTTTGGAAGATACATAATGTATTTCACAGATCTCTCTTAAAACCATATGTCCAGCCCACGGTACCCTCCTCTTTGCCTCCTCCTCCGATTTTGGTTGATGGCAATCTGGAGTTTGAGGTTTCCAGAATTGTGGACTCTCGCATTGTCCGCGGTTCTCTTCAGTACCTCGTTCATTGGAGGGGTTATGGTCCTGAGGAGAGGATGTGGGTTCCGGTGTCGGACATTAAAGCCACTCGCCTCATCAGGGCATTTCATAGGGCTCATCCTGAAAAGGTGGGTCCTGGGTGTCCGGAGTCCACCCGTAGAGGGGGGGGTACTGTCACTACCAGAGCTTTGAGACGTTCTCACAGCTCTGTTTCTCCACCCCTGTGATGATGTCACTACCAGAGCTTGGAGGAGTTCTCACTGCTCTGTTTCTCTGCCCCTGGGATGAGGTCATTACTTTCTGTTTCCTTCCTTCCAGCTGTTCCTCCTATGTTTGATTTCTCTGTCTTTAAATCACCCCTCCTCCTTTTGTAGAGTGTGGATTATATTTCTCATTTGAGTTGTAGCTCTTGCTTGAGTATCTTCACTTGTATGCTATCTTTTCACTGGACCTTTGTTCTGCTGCAGCAAGTACTCCGGATATTGCCACCTGTCTTTGGATCCGTCTTCTCTGCTGCCGCAGCACCTTCAGCTAAGTGTGCAGACATTGTAGTGTATCTGTTTGTTTTCTGACCGGATCCGAGGCGACCACGGTTCCCTCCATATACTGAGCAGGGCACCGGTGGCCGTGCCCCTTCCACTATTGTAGGGGTTACAGTGGTCATCATTCTTAGGTACGCGGGCATGCCTCGTTCCACCATTAGGATCCGGGTATGTGCTTAGCAGCATAGGGAAAGCTTTGAGGGTCTGACAGGGGTCACCCTTTATCCTCCCTAGTTTGGGTCCGGTCAGTGGCTCTATTTTCTGTGTATGCTCTAGTTGCTCACTTACAGCCGTGACACCATGGAGATATTGTGGATATAAGGAAGAGAAGAGTCTTGTTTACTTCCAGAACAGTGAAGATGAATTGTCTCCATGAACCTTGCTTCTTATCACTGTATATCACAGAGTGACATGGGGGAAAGTAATGATGCTCTATGTAATGTTTTTTTTTTATGTATGTGGACATAATGAAAATTTATTTTGTTACTGAAATTTTCATTACCTATAGTTGGTAGGCAACACAGTCAGGAATGGGTTAAAGCAGCCTAGGTACAACTAGACCAGGGATGGCCAACCTGAGGCTCTCTAGCTGTTACAAAACAACAACTCCCAGCATGCCTTGTCAACCTACAGCAGGGCATGGTGGAAGCCGCAGGTTGGCCATCCCTGAACTAGACAGAGATAGGTAGAGATAAAAGTAGAGGCCTATGGAGTGAGAATGTCAAGCCTGTAATTCTTCATTAAGGTTGAAGATGTTGACCATGTGGAAGTGTTGCAAATTTGCTCCAGTCGGATGTGCCCCAGTTCAGTACAAGAGATGGCAGTTGAGAAGGTAGAGTGCACTCTTACATGAAGAGGTGACTGATCAAATTTGTAGCAGTTCTTAATAGATCCCCTGATACATCTAGGTAGTGACATTACTTGCTCTCTAGCCATTATTGGGTCCTAGATGCTGAAGAAACAGAGCCTTTAGCGTTTCTGAAGGTATCTGTCCTTTAGATATATGTTAAGACAGCCCTTCTGACATAAAGAGAGTTTCTCCTGCTCCTGACCTTATGGATCCTAGATTACTGAGATAAGGTCCTTGTATGAAAAGTCCAGTAGTTCACTGACTTGTAGAGGTGATGACAACCATCAAGAAGATCTTGAAAAGGATGAACCGATATAATTTATCTTGTTTTTTTCTCTGGTGTAATCCTTATCAGAAGGTATGTGATTTGACAATGTAGTCCAGTACACATCTTGTGCATTGTATGCAGTTCTGGAACAGCCATTTGAGGGTGCACATTTCTGTGCAAAATGTGAGCAAATTGCAACACTAAGATACCTTGACAAAATGGAAAGGAGTTTGCTGCTAACTGAGCAGACACTCATAGTACGCAAAATGAGAATGCTTGGACGGGGGGAAAACGTCTGTTGTGGGAAGTAACTGGCTCAGTGATAGAAAACAGAGGGTGGCTTTTAACAGTACACTCTCATATTGGGTCACTGTCACTAGTGCGGTACCACAGGGTCCATTACTAGAGGGGTCACCTTCACTAGTGGGGTACCACAGGGGTCAGTACTGGAGAGGTAACTGTCACTAGTGGGGTACCACGGGGGTCAGTACTGAAGGGGTCACTAGTGGGGTACCACGGGGGTCAGTACTGAAGGGGTCACTAGTGGAGTACCACAGGGGTTAGTACTGGAGGGGTCACACTGTCACTAGTGGAGTACTGAAGGGGTCACTGTCACTAGTGGGGTACCACAGGGGTCAGTACTGAAGGGGTCACTAGTGGGGTATCACGGGGGTCAGTACTGAAGGGGTCACTAGTGGAGTACCACAGGGGTTAGTACTGGAGGGGTCACTCTGTCACTAGTGGAGTACCACAGGGATCAGTACTGGAGGGGTCACTGTCACTAGTGGGGTACCACAGGGGTCAGTACTGGAGAGGTCACTGTCATTCGTGAGGTATCACAGGGGTGAGTATTGGACCCTATTCTCTTCAATTTATTTATTAATATTCTTGTAGAAATCTTGCTTTACAACTGTGCCTTGCTGGTAAATTGCACCATGTGTTTATTTTTTTTAAATATATTCTACAAAAATTTTATAGGCCTTCAGGCAGCTATTGAAAGACAGAAACATGCAATGCGACAATTAACTGCAATATAGAGTACAAAATTGCATAATAATAACAAGTGCTACACTATAAGTGCGAGATACTTGGCAAATCGTTTTGTACAAAATTATTTGAGCCCGTCTGCCGAGCGTCAAGGCGATCTCTGTTAGACGGGTTCCTACGCTAAATTCTACCTGGTAGGTGCCATGACAGCTACCATACACTTCAGGGAGTGTAGGTTCCACATTCCTACGCTAAATTTTACCTGTTAGGTGCCATGACGGCTACCATACACTTTAGGGAGTGTAGGTTACACAGCAAGCCCACTCCACGACATCACCGGCGCCAAATGGATACCAAGGATTGCAGTGAGAGTCCACAAACTATCCCACTCCTGGTGCCATGGCTTCAGTGAGTGAAGGGGAGCAGGCCTGACTATGTACTAACACTAATTAAAATCAGCCTATAGGGCAGACAGGGTGGTCAGGAGTGCATGACTGAGGAGGCAGTCACACCTCCAGTACAAACTGCAAAGAAAAAACAAAAAAAGGGGGTCAGTCAGCACATACCAAACCGCAGAAGCACATTGCTATGGCAGGGAATAACATTGAAAGACAGAAACATGCAATGCGACAATTAACTGCAATATAGAGTACAAAATTGCATAATAATAACAAGTGCTACACTATAAGTGCGAGATACTTGGCAAATCGTTTTGTACAAAATTATTTGAGCCCGTCTGCCGTGCGTCAAGGCGATCTCTGTTAGACGGGTTCCTACGCTAAATTCTACCTGTTAGGTGCCATGACGGCTACCATACACTTCAGGGAGTGAGGTTCCACATTCAGCTATTAGATCGATAACAACCTCAGTAGAAATCATAGGTATAACAGGTTGTCCTTGCCACCTTCCACACTGTGAGCTGTAACTTGTGTGGATGAAGAAGAAACCCCTCCTAGAAGAGAAGGTCTGAAATGCCTGAGAGACTCCAGTAACTGTCCTTTGAGAGTGACCACAGAAACAGCAACCAGGCCCGGCAAGGCCAGAGTAGGAGAATGGCTATGAGTTATGTCTGCTTACCTCCAGAACACCATGACCTCATTTAGAATTTTGTGTTTACCAGAGGATGGTGCAGTATCACAGCTGCAGACTTCAGTAAGGGTACACTCTGTAGAATCTCTCCCCTACACACCCCTCTTACACATCTTGACACAATTGACTCATGGCCATTTTATACTTAAGCAAGGTGTGTGTTTGTTTTAAATCCTGGATCAGCTTTCCTATCCATGGGTCTCTTCAGAAGTTATGACTCCTCCTAGGGCAACACAGCCACTGCTGAGTAAGCTGATGGGACAGCATCCTGCTCTTCAGAGAATTTCAGTCATTCAACTCCAGTACTGGATGACCAGGAAATCTCCTCCTTGCTACCGGACTTCACAAAGTTAGAGCGCCGTAATTTCGCAGCCAGCGCATGTGCAGTTCGTTCCCTGAGGCTGATGCCAGCACAGTGAAGAAACACTATGCCGGCACTGACATGCCGCGTAATCGCGTATGCGAGAGATTACGGCGCTCTAACTTGGTGACCTCAGGGAGGAAGGAGGAGATTCGGAGGTTGCGGGGCTGGGCTCATTCACAGTGGGCGTGGCTGCGCCCCAGAAATGTTAGTAACACCCCTTTGGGCACCTTACTTGCCTCATTTACATATATATAACATTTTTCCTAAATAAAAGCACTCCGAGCTATGGGGAATGGATATTGTGGACGTGCTAGTGGCGATCTAGCAGCCCATGTCCGCAGCTCTATAGGCAAAATCCCGGTGACAGAATCCCTTTAACTTGTATTATAAATATTTTCCTACCTATAATTTTTTTTTTTTTATAGATGCTATATTTTATTTTTAAAATAAATCATTACCTATAATTCACAATAAACAACACATAACGGACAATCACACAAAGGCTGTATGCCAGGTATGTGTAAGCCAACAACCTATCCATGAGACAGGTACCTTCAGCATACCTTACAATGACAGCCTTGTAATCAATGAGACATTCAAGACCAACTCTCATTTGAGAGCCAATAAGCTTCAAAGTTGCTTGAGTTTTGTTGGATGGCTTGGGGGACCTGCGCACCATGATCATTATCATAAGGGTGACAAAAATTGAATTTTTTTTTTGGATGCCAGCTAACTCTTCTCTCACTGCTTAGGAGGGCTGCATAAAAGTTTCCAGTTTTCTAATTGTCCTAACATTTATATTCAATAACCTTTCTATGCTGTTTTGTCATGTAAACTAATTTACATAAACATGGGCATATGGGAAAGACATGCAAATTAGCAGAATCTGCCTTGTTTTTCAGCTGAAACACTATTTGCATGTCTTTCCCATATGACCATGTTTATTCAAATGAGTTTACATGACAAAACAGTATAGAAAGGTTATTGAATATAAATATTAGGACAATTAGAAAACTGAAACTTTTTACGCAGAGTTAGCTGGCATCCAAAAAAAAACAAAACTATTTTTGTTACCCTAATGATAATGATCATGGTGCGCAGGTCCCCCAAGCTATCCAACAAAACTCAAGCAACTTTGAGGCTTACTGGTTCTCAGTTAGATGAGAGCTGGTCTTGAATGTCTCATAATGCACTAGGCTGCCATTGTAAGGTATGCTGACTGTACCTGTCTCATAGATAGCTTGTTGGCATATAGCCTTTGTGTGATTGTTATTGCACACAATTTCATTACCTATATGTTCATATTACATTGCCAATTTTTGCAATTTTTTGAATTTATGGCGAATATACAGCTAAAAGAGTGTGAAATATCACGAATTCGAATATTGCCTATGCTCATCACTACACATATGTACAGTCGTGGCCAAAAGTTTTGAGAATTACATAAATATTGGAAATTGGAAAAGTTGCTGCTTAAGTTTTTATAATAGCAATTTGCATATACTCCAGAATGTTATGAAGAGTGATCAGATGAATTACATAGTCCTTCTTTGCCATGAAAATTAACTTAATCCCAAAAAAAACTTTCCACTGCATTTCATTGCTGTCATTAAAGGACCTGCTGACATAATTTCGGTAATCGTCTTGTTAACTCAGGTGAGAATTTTGACGAGCACAAGGCTGGAGATCATTATGTCAGGCTGATTGGGTTAAAATGGCAGACTTGACATGTTAAAAGGAGGGTGATGCTTGAAATCATTGTTCTTCCATTGTTAACCATGGTGACCTGCAAAGAAACGCGTACAGCCATCATTGCGTTGCATAAAAATGGCTTCACAGGCAAGGATATTGTGGCTACTAAGATTGCACCTCAATCAACAAGTTATAGGATCATCAAGAACTTCAAGGAAAAAGGTTCAATTCTAGTTAAGAAGGTTTCAGGGCGTCCAAGAAAGTCCAGCAAGCGCCAGGATCGTCTCCTAAAGAGGATTCAGCTGCGGGATCGGAGTGCCACCAGTGCATAGCTTGCTCAGGAATGGCAGCAGGCAGGTGTGAGCGCATCTGCACGCACAGTGAGGCGAAGACTTTTGGAAGATGGCCTGGTGTCAAGAAGGGCAGCAAAGAAGCCACTTCTCTCCAAAAAAAACATCAGGGACAGATTGATCTTCTGCAGAAAGTATGGTGAATGGACTGCTAAGGACTGGGGCAAAGTCATATTCTCCGATGAAGCCTCTTTCCGATTGTTTGGGGCATCTGGAAAAGGCTTGTCCGGAGAAGAAAAGGTGAGCGCTACCATCAGTCCTGTGTCATGCCAACAGTAAAGCATCCTGAGACCATTGATGTGTGGGGTGGCTTCTCATCCAAGGGAGTGGGCTCACTCACAATTTTGCCCAAAAACACAGCCATGAATAAAGAATAGTACCAAAACACCCTCCAACAGCAACTTCTTCCAACAATCCAACAACAGTTTGGTGAAGAACAATGCATTTTCCAGCACGATGGAGCACCGTGCCATAAGGCAAAAGTGATAACTAAGTGGCTCAGGGACCAAAACGTTGACATTTTGGGTCTATGGCCTGGAAACTCCCCAGATCTTAATCCCATTGAGAACTTGTGGTCAATCCTCAAGAGGCGGGTGGACAAACAAAAACCCACTAATTCTGACAAACTCCAAGAAGTGATTATGAAAGAATGGGTTGCTATCAGTCAGGAATTGGCCCAGAAGTTGATTGAGAGCATGCCTGTCATGGTCTTACCTGCTTGCTGCTCTCCTTCGTTTGACATGTGCTGGCGGCCATCTTGGTTTCTGGGTTTCTTGTAGCCTTCCACCCTGCGGCTCCTCCTTCCCCTGGGAGGAGCTGGATGCCTAGCTCATATATATAGGAGGTCTGTGGCTTCAGTTCCTTGCTTGGTCCTCTTGTGTTCACATGCTTCTAAGACTGCTGCTGCTTCTGGTTCCTGATCCTGGCTTCATCTGACTACCCTGCTGGTTCCTGATCCTGGCTTCATCTGACTACCCTGCTGGTTCCTGATCCTGGCTTCGTCTGACTACCCTTCTGGTTCCTGACCTCTGGCTTCGCAAAGACTCTGCTCGGTTTCACCATCCGTTTGGACTTTTGCTTTACAGCTTTATTTTCAATAAAGCCTTCTTATTTTCACTTATCTCTTGTTGTACGTCTGGTTCATGGTTCCGTGACATTAGGACCAAGCCATGAATTCTGACGGTACAGGGCCATCCTCGCTACCCACGCTGGTTGCCAGACTTGATCAGCAGGATCACCTGTTGGGTCGGTTCGCTGTGGCGTTGCAAACCCTGCTTGAACGCACGGCTCATTTCGCTCCCGTTGCCGATGGGTCGGTTGTCGCTCCTGGGCTCGCTCCTACTGCCGCTCCGGTTGTTGCGCCAGAGTCTACCCCGACACCTGTTGTTGCGCCTGCGGTGTTTCGGGGTATGACCGGTTCTGCCCCTCTTCCACAGCGCTTTGGGGGAGAGCCAACTCAGTGCCGAGGTTTCCTTGGGCATTTATTTTGAGTTGCTGCCACATGCCTTTCCTACTGAGAGATCAAAGGTGGGCTTCTTGATCTCGCTGCTCTCGGACAAGGCCTTGGCCTGGGCCAGCCCTTTATGGGAGAACAACAATCCGGTGGTTGCCGAGTTTTCCGGTTTTGTTGCTTCTCTTCGGAAGGTATTCGATGTGCCGGCTCGTGCTGCCTCTGCTGCGAAGCTCCTTATGTCCATCAGACAGGGTTCACGATCCGTAGCTGAATACGCCATTGAGTTTCGTACCCTGGCAGCAGAGGTGGGCTGGAATAATGAGGCTCTGGTCGCTGCTTTCTCTCATGGTCTCTCGGATGCCTTGAAGGATGAGGTTGCAGCTAAGGACCTACCAGTTGAGCTCGAGTCTCTTATTTCTTTCCTGATTTTGATTGACACCAGACTCAGGGAGAGACCTTCCTTTAAGGAGAACCTGCGGAGGTCTTCTAACAGATTGGTGCCTACGTTTGCTGTCCCACCCGTGCCTCCCTCTCCTCCCACGCCTCCTGGGGATGACTTGTCTGGGGGTGAACCCATGCAGCTGGGGTTTGCTCGCCTGTCCGAGGGGGAGAGGGCACTCCGGAGACGCGAGGGCCGATGCATGTACTGTGGTCTCGGTGGGCATTTTCGGTTGGCATGTCCGAACCGTCCGGGAAACGCTCGTACCCTGAGATCCTGTCGGGGGCAGATCTTGGGTGGAGTCTCCTCGTCCCCGGTTTCCCGTGTTGACAAACCACTGATCACTGTTGTCCTCTCCTGGTTCGGGGGCTCGGTGACGACCCAGGCGTTGGTGGACTCTGGTGCTGGTGGTTTGTTCATTGATAGTGTGTTCGCTGCCGCCAATTCCATTCCTCTGCAGGCTCGAGGTTCCCCACTGGCTCTTGAGGCGATAGACGGCAGACCCCTTCTGCCGCCACACGTGACTCATGAGACCCTTCCAGTGGGGATAGCCATTGGTGCCGTTCACAGAGAGTCGGTCTGCCTCCAGGTTATTTCGTCTCCACACTACTCGGTGGTCTTGGGGTACCCCTGGCTCCAGAAGCATAATCCGACTTTCGATTGGAGATCGGTCGAGATCCTCTCGTGGTCACCGCAGTGTGGGGCTAGTTGCATCCATGGGTCTGTCAAGTTGCTGTGTACTTCCTCGGACTCTCTGTTGCCTCCTGAATACGAGGAGTACCGGGATGTATTCGATAAGGTGCGCGCGGTTGCCCTACCTCCGCACCGCCCATACGATTGTGCCATAGAGTTACAATCTGGTGCCGTTCCTCCTCGTGGCAAAGTCTATCCACTGTCGGTAGCGGAGAATGAGGCCATGGAGGAGTACGTGAGGGAGGCGCTTTCACGCGGACACATTCGCAAATCTTCGTCCCCGGCAGGGGCTGGATTTTTCTTTGTGAAAAAGAAGGGCGGTGAGTTGAGGCCTTGCATCGATTACAGGGGTCTCAATCGCATCACGATCAAGAACGCTTACCCGATACCCTTGATTTCCGAGCTGTTCGATCGCCTTAAAGGGGCCACGGTCTTTACCAAACTCGACCTGAGGGCGGCATATAACCTGGTAAGGATCAAGGCGGGCGATGAGTGGAAGACCGCGTTTAACACCAGGACCGGTCATTACGAATCCTTGGTTATGCCCTTTGGGTTGTGCAATGCGCCCGCAGTCTTTCAGGAATTCATCAACGATGTTTTCCGTGACCTGTTGCAGCAGTGTGTGGTAGTCTATTTGGATGACATCTTGGTATATTCTGAATCCATGGAGGCCCACATTCTGGATGTCAGACGAGTGTTGCAACGGTTACGAGAGAACAAGCTGTTCGGTAAGCTTGAGAAATGCGAATTTCACCGATCCCAGGTAACCTTCTTAGGTTACATCATTTCCGCTGAGGGGTTCTCCATGGATCCTGAGAAGGTTTCGGCTGTCTTACAGTGGCCCCAGCCCAGTGGTCTTCGTTCCCTGCAGCGCTTTTTGGGCTTCGCCAATTATTATCGGAAGTTCATCAGGGACTTTTCCATGCTGGCCAAGCCTCTCACGGATCTGACCAGGAAGGGCAATAATTCCCAGGTCTGGCCGCTCGAGGCCATCCGAGCTTTTGAGGCCCTAAAGTCCGCCTTTGTGTCGGCTCCGATTCTGTCGCATCCCAACCCTGGGTTGCCCTTTGTCCTCGAGGTGGATGCGTCTGAGACGGGAGTAGGCGCCCTTCTGTCTCAGCGTAGAACACCAGAGGGTCCTCTGCTTCCTTGTGGGTTTTACTCCCGAAAACTGTCTTCCGCGGAGTGCAACTATCAGATTGGTGACAGGGAGTTATTGGCCATCGTGCAGGCCCTTAAAGAATGGAGGCACTTGCTCGAGGGTTCGGTGGTTCCGGTTCTCATCCTGACGGACCACAAGAATCTGACCTACCTTTCTGAGGCCAAGAGATTGACACCACGTCAGGCCAGATGGGCTCTGTTCTTGTCACGTTTTAATTACGTGGTCTCCTACCTACCCGGTTCCAAGAACATCAGGGCGGATGCCTTATCACGGCAGTACTCCGAGCTGTCCAGGGAGGAGTCGATTCCGACTTCGGTCATACCTCCGAATCAGATCCTGGCCGCCATTCGCACCAGCCTGACCTCTCCCCTGGGTGAGCAGATTTTGGCGGCTCAATCTGGTGCTCCCTCTGGGAGACCCAACGGCAGATGTTTTGTGCCTGAGGAGTTGCGCACTCGGTTGTTGCGAACCTACCATAACTCCAAGACCGCGGGGCATCCTGGAAAGAATCAGCTGTCCTGGGCTGTTTCACGTCTGTTCTGGTGGCCTTCCCTACGTTCCGACATCGCCGCATATGTAGCGGCATGCTCCGTTTGTGCCCAGAGTAAGTCCCCTCGGCACCTTCCGTTGGGCCTTCTGCAACCCATAGCCACCGGGGAGCGCCCATGGTCACACCTGGGGATGGATTTCATTGTGGACCTCCCTGCATCCCGAGGCCATACGGTCATTCTCATGATTGTGGATCGGTTTTCGAAAATGTGCCACTGTGTTCCTCTCAAGAAGTTACCCTCTGCACAAGAGTTGGCCACGATTTTTGCCAGGGAGGTCTTCCGGTTGCACGGTTTGCCTAAGGAGATTGTGTCGGATCGGGGGAGTCAGTTTGTGTCCAGGTTCTGGCGCGCCTTTTGCTCCCAGTTGGGGATTCATCTTTCCTTCTCCTCGGCCTACCACCCTCAGTCCAATGGGGCCGCAGAACGATCCAATCAGGCCTTGGAGCAATTCCTTCGTTGCTATGTCTCCGATCACCAAGACAATTGGGTTGACCTCCTGCCTTGGGCTGAGTTTGCCAGGAACACGGCGGTGAACTCTTCCTCTGGGACGTCTCCCTTCATGGCCAATTATGGGTTCCAACCTGCCGTGTTACCGGAGGTATTCTCTCCCCAGGATATTCCGGCTGTGGAGGATCACCTTTCCATCCTACGTGCTTCTTGGGTACAGATCCAGAAGTCCCTTGAGGTCTCTGCGCAGCGCCAGAGACTCCAGGCTGATCGCAGACGAGCGCCTGCTCCTTCCTACCAGGTCGGAGACCGTGTATGGTTGTCCACCCGCAACCTCAACCTTCGAGTGCCCACTCCCAAGCTGGCGCCTCGCTTTGTTGGTCCCTTCCGAGTGCTTCGCAGGGTAAACCCGGTAGCCTATGCCCTTGCGCTTCCTCCTGGCATGCGGATCTCCAACGTGTTTCATGTCTCCCTGTTGAAGCCACTGGTGTGTAATCGTTTCACTTCCTCGGTTCCTCGGCCTCGTCCGGTCCAAGTGGGCAATCGTGAGGAATATGAGGTGAGCAATATCCTGGACTCACGCCTGGTCCGCGGTCGGTTGCAGTTTTTGGTCCATTGGCGTGGTTATGGTCCAGAGGAGCGTTCCTGGGTTCCCTCCGCAGATGTCCATGCTCCTGCCTTGCTCCGAGCCTTCCACGCACGCTTCCCTCAGAAACCGTTTTGTGCTCCGTGGAGGAGGGGCCCTTGAGGGGGAGGTACTGTCATGGTCTTACCTGCTTGCTGCTCTCCTTCGTTTGACATGTGCTGGCGGCCATCTTGGTTTCTGGGTTTCTTGTAGCCTTCCACCCTGCGGCTCCTCCTTCCCCTGGGAGGAGCTGGATGCCTAGCTCATATATATAGGAGGTCTGTGGCTTCAGTTCCTTGCTTGGTCCTCTTGTGTTCACATGCTTCTAAGACTGCTGCTGCTTCTGGTTCCTGATCCTGGCTTCATCTGACTACCCTGCTGGTTCCTGATCCTGGCTTCATCTGACTACCCTGCTGGTTCCTGATCCTGGCTTCGTCTGACTACCCTTCTGGTTCCTGACCTCTGGCTTCGCAAAGACTCTGCTCGGTTTCACCATCCGTTTGGACTTTTGCTTTACAGCTTTATTTTCAATAAAGCCTTCTTATTTTCACTTATCTCTTGTTGTACGTCTGGTTCATGGTTCCGTGACAATGCCCAGTCGGATTGCAGAGGTCCTGAAAAAGAAGGGCCAACACTGCAAATACTGACTCTTTGCATAAATGTCATGTAATTGTCGATAAAAGCCTTTGAAACGTATGAAGTGCGTGTAATTATATTTCACTACATAGCAGAAACAACTGAAACAAAGATCTAAAAGCAGTTTAGCAGCAAACTTTGTGAAAACTAATATTTGTGTCATTCTCAAAACTTTTGGCCACGACTGTACATTCCTGCAGTTTAATGGTAAATCTATCTAGATACTGGAGCTGAGTGTGATCCCGGCCAGAAAGAATGTCCCTGATGTAACATAGTATATAAGGCCGAAAAAGGACATTTGTCCATCCAGTTCGGCCTGTTATCCTGTAAGTTGATCCAGAGGAAGGCAAAAAAAAACTGTGAAGTAGAAGCCAATTTTCCCCACTTAAGGGGGAAAAAATTCCTTCCCGACTCCAATCAGGCATCAGAATAACTCCCTGGATCAACGACCCCTCTCTAGTAGCTATAGCCTGTAATATTATTACACTCCAGAAATACATCCAGGCCCCTCTTGAATTCCTTTATTGTACTCACCATCACCACCTCCTCAGGCAGAGAGCTCCATAGTCTCACTGCTCTTACCGTAAAGAATACTCTTCTATGTTTGTGTACAAACCTTCTTTCCTCCAGACGCAGAGGATGTCCCCTCGTCACAGTCACACTCCTGGGGATAAATAGATGATGGGATAGATCTCTGTACTGACCCCTGATATATTTATACACAGTAATTAGATCTCCCCTCAGTCATCTTTTTTCTAAAGTGATTTACTCTAATTTTGATAATCTTTCAGGTTACTGTAGTCCACCCATTCCAGTTATTACTTTAGTTGCCCTCCTCTGGACCTTCTCCAGCTCTGCTATGTCTGCCTTGTTCACAGGAGCCCAGAACTGTACACAGTACTCCATGTGTGGTCTGACTAATGAGTTATAAAGTGGTAGGACTATGTTCTCATCACGGGCAGCTATGCCCCTTCTGATGCAACCCATTATCTTATTGGCCTTGGCCTTAGTTTGCTGTTAGCTAAAATTCCTAGATCATTTTCCATGTCAGTGTTACCGACTGTTTTACCATTTAGTATGTACGGGTGACTTGCATTATTCCTTCCCATGTGCATAACCTTACATTTGTCAGTGTTAAACCTCATCTGCCACTTCTCTGCCCAAGCCTCCAATGTATCCAAAGAAAAGGATATTAAAGTTCATTACATTTCTGCCAGAGAAAGTCACTTGCATATATCCTCTGCAAAAAAAGCAGTTTAGGCCACACTACCCCAGTCTGTACCAGTTACTAGTAGCAGACAAGTCATTTATATAACTAAATTCAAGTGTATTCACTGTAAGGGATCGCTCTCTCTCTCAGGGGTCGGCAATGACAGACTTCTCATCAAACGGGGTTTTCAAGCTCAAACAGCGCTTTGTCACACAGCTCATCACACTTCCATGTTTGCCATCACTCAGCACCATGAAGTCACAGCTTCACATCACAATGTGTTACATCAACACAAAACAATAAGCGCTTGCCCGGCTAGGCACTCACTATACAGAGGTTTTACCCTACCTCAACTCTAGCTCAGTATTCACACTGTGGTATTCGGCTTGGGTCAGACAGCCTCCTAGGTGTGACCAGTACAACCCACCAGTACTTCTGGTGGAAGCAGTGAAATACCTTGGGGCTATGGTCCAGGAGTCCTCCTGACTCGGACCGTGCGACACCTCTCTTCTTCAGGCATCGCTGGTCCCCCAAACTCAGGCTTCCTCAGCCTTGTGGCCGCCCAACCCTCCTGGCTGGAACCACACAGAGCCTCTGCAGACTTCCTTCTCAATTCCCTCACACTCAGGCTACCTCAGCCTTGTGCCCCCCCCCCCCCAACCCTCCTGGATGGAACCACACAGGCCCTCTCCAGGTCTGTTCCCTGGGGCCGTATTGTGGCCCGCATACGGCGGGTCCGCACTACACGGGTCACTTGAATGGGTCTGCAAATCCGGAGATGCGGAACGGAACCCTACGGAGTGCTTCTGTGGTGTTCTGTTCTTCCGTTCCGCAAAAAGATAGAACTTGTCCTATCTTTTTGCGGAACAGATGGATCTCGGACCCCATTTAAGTGAATTGGGTCGCAATCCGCATGTGGCTGGGCCACGGTCGGTGCCCGTGCATTGCAGACCGCAATTTGCAGTTCGTAGTATGGGCAGCACACGTTCGTGTGCAAGAGGCCTCACTCTGAGAATTGCTTTATCCCCAAGTGATTATCGATCTCCGGCCCGGTGATCGTGGGGAAAACACAGCAAATCATCCCACACATCTCCTCTAATAGGTTCCTGTACCTTCTCGGAGACACTCTTCATATATGAGGCCTGTCACTGCCTCACATCACGTAATCAACATCTTATACGTAGCTGAATATTTTCGCATTTCAAATAAACGATTTCTTTGTGATTGTCAGAGTTCTGCCACAAAATGATGTCTATAATAATGATTGGTTACTTTTTATATAATGTTTTCGCAAAATAAAGGGGTCGTGAGCTGTTAGACATAGAAGATACTGTGCTTGGACCCAAGAGGGTCCCTTCTCTCTCCATATGGTGATCACTGTATATCTTTGTAAAATTGGGAGCACTAGATGAAAAGAAGGACTGTAGTCTTTATCTACAGATTTTAAGGTAAACTACCACTCAGTGTGGTGCCTTAATCCTCGGAGGCATCGATTACTTTGGGATTTTCCACTGGTGATCGGGGGCTGCGATTGGTGGAAACGTCTCCAAACCACAGAACAGAATGACCGCTGTTTGCTCTTCGGACTGGATGTGGCTACTACGCACTGTGCGGTGAGGTTTACTGTGGTCATTGCTGCTTTGTTGTTCTTCTCTGTTTTTCTCATATTTTGGATACTGAGGGAACATCAGGGAACTCAACCGGTCATGGACCGTCTAGACATAAAGCCAATAACTGAGTCTGAGATAAAACTCTGGGAAAGACCGGACAAGATGTTGATACAGGTAACAGAAGAAGTCATGATTCTGCGGACCAGGGGTGATTGGAAGGGGAGATAGAGAACTCCAGGAGTGGTTGACGAGCTGTCAAGAAGGTCACTTGCATATACCGTATCGTTTAGGCCACAATACCCCAGTCTGTACCAGTTACTGGTAGTGGGGTCGGAGTAGCAGACAAGCCATTTATATAACTAACTTCAAGTGTATTCACTGTAAGGGATCGCTCTCTGAGAAGTTGTTCAGGAGGGCTGGTCAGCAAAGACAGGATGCTTCACGAGAGAGAAGTGGTCAGAGTGAGGACTGACAGGGCTAAGGAGAGGCTTAACCCCTTATGGACCGGGCTCATTTTCACCTTCAGGACCAGGCCATTTTTTGCAAATCTGACCAGTGTCACTTTATGTGTGAATAACTTAAAAACGCTTTTACTTATCCAGGCTATTCTGAGATAGTTTTTTGGTCACATATTGTACTTCATGACACTGGTAAAATGAAGTAAAAATAATTCATTTTTATTTATAAAAAAAATACCAAATTTACCAAAAAGTTTGAAAAATTAGCAAATTTCCAAGTTTCAATTTCTCTACTTCTATAATAGATAGTAATACCTCCAAAAATAGTTATTACTTTACATTCTCCATATGTCTACTTCATGTTTGGATCATTTTGGGAATGATATTTAATTTTTTGGTGATGTTTCAAGGCTTAGAAGTTTAGAAGTAAATCTTGAAATTCTTCTGAAATTTTAAAAAACCAACTTTTTAAGGACCAGTTCAGGTCTGAAGTCACTTTGTGAGGCTTACATAATAGAAGCCACCTAAAAATTACCCCATTCTAGAAACTACACCCCTCAAGGTATTCAAAACTGATTTTACAAACGTCGTTAGCCCTTTAGATGTTCCACAAGAGTTAATGGCAAATGGAGATAAAATTTCAGAATAAAAATTTTTGGGCACATTTTCCATTTTTATAAATTTTTTCCAGTAACAAAGCAAGGGTTAACAGCCAAACAAAACTCAATATTTATTGCCCTGATTCTGTAGTTTGCAGAAACACCCCATATGTGGTCGTAAACTACTGTACGGCCACACAGTAGGGCGTAGAGGGAAAGGTGCGCCGTGTGGTTTTTGGAAGGCAGATTTTGCTGGACTGGTTTATTTACACCATGTCCCATTTGAAGCCCCCCTGATGCACCCCTAGTGTAGAAACTCCACAAAAGTGACCCCATCTAAGAAACTACACCACTCAAGGTATTCAAAACTGATTTTACAAATGTCATTAACCCTTTAGGTGTTACACAAGAGTTATTGGCAAATATAAAGAATTAAAATTTTTGGGCAAATTTTCCATTTTAATCCATTTTTTCCAGTAACAAAGCAAGGGTTAACTGCCAAACAAAACTCAATATTTATTGCCCTGATTCTGTAGTTTGCAGAAGCACCCCATATGTGGCCGTAAACTACTGTACGGGCACTCAGTAGGGTGTAGAGGGAAAGGTGCGCCATGTGGTTTTTGGAAGGCAGATTTTGATGACTGCTTTATTTACACCATGTCCCTGATGCACTCCTAGAGTAGAAACTCCATAAAAGTGACCCCATTTTTGAAACTATGGGATAAGGTCACAGTTTTGTTGGGACTATTTTTAGGGTTCATATGATTTTTGGTTGCTCTATATTAAATTTTTGTGAGGCAAGGTTACTAAAATAGAAATTTACTAAAATAAAATAGAAATTTCATCTCCATTTGCCATAAACTGTTGAGGAACACCTAAAGGGTTAATAACGTTTGTAAAATCAGTTTTGAATACCTTGAGGGGTGTAGTTTCTTAGATGGTGTTGCTTTTATGGAGTTTCTACTAAAGGGGTGCATCAGGGGGCTTCAAATGGGACACAGTGCCAAAAAAAAGGCCATCAAAATCTGCCTTCCAGAAACCATATGGCGTTCCTTTCCTTCTGCGCCCTGCCGCGTGCCCGTACAGTAGTTTACGGCCACATATGGGCTGTGTTTCTGTAAACTGCAGAATCAGGGTAATAAATATTAAGTTTTGTTTGGCTGTTAACCCTTGCTTTGTTACTGAAAAAAACTGATTAAAAAGGAAAATTTGCCAAAAAATTGCTGTTTTGGCACCGTTATTATTTCATTTTTTTATGGGATGGGAGGATGGTTTTATTGGCACTATTTTGGGGGGCATATGACTTTTTGATAGCTTGCTATTACACTTTTTGTGATGTAAGGTGACAAAAAAATACCTTTTTTTGCACCGTTTTTATTTTATTTTTTTTGACCGTGTTCATCTGAGGGGTTAGTTTATGGGGTATTTTTATAGAGCAGATTCTTACGGACGCGGCGATACCTAATATGTCAACTTTTTTATTTATTTTAGTTTTACAAAATAATATTTTTGCAAAAATTTTTTGTTTTTGTTTTAGTGTCTCAAGTCTGAGAACCAATGTTTTTTTCCGATTGTCAGTGGCTAAATGGAATTAAAATTGGGGAAGGGGATTATAAATTTAGTACTCCATGGAAGTGTGGTACTCCCTGAAGCAACCGTCAATGCAGAGGCCCGGATGATCGGGGCACATGTCGCACTGAGTGGTGGTGTCCTTCCGTATCCCCCTCCTGTGACACACTCTGCACCTTTTTTGGGTCCGTCCCTTCTTTCCAGTATGGGAGACCACACCTGGAAAGTGTTGGCCAGGGACGATCCTGGCGCCTCCAGTTCCCGAGGTACTCCGGCCTGCTCTTTCCCTGTCCGAAAAGATCAGGGCCTTGAGGACTGCCTCATAGAACTGAAGAAATGTCCCTGTGCTGCCAGCGCTTCAGGATAGTACAAAAGAGTTGTACAAGGCAACCTGTACCAAGTAGACCTCAACTTTTTTGTACCAGGCCCGGGTTTTGAGCATGGCATTATATGGCTTGAGGACTTGATCAGAGAGATCATCTCTTCCCATATACCGATTGTAGTTGACGATACAATCGGGCTTGAGGACCGTTGCCGCGGTACCTCGCACAGAGACAGGGGTGATGCCGTTACCATGAATTGTGGACAGTACAAGGACATCCCTCTTGTCCTTATATCTGACCAGCAACAGGTTTCCACTCGTAAGGGCACGGGTCTCACCCCCTGGGGATAGGTACCTGGAGGGGGTGGGTAGGGAGGCCGCGTTGATTTTTCCGCACGGTCCCACAAGCAGACGTGGATCTGGCGGCGAGGGACTGTAACAAGGGGATACTAGTATAAAAGTTATCCACGTAAAGGTGGTAACCTTTATCTAGCAGTGGGTGCATAAGGTCCCACACAAGTTTCCTGCTAACACCCAGAGTGGGGGGACATTCTGGGGGTTGAATACGGGAATCTCGCCCCTCGTACACATGAAACTTGTAAGTGTACCCTGAGGTACTCTCACAAAGTTTGTACAGCTTCACGCCATACCTCGCCCGCTTAGAGGGCACATACTGGCGGAAAATGAGCCTCCCCTTGAACGCAATGAGAGACTCATCAACCGCAACCTCCCTTCCAGGTACATAGGCCTCCATGAATTTGGCCCCAAAGTGATCGATGACCGGCCTGATTTTGTACAGGCGGTCATAGGCAGGATCACCTCGGGGGGGGACATGCTGCATTATCTGCATAATGCAGGCATTTCCGGATGGCCTCAAACCGGGAGCGTGTCATGGCCGTACTGTAAAGTGGGGCCTGGTATAGGACGTCCCCACTCCAGTAATGCCTGACACTGGGTTTCTTGACCAGGCCCATATGCAGCACGAGGCCCCAAAATGTCCTCATCTCGGCTGCACTGACCGGCGTCCAGCCACCGGGCCTAGCAAAAAGGAGCCCGGGTGTTGAGCAAAGAACTGTTGGGCGTACAGGTTCGTCTGCTCCACCATCAGATTCACCAGTGGGTTACTGAAAAAAAGAGTAAAGTAGTCGTATTCAGTGAAGCCCACTGTGGAAATCTGGATTACTGCTTGGCCAACAAAATCCGGAATCGCGGGCTCAAAATGCTCTGGGGTACACCAGACAAGTTCACTGGTAGGGGGCTCCGTTGGACTTAACTGGTGGGCCGGAAGGCTAGTACAAGCCCCAGAGCTGCTGGCATGGCGGTCCCCTTGCTCCGCCTGGCGGTGTCTCTGCCGCCTTGGGGGCTCATCATCATCGCTAGATGATTATGAGGACGCGGATGACAAGAGGAAAGTGGGGTCATCCTCATTGGGGCTCTCGGACTCTGAGGCAAGCAGGGCGTATGCCTCCTCGGCCGAGAAAGTCCGGCGGGCCATAGGGGAGTGTGTGTGCGTGGAAAACTTTATTTAGTGTGTGTGGGGGCACTGGTGTTCGTGGACTTTGCCCTAAACCTAACAGAAAAAAAATATATAAAGAAAAAAAGTGAAAACCCAAATTCAGCCGTCCAAAAGCTGATCACCGGTGGCCAGACACTAAGAGTGACGGCCACAGTCAGCGTACGCAGAAAGAAAAAAAAATGCTGCGCCCCAAAAAATGTGTGTGTGGGGTGGGGGGGGGGGGGCAGGGGGTAAGCTGCAGCACCCCTGGGGGTTCTAGGGTCACACAGCCGTGACGTGGACCCCAGACACCCGATCAGGGTGATGCACAGTTAAAACTTGTTTCCCCTAAACTTTCCCTGGATATCCCTGCTTAACCTAACCTGTCCCTAACCTTTCCCTATGTACCTTTTAGTGCCAGATGGCACTGTGGAGGGTCAGAAGGGGGGTGCTGGGCAGAGATGGGGGTGCTGGGCACAGATCTGACGCTGCTCCTCTCTCCACAGGCTCCGGACACAGAAAGGGAAAGGAGGCAGAGCCGCAGAGAGTTTAAACCTCCTGCCCGCCCTGCAGCCAATCAGAGCCGCAGGAAGTTTAAACAGTTTATTAGCTCTGCAGCCAATCAGAGCCGATCCTGAGAGGTGATGTCACCATCACCTCTCAGGATCGCAGGATGGTGATCGGTGGTGTATTATCACACCACCGATCACCATCCTGTTCCGGGTTATCGGGTCACTAGAGACCCGAATAACCCGCAAACGCAGCAAACCGCAGGTCTGAATTGCTGCCGCGATCGCCGATACCCCCCCCCCCCCGCATTGTCCACCACTCCATACACTTCTATGGGGCTGATGGAAATGGCCTGGTCTATTTTCAGCACTCCTGTAGAAAGGAATGGAGGTGGCCGCGCCTGCGTGTTGCACCCTCCGGCACTTTGTGGGCTCCGTTCTAAGGATAGGTGCGGGTCCCAGAGGTGGGTGAGTACCCCTGAGTCCAGCAGGCTACAGAGAGACAGATGATAAAGAGCACATGGACATCTGCTGTGGTGAAACTGGCTGTAAGTTGTAGTGCACCAGTGGCTGCATCAGGGGCCCCACGTTTACTACCAATACAAGAACGTTCAGAGGGCCCAGCAGAACAGGAAGCTGCAGGGGCCCAACAGCAGGTTGTGTACAACTGGAATCCGTATAAACTCTGGTGACCGTCAGGCTATTATTATAGGATAACAGTGGGCAGAACTACAACTCCCAGCATGTCCAGATTATTAAAGGATATCAGAAGAGAGAACTAAAACTCCCAGCATGTCCAAACTGCTATTATAGGATAACAGTGGGCAGAACTACAACTCCCAGTATTTTCCCAGCACTTCCTAGTTCTCTTTTTCTCCAAAGCTCAGCCTCTTATGTCACATGACCATCAATCACGCCTCTATTCCTGCTGTGCCCCGCCCCCTCAGGCAATGACATCACCCCACAAGTTCTTTACACCCCTTCTCATCTCCACTGCTGAGCCCCGCCCCCTGTACTGACCACATGATAGTGACATCATCACAGGTCCTACACCACCTCCTCTCCACTGCTGAGCCCCGCCCCCTGAACTGATCACAGGACAGTGACATCACCCCAGGTCCTTCACCACCTCTTTTCTTCTCCACTGCTCAGCCCCGCCCCTTGATCACATGACAGTGACATCACCCCAGGTCCTTCAGCTCTGGCAGTGCAGCAGATACTGGGCAGGTCCTGGTCGGTAGTCAGGGCTCTTGTTCTCTCTGGTATCAGCCATTCCTCCAGCCTGCAGGTAAGATGAGCTGTGATTAGAGATGAGCAAAGTTTTCGAAAATTTGATTCGGACACTTTACTGAATTTTTCCCCAAAAATTGCTTTGTTCCGAATGAATTTGTCATGAATCGCGTTAAAACGTCTATTTCCTGGCTGCAAAGAGCCTTTATAGCGGTGTAGAACACTGTGCCTGTATAGTGGTGTAGAACACTGTGCCTGTATAGCGGTGTAGAACACTGTGCCTGTATACTGGTGTAGAACTCTGTGCCTGTATAGTGGTGTAGAACACTGTGCCTGTATAGTGGTGTAGAACACTGTGCCTGTATAGCGGTGTAGAACACTGTGCCTGTATAGCGGTGTAGAACACTGTGCCTGTATAGCGGTGTAGAACACTGTGCCTGTATAGCGGTGTAGAACACTGTGCCTGTATAGGGGTGTAGAACACTGTGCCTGTATAGCGGTGTAGAACACTGTGCCTGTATAGCGGTGTAGAACACTGTGCCTGTATAGTGGTGTAGAACACTGTGCCTGTATAGCGGTGTAGAACACTGAGCCTGTATAGCGGTGTAGAACACTGTGCCTGTATAGCGGTGTAGAACACTGTGCCTGTATAGCGGTGTAGAACACTGTGCCTGTATAGCGGTGTAGAACACTGAGCCTGTATAGCGGTGTAGAACACTGTGCCTGTATAGCGGTGTAGAACACTGTGCCTGTATAGCGGTGTAGAACACTGTGCCTGTATAGCGGTGTAGAACACTGTGCCTGTATAGAGGTGTAGAACACTGTGCCTGTATAGCGGTGTAGAACACTGTGCCTGTATAGGGGTGTAGAACACTGTGCCTGTATAGCGGTGTAGAACACTGTGCCTGTATAGCGGTGTAGAACACTGTGCCTGTATAGCGGTGTAGAACACTGTGCCTGTATAGCGGTGTAGAACACTGTGCCTGTATAGCGGTGTAGAACACTGTGCCTGTATAGCGGTGTAGAACACTGTGCCTGTATAGCGGTGTAGAACACTGTGCCTGTATAGCGGTGTAGAACACTGTGCCTGTATAGCGGTGTAGAACACTGTGCCTGTATAGCGGTGTAGAACACTGTGCCTGTATAGCGGTGTAGAACACTGTGCCTGTATAGCGGTGTAGAACACTGTGCCTGTATAGCGGTGTAGAACACTGTGCCTGTATAGCGGTGTAGAACACTGTGCCTGTATAGGGGTGTAGAACACTGTGCCTGTATAGCGGTGTAGAACACTGTGCCTGTATAGCGGTGTAGAACACTGTGCCTGTATAGGGGTGTAGAACACTGTGCCTGTATAGCGGTGTAGAACACTGTGCCTGTATAGCGGTGTAGAACACTGTGCCTGTATAGCGGTGGAGAACACTGTGCCTGTATAGCGGTGTAGAACACTGTGCCTGTATAGCGGTGTAGAACACTGTGCCTGTATAGCGGTGTAGAACACTGTGCCTGTATAGCGGTGTAGAACACTGTGCCTGTATAGCGGTGTAGAACACTGTGCCTGTATAGCGGTGTAGAACACTGTGCCTGTATAGCGGTGTAGAACACTGTGCCTGTATAGCGGTGTAGAACACTGTGCCTGTATAGCGGTGTAGAACACTGTGCCTGTATAGCGGTGTAGAACACTGTGCCTGTATAGCGGTGTAGAACACTGTGCCTGTATAGCGGTGTAGAACACTGTGCCTGTATAGCGGTGTAGAACACTGTGCCTGTATAGCGGTGTAGAACACTGCGCCTGTATAGCGGTGTAGAACACTGTGCCTGTATAGCGGTGTAGAACACTGTGCCTGTATAGCGGTGTAGTACACTGTGCCTGTATAGCGGTGTAGAACGCTGTGCCTGTATAGCGGTGTAGAACGCTGTGCCTGTATAGCGGTGTAGAACGCTGTGCCTGTATAGCGGTGTAGAACGCTGTGCCTGTATAGCGGTGTAGAACGCTGTGCCTGTATAGCGGTGTAGAACGCTGTGCCTGTATAGCGGTGTAGAACGCTGTGCCTGTATAGCGGTGTAGAACCCTGTGCCTTGCAGTAACACACATAGGGAGTCTGCTGTGGTAGTGAAATAATACTGTGAGTCCCTATGACATGCAGATGACAGGCGTCGCTCTTACAATCACTGCACACTTCACTTATTTGGGCAGTCACAGGGCCAAAACTGACCAAATAACTCAAGTATGAACTCAGCCTTACAGGTCGATGTTAGCGCCAAGAAGAAGCGCACTCCTTTTACACTGTCGTCAGCTGATCCCACATAGATGTCTACAGAACCTGTTCTATTAACCCTTTCAGGACCCTGCCATTTTCCACCTTAAAGAGGACCTTTCATCAGTTTAGCCATAGTCTAATTATGGTCTTACCTTATAGGGCGGCCCCCACTAATGCCATGGCGCTTTCTTTTTTTTTTTTCAAAGGACGTTCCCCCGCCCCATTCGTCCACTCTTGGCTCCGTTGATTTCGGCGCCTTATATTATAATGAGCCGACTCGGTTATACTAGGCGGAGACTCGCAGTTTCGCTGGGGGCGGTTCTCTTCTCCCTGGCTGTGAGTGCATCCAATCAGAGCACACCGCTCTTAGCCAGGGAGAATGAGCTCCTGCCTGCCCGGAATCCTCTGCCGCAAGTGTGAAAGTACCCTTAATTAATTTTTTCCAGTAACAAAGCCAAACAAAACTCAATATTTATGGCCCTGATTCTTTAGTTTACAGAAACACCCCATATGTGGTCGTAAACCGCTGTACGGGCTCACGGCAGGGCGCAGAAGAAAAGGAACGCCATACGGTTTTTGGAGGGCAGATTTCACTGGGATATTTTTAAGTTGCCATGTCACATTTGAAGCCCCCCTGATGCACCCCTAAAGTAGAAACTCCAAAACAAGTGAACCCATATTTTTTTTTATTTTTGGGGCGACTGTCTTATGTAGGGGCTAATTTTTTTCGGGATGAAATGACCGTTTGATTGGTACTATTTTAGGGTGCATATTACTTTTTGATCCCTTGCTATTAAACTTTTTGTGATTTAAGGTGACAAAAAATGGCTTTTTTGACACAGTTTTTATTTTATCTTTTTTACAGTGTTCATCTGAGGGGTTTGGTCATGTGATATTTTTATAGAGCAGGTTGTTACAGAGGCGGTGATACCTAATATGTATACTTTAAAAATTTTTTTTACATTTAACACAATATAAGCATTTTTTAAACAAAAAAAAATCATGTTTTAGTGTCTCCATAGACTGAGAGCCATTTTTTTTTGCGATTGTCTTAGGTAGGGGCAAATTTTTTGTGGGACGAGGTGATGGTTAGATTGATACTATTTTGGGGGCATACGCCTTTTTGATTGCTTGGTGTTGCACTTTTAGTGATGTAAGGTGACAAAAAAGTTTTTTTTTTAGCACAGTTTTTATTTTATTTTTGATGGTGTTCACCTGAGAGGTTAGGTCATGTGATATTTTTATAGAGCCGAGCCGGTCGATACGGATGCGGCGATAGCTAATATATCTACATTTCTTTTTTTCCCTATTTTGTACAATTTTTTCTTTTACTTTATTTTGTGAAAATTATGCTTTTTTTTTTTTGCTTTTTTTTTTACTTGAAACTATTAATTATTTTTGTAAAACTTTTTTTTCACTTTATTTTTTGCCCCACTCTGGGACTTCAACTTTTAGTGGTCTTATCCCCTTTACAATGCATCACAATACTTCTGTATGTAATGCATTGGCTATAAGTGTATTACACAGTGTAATACAGGGGGCTGGATCTCACAGGCTGTCACGGAAGGCATCGGGCTGCCTTCCCTGCCATCTTGTCCGTGTCACAGCAGTGCAGTGACCCAAAGGCCACCCCGCACCCGGCAGGATCCCGCACGTGCCACGGCAGTTCGAGACTTAATGTGCCGGCATCTGTATTTTCACTGATGCTGGCGCATACAGAAGGAGTCCGGCTATCAGTGATTGCCGGACTTCTGGCGCTGATCGGGCGGGCGTAGCTACTTCACCCTCCCGATCAGCCTGCCGTACATGTACGGCGCTGGTCCTTAAGTCACGTCCATTAGCGCCATACATGTGAGGCGCGGGTCCTTAAGTCACGTCCACCAGCGTGGGTCCTTAACGCCTATACAAGTAGAGCCCCCCCGACAGAGTGGAGAGGGTGTTAGCAGTAAGTTTGTGTTGACATCACTGTTTATTTCTCCCTTCTTCTGATCCATCTCAGGAACAACGCCAATGACATCATTCATCCCGTAGTCCTGGCGACTAACAAATTAAAGTGGCCTCCTCAAAGGGCCTGAGCAAACGGCTGGTGTCACACATGAGCTGCCACTGGCTAACGTCAAAGTTACACAGGGGAGTGTTCCTGTTCACCTGCATCATCAAGAAATCGTTCACCGCCTTACCTCTGCTCCTATTGTTGGTCCAGCATGTGGACGGTGGAGTTCCAACTTGTGGAATGTCGCATATGAGGTGATGTTGGGGAACACTATTCTTCCTTTGCAGCTCAAGGAGGGCGTGTTTTGCAGTGTAAAAGGGGCTAAGGTGCATGCACAGTTTCCTGACCTTTTTCAAGACGTCTTGCAGTTCAGTGGAAAACCTCAGGAACTGGGTAACAACCAGATGCTGGATGACACTGGCAGCCTGGCTGCGACTGCTGCTACCACCACCCCTTTTTCTGCTGCTATTTCTGCTGGCTCCAGCAATATTTTTGGCACTGCCCGTTCCCTCAGGGGGCCCTGGCACCTGTCTGTTTGACATACTGTACTAGGATTAGAATTCTTAAAGGTCTGTGACATCACTGGGGGTGGCCATCTGCTGATTGCCTGGCTGCATTGCATTACGGGTGATCTCTTGTTCCCGGGCTTCTTACTTGTTTAGCCACCATTTTAGGAAAAAATCGATTCGTTACTACGATATGGCAGGAAATTTGGATTCATTGCGAATCAAATTCTACTTTTTATGCTTCGATACGCCCAACACTAGCTGTGAGGAGACAGTGTGGTGGAGAGCTCAGACATGTCACCTCTGGAGATTCTCCTCCATTACACACAAAGAATCCTTCTCCGCTCCTCAGCTTAGTATGATGGGAGTAGTAGTGGGGATAGTGGGGGTTGTCATCATTCGCTGGCCCCTGACTGTCCTGGTGAGGGGCCCCTGCCTCCAGGAGGAGAATGAATGGAGAGGGGCCCGGCCTGAGCTCAGCTCTCTCCAGTCTCTTCTCTAGGAGTTCTGGACACAGCTGAGCACAGCCCAGAGGTGGGACCTGCATCTATCAGACATGTATCTCCTGTGGAGCCACCAGAGATCTCCATGTTGGGGCCCCTGGAATCCAGGTGGTGGGGGCTCTGAGAAGCGGGGCCCCTCCAGGCTCAGGAAGTGCGGTTCTGGAGGTGACATCTGGTCTTGTCCCCTGGATGATTTCCTCTCCTCTTCTCATAAAGGCGCCTGCAGTACTAGAAGCCTCCAGCTCCTCCAGTTCTCTCCTCTTCTCCTGAACGACCACCAAGGATGGACAGGAAGGAGATCAGCAGAAGAATATTAGACCTCACATTGGAGATCATCTCCCTGCTGAGCGGAGAGGTAAACTTTTCTAGATTTCTCTCCTCTTTATTGTATTCTGTAACAAGTCAGACATCGGGAAGGAGAATCCATCATAGGAAGTAATAGGAAGAGTCCAGGGTCCTGGAGAACGGCCTCCAGACCTTCCAAGTGATGGAGAGCCTGAAGATCAGCCCCCAATATAGTGAGTGATGTGTCATGTGACCAGTGACCAATAGTCATGTTGTAGGAGCCATGAGGAGGTAAGTAGGCACGTTGTACCAGGAGGAGAGGGCGGAGGAGAGCACATGGCCCCTGAAGGGTTTATTCCCTAAGTGTCTCTCTCCATCCACAGGAGTACACAATAGTGAAGAAGACATCGGGGGACTGTGTGACTCCCATCATCCATCTCCAGGAGTCAGGAGGGCGGAGCAGGACCCCTCCCCCCATCACAGAGCCTCCCCCTCACCCCCTGATACATGAGCAGAAGATCCTAGAACTCACCCACAAGATGATGGAGCTGCTGACTGGAGAGGTGACACTGCTGGGAATGCTGGGAAATTCTCCAGTAACAGCACTGGAGGGGTCTGGGTGATGACGGTGTCATTGTGTTGTCAGGTTCCTATAAGGTGTCAGGACGTCACTGTCTATTTCTCCATGGAGGAGTGGGAGTATATAGAAGGACACAAGGACCTGTACAAGGAGGCCATGATGGAGGAGCACCAGCCTCTTATATCACAGGGTAAGAGCCGTCATGTGCAGTGTATACACGTGTGTGCAGTGACATGTAATGGAGGAGCACCAGCCTCTTATATCACAAGGTAAGAGCCGTCATGTGCAGTGTATACACGTGTGTGCAGTGACATGTAATGGAGGACCACCAGCCTCTTATATCACAAGGTAAGAGCCGTCATGTGCAGTGTATACACGTGTGTGCAGTGATATGTAATGGAGGAGCACCAGCCTCTTATATCACAGGGTAAGAGCCGTCATGTGCAGTGTATACATGTGTGTGCAGTGACATGTAATGGAGGAGCACCAGCCTCTTATATCACAGGGTAAGACCCGTCATGTGCAGTGTATACACGTGTGTGCAGTGACATGTAATGGAGGAGCACCAGCCTCTTATATCACAGGGTAAGACCCGTCATGTGCAGTGTATACACTTGTGTGCAGTGACATGTAATGGAGGAGCACCAGCCTCTTATATCACAAGGTAAGAGCCGTCATGTGCAGTGTATACACATGTGTGCAGTGACATGTAATGGAGGAGCACCAGCCTCTTATATCACAAGGTAAGAGCCGTCATGTGCAGTGTATACACGTGTGTGCAGTGACATGTAATGGAGGAGCACCAGCCTCTTATATCACAAGGTAAGAGCCGTCATGTGCAGTGTATACACATGTGTGCAGTGACATGTAATGGAGGAGCACCAGCCTCTTATATCACAAGGTAAGAGCCGTCATGTGCAGTGTATACACGTGTGTGCAGTGACATGTAATGGAGGAGCACCAGCCTCTTATATCACAAGGTAAGAGCCGTCATGTGCAGTGTATACACGTGTGTGCAGTGACATGTAATGGAGGAGCACCAGCCTCTTATATCACAGGGTAAGACTCGTCATGTGCAGTGTATACACGTGTGTGCAGTGACATGTAATAGAGGAGCTCCAGCCTCTTATATCACAAGGTAAGAGCCGTCATGTGCAGTGTATACATGTGTGTGCAGTGACATGTAATGGAGGAGCACCAGCCTCTTATATCACAGGGTAAGAGCCGTCATGTGCAGTGTATACACGTGTGTGCAGTGACATGTAATGGAGGAGCACCAGCCTCTTATATCACAAGGTAAGAGCCGTCATGTGCAGTGTATACACGTGTGTGCAGTGACATGTAATGGAGGAGCACCAGCCTCTTATATCACAGGGTAAGAGCCGTCATGTGCAGTGTATACACGTGTGTGCAGTGACATGTAATGGAGGAGCACCAGCCTCTTATATCACAGGGTAAGACTCGTCATGTGCAGTGTATACACGTGTGTGCAGTGACATGTAATAGAGGAGCTCCAGCCTCTTATATCACAAGGTAAGAGCCGTCATGTGCAGTGTATACATGTGTGTGCAGTGACATGTAATGGAGGAGCACCAGCCTCTTATATCACAGGGTAAGAGCCGTCATGTGCAGTGTATACACGTGTGTGCAGTGACATGTAATGGAGGAGCACCAGCCTCTTATATCACAAGGTAAGAGCCGTCATGTGCAGTGTATACACGTGTGTGCAGTGACATGTAATGGAGGAGCACCAGCCTCTTATATCACAGGGTAAGAGCCGTCATGTGCAGTGTGTACACGTGTGTGCAGTGACATGTAATGGAGGAGCACCAGCCTCTTATATCACAGGGTAAGAGCCGTCATGTGCAGTGTATACACGTGTGTGCAGTGACATGTAATGGAGCACCAGCCTCTTATATCACAAGGTAAGAGCCGTCATGTGCAGTGTATACACGTGTGTGCAGTGACATGTAATGGAGGAGCTCCAGCCTCTTATATCACAAGGTGAGACCCGTCATGTGCGGAGTTCCTCAGCTTAGGTTCCTTGGTGATCTGCAAAGGTGTTTTTTTAGTTTTGTGCTTCAGCGTTTTGCTTTCATTTATCCTGTGTTATTCCTGCCGTGTTTCAGTCCTGCTCCCATCCTACCTCTGAGCCCCTGCACTTTCAGTTCAGTACCCAGTCTGTCTGCCCAGTTTGTACTTTTGTCGAATTCCCAGTCTGTCCACCTTGCCAGTGCCTCTGCCACTACCCCTCCCTCAATCCACGTTAACTGTTTACCGCCTGGATCTTCAGAATGCAGTTACAAGTCCTGGTGCCTGTTCAGTCTGCTCTTGTGATTTTAGTGTATTTTTCCTGTTTTTGCTATACTGAGCTCCCGGTGCTTGCATCAAAATCCTTTAACGGGACTATCCCAGGAGGTAGTGATTTGGTTGCTTCCCTACAGTGAAGGCCAAATCTCTGTACAGGTGTTAAAGGGTGGTACACCAGAATAATGCTCTTAAGGTTAGTTCAAAGACAAACCAGGTAATTGGCACACTGGGTCCACACTCACTGATCCGTTACTAGAGACTTGGAGTCTGGTGGAAAGGAGACTTGGAGTAGTTGTTTTACCTCCTACATAAACCTTGTCTGATGAAGGTATTTACTGTTGGTTCTCTCTCTAGAAATTTACAGCTGATGAGTCCTTGAGACATTTTTGCTTGGTAGTGTGATGTAGTATGTTCTTAAGAAAATTATCCCTTATCCCCTGCCATATAAAATTGTATCCTCATCCTCAGAATGTACTATTGTGGAGAACGAGCCATCAGCCCACTGCCCATAATTCACTCAAAGACCAGATGTTGCTTCAGTATGTGGCTTGCTAGTTGCTGGACCTCGGCACAGGTGGTGAGGAGCAGAACATTGATCACTAAACCTAGAAGTGAAGGAGCTGAGAGAAGTGTCTGATCTATAGACCTACATTTACAGGAGGCCATGTATTCAGTCACTGTCTGCTTGTGTCTCCACAGAAGGATCCAGGAGGAGAAATCCACCAGAGAGATGTCACCACCCTCTGTATTCCCAGGACTGTCCAGAGGAGAAGGTCCCAGAGAACCCTCAGGTAGATGGAGCTGAGCCCTATACACATCTATATAGGGGGGTCCTGCAGTCATAGAGGGGTCATAGATGGTGGGGGTCTCTTCTGTGGATCTGTTAGATTTCCCACCTGTCTGCTGTATTGTACTGAATTGTTACAGATGACAAATCAGGGGGAAGATGTGACTGATATTAAAGTGGAGGATGAAGAAGAGCGGATGATGGGCGATCCCCCGTGTAAGAGTGAGGTGGAGGAGGACATTCCAGGAGATGTCACCACAGGTATGGAATCATGACTGAAGGAAGTGATATCAGATTCTGTCCTTGGTGTCTTCAGGGCAGGAGGAGAATCTGATCACTGGCTGCTGAGCTTCTCTTTGATTGGAGATGTCCTCATCATATCATGAAGTGTTATCCAGCTGACGGTGATCTCTGATCAGATTCTTCTCTGATCCCGGCTGTTCCTGCAGGACATGACGGTCAGTCACATCCACACACCCACTGGGGACTATGTGGGCACAGCTTTTGTGTCTGTGCTATCATGATGGATACATGTACACCATTGTGCTGGAATTGCATGCCGCCAGTGATCTACATGTACCTCATTGGGCAGGAAAGTGTCACTTTGGGCTCGTCAGCAGACATTACAAGAAATCCAGATATTTGGGTGATTTCCTCAGTAAACGGTTAAATCAAATAAGTTAGTGAAGAAATCCCCCAATAATTAAAGACCATGTTGATGTATCTATATGAAGGATTGTTTTTTGTATGACGAGTTGTATTGTTGTCACAGTCACTGTACTTTGCAGTGGACTCCATTCATCAGTGACCAGTGTTCATACTGGATTGTTACCCCATAATGGCATAGCAGAGTTCCAGTAGCCCTCTCTTTGGTCAGCCTGTAGATGTGGACACTGTATAAATGATGGATATATCCATCATGGTTCAATTGGAGGTTAAGCCATACATGTGCTTTATGACACGGATTTTCCTAGAGACTCTACCAGATTCATCTAAGGTCTAAGAAATCCATCTAATAATGAATGCAGTTTGTGTTGCTGAATGTGGTGAGGAATCCTTGGTGAGATGTATTACAGTGCTGGCAGAGGATTTGTTTGATAGGCAGACATGTTTGGTATTTAAAATGTTTGAGTTTTATAAAATCATGGTTTATGTAATGAAAGTGGTGACTGGGTGTGAGATTAGTAGAAAGAATCAGTCGCTCTGGAAACAGGTGGTGCTCATATCCTGGGTTGCAGACCCATACACCCAAGTAGAAGAAGTGATCAGCACTCACTTCTTGATGGTAATAAATCTTCACTTTATTGCCATATACAAAGTACAGACATCGGCCTGTATTCCGCTTATGGCAATAAAGTGAAGATTTATTAGCATCACAAAGTGAGAGCTGATCCCTTCTACTTAGGTTCAGGAGTATACAGTGGAAACCCCCTCTATTCCGCTGCTAAATAAGCAATTTTGCTCATGTGATTTTAGTGAAAGACTGGAATCCCACATGCAGTTTTTGATGCAGTTTTTTTGAGCAAAAGACATAACTGGATTGAAAATGTATTGCTTACAGTATATCTCTCCATCCTGCTAGTTTAACTTTGAGGCCTTATACGATATTATTATTATTATTATTATTCATTTTATCGTTTGAAAAAACATCTCAAATACCACTTTTTATCTTAACAGAAAATTCCAGTAAGAATTCTGAAGGAAATGTCACGTTATCACCAAACTATAATATAGAAGATGAAGACATCATTCAGCGCCCTTCAGGAGAAAACCTATTTAATGTACATCCATTACTTTACAGTACAGATCTATTATATAACCCCCCCAATCATGAAGAATCTTCTTCTGACCAATCACACATTGTTACTGCAAGTACAGGTCAGAAAAGGGGTGAAAGGTTTCAATGTGGTAAAGAGTTCACAAAAAGCTCAGATCTTTCTACTCACAGAAGAATTCACACAGGAGAGAAGCCATACTCCTGTTCTGAATGTAGGAAGTGCTTCACAGAGGAATCAAGTCTTGTTAGACACAAGAGACGTCACACAGGAGAGAAGCCGTATTCATGTTCAGAATGTGGCAAATGTTTTACGCAGACATCAAATCTTGTTAAACATCAGAGAGTTCACTCAGGAGAGAAGCTGTATTCATGTATTGAATGTGGGAAATGCTTTACACAAAAATCGGATATTGTTAGACATGAAAGAAGTCACACAGGGGAGAAGCCATATTCATGTTCAGAATGTGGAAAATGTTTTGCACAGAAATATAATCTTGTTAAACATCAAAGAATTCATACAGGAGAGAAGATGTATTCATGTTCAGAATGTGGGAAATGTTTTACACAAAAATCAGATATTGTTAGACATGAGAGAAGTCACACAGGAGAGAAACCGTATTTATGTTCAGAATGTGGGAAATGTTTTACAGACAAATCAAATCTTGTTAAACATCAGAGAATGCACACAGGAGAGAACCTGTTTTCATGTTCGGAATGTGGAAAATGTTTTATTAGTAAAGCCAAACTTAGTTATCATCAGAGAAGTCACACAGGAGAGAAACCGTATTCATGTGTGGAATGCAGAAAGTGCTTTACAGAGAAATCAAGTCTTGTTAAACATCAGAGAATTCACACAAGAGAGAAGCTGCATTCATGTTCACAATGTGGGAAATGCTTTAATAATAAAGCCAAACTTAAGGAGCATCAGAGAAGTCACACTGGAGAGAAACAATTTTGATGTCCTATGTGTGGAAAATGTTTTACAAGAAAATAAAGATTTAAACATATCAGAGAATTGTCATATTAAAGTTAAAAAAAAGATACATTTAAAATGGCAGGTTATTTATGGACATTAGCCGATTTAATAAGAAGGTTATTTTTTGGGTAGAATTGTACTAAATCTGCCAAATGACCACATTATATTTATTAGAGGTCAACTAAGGAGGAAGGCCATGGAGGAAAAGCATATAAGGAAGAGAAGAAGAGCCTTGTTTACTTCCAGAGCAGAGATCAATTGTCCCCATGAACCTTGCTTCTTATCACTGTATTCATAGTTACATTGTTAATATGATTGAAAAAAGCCTTCAAGTTCAACCAAGGGATAGATGGGGACGTGAATCACAGAAGGAAGTGAGTCTCGGATTTCTACACATTTTCATAAGCATTAATGTTGTTTACTTTTAAGAATTCATCTAAACCCTTTTTAAACCCGTCCACTGTTCCTGCTGTGACCACGTCCTGAGGAGTCTATTCCACAGATTCATAGTTCTTACAGTAAAGAAACTTTGACGCCTCTGGAAACTGAACTTTTTCTTCTCCAGTCGGAGGCAGTGCCCCCTTGTCTTTTGAGGGAATTTTACATGGAACAGTTTTTTGTATGGCCCATTTATATATTTGTATAGGTTAATCATGTCCCTCTTAGACATCTCTTCTCAAGACTAGATACATTTAGTTCTTTTAATCTTTCTTCATAACTAAAACGCTCCATGCTCCTTGTCAGTTTAGTCGCTCTCTGTACTTTTTCCAGTTCCAAATCATCCTTTCTATGGATTGGTGCCTATAAATGAACTGCATATTCCAGATGAATATGCATATTCCAAAGCTTTGTAAAGTGGTGATATTACATCCCTGCCCCGCGAGTCTATGCCTCGTTTAATTCATGACAATATTCTGATAGCCTTAGAAGCAGCTAATTGACATTATATGCTGTTTAATCTACGATCTACAAGGACACCCAAATCCTTCTCTATAAGTGACTCTCCCAGTGCTACATCACCTAGGACATATGAAGCACAGAGATTATTATTACCTGATCCTTCTCTATAAGTGACTCTCCCAGTGTTACCTCCCCTAGGACATATGAAGCACGGAGATTATTACTACCAAGATTCATAACTTTACATTTGTCCACATTGAACTTCATTTGCCAAGTTCATGCCCAATCACTCAGAGTGTTCAAGTCAGCTTGTAGTTTTTTGGACATCTTCCGTAGACTGCACAGTACTACACAGCTTAGTGTCCTCTACAAAAATAGAAATGGTACTATTAATCCCGTCCTCGATATTATTAATAAATAAATAATAGAGGACCCAGCACTGAACCTTGGGGTCACCACTTATAACCCGGGACCATTCTGTATAGGAATCATTGACCACAACTCTCCGGACACGGTCCTTCAGACAGTTTTCAATCCAATTACAAACTCTACTTTCCAAGCCTATAGATCTTACTTTACCTATTAAACGTCTATGAGGGACAGGATAAAAAGCCTTTACAAAATCCAGAAACACTACATCCACAACCGCCCCTCTGTCCAGGCTTATACTTACCTCACTACATCCACAGCCACCCCTCTGTCCAGGCTTCTACTTACCTCACTTCATCCATAGCTGCCCCTCTGCCCTTTGCCATAAATGGCTGCATAGTGGTCTTGTGCTCCTACGCAGACCTCAACCCATTCTGTGCCGCACTGGACTTGCCAGTACCTAACCTCTCTGACTGGGAGATTGCCACGACATCCCCACTTGTTTGACAGGTGACGGGAGGTAACAAGAGACGTCGACTGCCCTCGCCCAGAGTGATGTCTGCTGACCCTGGAGGAGCGTCCCCCTCAGCAAGACTGGCGCTCCCTGAACCCGGAGAAATAACCCCCCATCGCTAATGGACACGTTGGTGTGCCTGAACATTTTTCTTTGCCTTCTTGGGGAATCCACTGTTATCGCCCTCTTGGGGCCTAGAAAGTTATGATGGAGGACTTTTTTAGTCTGTTTATTTTAGGTATATAGTTCATCGCTTGTTTTTGGAACGTCTTATGGTGTCTGCATCTTCCTCTACTATAGCTGGCCAGCTAAGACCTGTCCTAGGTTGCTAATATAGCTTATATGTGTATATAGCCAGACCTGCCAATAACCTAAATACAGTTCCAAAATCAGAGTTATTTACTGTGACATCATGTTTGGATGTCATATAACTTATATTTTGTGTTCACAGAAGCAGAAAAGATAATATGCTTTTAAGATTCATTTATAGTGTAAGGTAAGCTCAGTGACGCAGCAGAAACAGAAAGCATAGTGTTAATCTGTTGTTGCTGGGCAGAAGTCTAGACCAATCGCAGGCGCAGCACTATGAAGTGCCTTTTGTGCTGTGGCATTAGAAGAATTTTGATATCTCTGACTTTTAGTCTAACCAGACTGTCTATTACTCTGCAATTCCTCTAGCGCCGTTCTATGGAAACAGTAGGTGTAAAGAGCACAGCAAATGCTTGAAATAACTTCTTTATTAACTTCAACCTTTCTTCATATATAACAATCACCTACTCCCTACTATTTCATACCCTTTTTCTCCCCCTCTGTGTCTTTCTTTTGCTCCCTTTTCCTCTCCAGTTCTTTCTCTCCCCCCACAGGGAGCAGCCTGGAGGAAGCACACCTGGAATACCTGCCCCCCAATCCTCTGATACTACCTTCATAGCAGGTAAGACCTTGCTACTCTACTCCTCCCAAACGGCGCTAGAGGAATTACAGAGTAATACACAGTCTGGTTAGACTAAAAGTCAGAGATATCAAAATTCTTCTAATGCCACAGCGCAAAAGGCACTTCATAGTGCTGCGCCTGCCACAGTGGAACTATTACCCTCAGAGGGCGAAGTGATAGCGCTCCTTAACTTGCACAGTAAAGAGCGCATTAGAGCAGCGGAGGGCCAGCATATACCGCCGTGCAGCAACTGTTCCTTGAGTGAGCAAGCAGACACCTCAGCGGAGCTACCATAAAAGAAAATAGAATGTGCACATTAGTCAAACTGCAGCCGACACTTAAAGTGGCAGAACGTCAAAGGCAAGATAGAGAAAGAGCGCCAACCCTCCTGCGATCCCTTGAGAGAGAAAGAGACGAATGGTGAGAGGCCAAAGTCCAGAGTTAGAGGGCCTGCACCGCTATCCTTGGAGAGACCACATACTGCAGTCAGCTAGTTTCCCGCCACTAGGCCCAAAGCCTGCAGCAGCGTATCTAAGCCAGCGCATCGCAAGTCATCCCAAAGACATACTGATAGGGACCTTAGATTGTGAGCCCATTTGGGGTCAGTTGGATACTAATGTCTGTAAAGCGCTGCGGAATATAGTAGCGCTATATAAGTGCATAAAATAAATAAATAAATAAGTCTCCTTTAAGACATTTGTTCCTGCAACTCTTCAGAATAAGGTCAGAGCTTTCCTTTTATTACTTATCATTGCATAAAGAGACTTTGTCATAAAGGCTTTGTCATAAAGAGACATTCTTGTGTTCAGATAAAGACTTTAAAGTAAAACAAAGGACAGTTTGTATTACACCAGTGTTTCTCAATTATTTTCTGTCATGCCCCCCCCTAGGAAGAAGAAAACATTTCGCGCCCCCCGCGCGACTGTAAATAGTATCATTTGTCGGGGGCCGGGGGCTCCCTCTCTCCAGCCATAGAGTTGATAGGCAACCGACGCAGCGTGGGACGCCGCTTGTGGACGACGGACACTTATGGGGGGATCTGTGGATGACGGACACTTATGGGGGGATCTGTGGATAACGGACACTTATGGGGGGGATCTGTGGATGACGGACACTTATGGGGGGGATCTGTGGATGACGGACACTTATGGGGGGGGATCTGTGGATGACGGACACTTATGGGGGGGGATCTGTGGATGACGGACACTTATGGGGGGGATTTGTGGATGACGGTCACTTATGGGAGGGATCTGTGGATGATGGACACTTATGGGGGGATCTGTGGATGACGGACACTTATGGGGGGATCTGTGGATGACGGACACTTATGGGGGGGATCTGTGGATGACGGACACTTATGGGGGGGATCTGTGGATGACGGACACTTATGGGGGGATCTGTGGATGACGGACACTTATGGGGGGATCTGTGGCTGGCACTGTTACAGGGGGATCTGTGGCTGGCACTGTTATATATGTGCCATCCACAGACCCCCCACCCCATAACAGTGCCATCCACAGTGCCCCCCCTCAGCCCATAACAGTGCCATCCACAGACCCCCCCATTGCCGTTCCAGTACAGTTATAGAATGTGTAAAATTAATAATGATTCTATTCATTAGGCCCCCTCTGTAGTAGAACATTCAATATATCCATCCTACTCACAGGGCTGTTATCGTAATCCAGGCCGGCCGGGCAGACGAGCGGCAGCGTCACTGACTGACGTCACGTGCCTGCGCCGCCTGCTTCATTCATAAAGTATGCCGGGCAGGCACGTGACGCTGCCGCTCGTCTGCCCGGCCGGCCTGGATTACGATAACAGCCCTGTGAGTAGGATGGATATATTGAATGTTCTACTACAGAGGGGGCCTCATGAATAGAATCATTATTAATTTTACACATATATTAGTATACCGGAGGGATAGCGCACCGCCCCACCGCTATTGCCGGCCCCCAGCTCCAGGCCCTGAACGAGCCCCCCTTTACGGAGCCTGGCGCCCCCCCTGGGGGGCGCGCCCCACTATTTGAGAAGCACTGTATTACACGGACTCAATTGCATTTAAAGTGAAAGTCATTTATTGCCTGCATTTATAGCTGTTACATTTAAAGTGGAAGTCATTTATTTCTGCATTTGTTAGTATTGCATTTAAAGTGAAAAGACTCTTAATATTCGTAATGATTGTTATAGCATTTAAAGTAAAATGTCTGAACCTAGTATTACCATTACCATATAGATAGAGTAGAGGGGGAAGAGCAAGGGAAACTGTCTGAGGTAGAAGAGTCTGATGCAGCATTAGTCTTGCCTCAAACAAATATAGCCCCAAACAGATGAACTAAGACGTTCATCACGTGCCAGAAAACTGACCCCAAAAATACTTGGGAATTTGGAGCAAGAAGCAGCATTAAAAAGAAAAAAGTTTGCCAGAATGTATGAGAAGTGGAAATTGTAAATCAAAGGCATTCGTGGAAAGTTAAAACAAGAAAGTATAAAAGGGAACTTGAGTGATATGGTAGAGACGGTAGAAGAATCTGAATCAGAGCTTATGGCAGCATATGTCAACCTGCAGTCGCTTACGACACCTTCCCAGGACTTTGTAAGGAACATGGACACATGTACTGTGGTCACTAAAGATTTAGTAAAGTTCATGAGATAACTATCTGCAGAAAACTATGACAAAGTTAAAGCAAGAAGTAGAATGAATGAGCTTTTTATGAGAGACTATGCTAGGTCCTTAGGGGGAACCACAATCTCAAGTGTGACTTCCTTCGCTAGCAGAAGTACCACCCATATATCAGAGTCCTCAAATACTTCAGCCAAAAGAAAGGAATTAGCTGAACAACTTGCTGTCAAAAAAGCAGAAATTGAGATGGAAGCTACCATCGAGGCGCAGCGCCAACGGATAGCTGAAATGGATGCACAACACCATCAAATGGAATCTAAAAGGGATGCACAATGCCATCAAATGGAGGCACAGCGCCATCAAATGGAGGCACAGCGCCATCAAATGGAAGCTGAAATCAAGGCACACCGGCAACAGATGAAAAGTGTGGAAAGGCAGAAAGACGTTAGGATCATAGAAGCCAGTCTCAGAGTACACGAAGAGGATATCAATCAGAGTAGTACTAAGTGAAGAAACAGACTCCTACTTTCCTTCATACGCCCAGGAGAATGGAAAGAAATCTCCAGCATTTAGTGAAGAAATAAGTTATTATCCTTCCATCCCTGCTCATAAAAACAAAGAGAGGCCTAGTCCAGTGTTAGGAAAAAGGTGTGTGAATTTACCCTCTATCTCTACCGGAAAAGATGAAGAAAAGGACTCGCCTAATTCAGAACTAAGTGAGAAAATAGAAGGGGATGATTCTATTCCTAGATGTCACGGCAATGCTCAGGAGAGTGTTACAAACCATTGTCCCAGCAAGACCACAGAGAACAGTCCTAGCTAGACTTCCCGTTCCGGAACCCACTATGTTTTCAGGAGACGTACTGAAGTTCATAGAGTGGAAGGCAAGTTTTGAAATTATCATTGAGCATCATTGCTTCAGTCAAGTCATTCTACCTTTAGATATATGTTGGTGGAGAAGCCAAGGAAGTTCTTGAAGGTAACTTCTATAGGAAAGACGAAGAAGCCTACAAGCAAGCTTGGGAAAAATTTAATGCAAGATATGGTCATCCTTTCTTAGTACAAAGAGCCTTTATAGAGAAACTGAATAACTGACCTAAAATAAGTCCTAAAGAACACTTCAGACTCCAAAAGAATGGTGACTTCCTACAAGCATGCAGCAATGCCATCCCACATGTTCAAGGACTGGAAGTACTGAAAGACTATCTAGAAAACCACAGGATGCTAACTAAGAAGTGGCTTCTAGTTGGAATCGCTATGTGACTAAACAGATCTAAGTAATAACTAATGTGGGGGGTTCAGTCAGCACAACCCTGTATGCAGGTGCAAATCACTATGGCGAAATACACATACAAACGCAAAAACAAATGCAATAGCACTCTGCAACCAGCACTCTGCCCTGCCTCTATGCTGGATGTTGAATGAGGCATTGGTGTACATTTTGACCAAAGCGTAATAAGCCACTCAACACGTCAAGGTCGCCTCTATGAGTGGTCCCTAACACTAGTACCTACCTGTTATGGGCCATGATAGCCACACAAAGTCCAGGGAGCGCAGGTACAGCATGCACGCCAGGCACACTCTGCTTTTAACCCCGTCCGGTGCCATGACAGCTTTCATCGGATCCAGGGATGCAAGTACCAACATGCATGCTGAGCCCACCATATACTTCTCCTGGAGCCAAATTGCTACTGGTAGGCGCTGTAAAAGTAGACTCAGTTTTATACTGAATTTAAAACCAGCCTCCAGGGCAGACTAACTGGTCAGGTGTGCATGACTGCATGGAGATCGCCACGCCTCCAATATATACTACAAAGCAAAAATGTGGGGGGTTCAGTCAGCACAACCCTGTATGCAGGTGCACATCGCTATGGCAAAATACACATACAAACCCAAAAACAAATGCAATCGCACTCTGCAACCAGCACTCTGCCCTGCCTCTATGCTGGATGTTGAATGAGGCATTGGTGTACATTTTGGCCAAAGCGTAATAAGCCACTCACCACGTCAAGGTCACCTCTATGAGTGGTCCCTAACACTAGTACCTACCTGTTATGGGCCATGATAGCCACACAAAGTCCAGGGAGTGTAGGTACAGCATGCACGCCAGCCACACTCTGCTTTTAACCCCGTCCGGTGCCGTGACAGCTTTCATCTGATCCAGGGATGCAAGTACCAACATGCATGGTGAGCCCACTATATACTTCTCCTGGAGCCAAATGGCTACTCGTAGGCGCTGTAAAAGCAGACTAAGTTTTATACTGACTTTAAAACCAGCCTCCAGGGCAGACTAACCAGTAGCCATTTGGCTCCAGGAGAAGTATATAGTGGGCTCAGCATGCATGTTGTTACTTTCATCCCTGGATCCGATGAAAGCTGTCACGGCACCGGACGGGGTTAAAAGCAGAGTGTGCCTGGTGTGCATGCTGTACCTGCGCTCCCTGGATTTTGTGTGGCGATCATGGCCCATAACAGGTAGGTACTAGTGTTAGGGACCACTCATAGGGGCGACCTTGACGTGGTGAGTGGCTTATTACGCTTTGGCCAAAATGTACACCAATGCCTCATTCAACATCCAGCATAGAGGCAGTGCAGAGTGCTGGTTGCAGAGTGCTATTGCATTTGTTTTTGTGGTTCTAAGTAAGAACTTACCAAGTTTTAAAGAGTTCTCTGAGTTCGTAAATGAGGAAGCATGGATAGCATGTAATCCAGTAACATCATCTTATATCTTAAAATCCTTAGAAGAAAGGCCTGCAAGAGACATAAGATATGCAACCAACACAGCAGCTAAAGGTCCAGATACCTACGAGAGCAAGTTCAAAGTCACTACTGGGATCAGTAGAGAGACAGAACCGACAAATCTTCAGACTACCTTCAAGTGTATGTTGTGTAGAGACAACCACTCCATACATAAGTGCCAAAAATTGAAGGCGAAGTCCCCAGAAGAAAAAAATAATTTGTGCTGGATAACCAACTGTGTTTAGGATGCCTAAGAAAAGGCCATGTTACTAAGGAGTGTAAGAAAAATGCAGCATTTTCAAAGGACGCCATCCTACACCACGACATGAAGAACGTCCAAAGAAGGATAAATCCTCAATACCTAAAGATAAAGGAAGAAAATAAAGTATCGGTATTCTCCTGCAGAGTGAGGGGGGGGGGGGAGAAAGCAATGGCACATCAAAGGTTGTACCAGTGTGCATTTCAAATCCTAAAAGGAGGAACAAGAAGGTATACGCCTATGCACTACTGGATGCCCAGAGTGACATCACCTTCATTGAACAAGAAATCTACAAGAAATTACAAGTGGCTACAGAACCAGTGAAGTTCAAACTCACTACAATGACAGGGAGAGACACATTAGTGAATAGTCAAAGGACTGAGAGTTAGAGGACTTCATTCAAACTGCACATTGGATCTACCTCCAGCTTATACAAAAGACGATATACCTCTAGATCGAGATCGCATACCTACCTGTGAAACAGCCAATGAATGGGAGCACATATCTGTCATATCTCATAAAATGTCCACTCTGAAGGAGTTTGGTGTTGGACTATTGATAGGCTACTATTGTCCCGAAGCCTTGGTACCACGAAAGGTAATCACAGGAGGAAAGTGTGAACCCTACGCTGTTCAAGCTGATCTAGGATGGGCTGTTAATGGAGGAAAACAGCAGATTGCAAACTCAAGACAGGTGACAGGATTGTGACCAAAATTTACCAACTGTAAGTCCAGCAAAAGTAATCAAGATCCTTGAATCCGACTTTGCAGACATAAGTTCTCAAGAAAAGAATGTATCCCAAGAAGACATAAAGTTCGTACACACTCTAGAAAAAAATATTTAGCAGAATCAACAACTTTCATCTTGAAATGCCCTTACGTTTTAGAGAACGACCTCGTCTGCCAAATAACAGAAATCTTGACCTAGCAAGATTGAGATGTTTGAAGAAAAAGATGGGAAGAGATCCCAAATTCAATCAGGATTATTTGAAATTCATAGAAGGCCTCCTCTAAGAAGGACATGCAGAGAAAGTTAATAACAAACCTAAAGAAGGAGAAGTTTGGTACATCCCACATCAAGGTATTTACCACTCAAAGAAACCAGATAAGATTAGAGTAGTATTTGATTGCTCAGCAAAGTACGATGGTGTTGCATTGAATGATCATATACTAAAAGGACCAGATCTTACAAACACTCTGCCTGGAGTACTCTGTAGATTCAGAAAGTATCCCGTAGCGGTCATGTGTGACGTTGAAAAGATGTTCTACCAGTTTCATGTAAAAAAATGACGATAGAGACTTCCTGAGATTTCTATGGTGGAAGGATGGAGATACACATACAGAGCCAGCAGAATACAGAATGAAAGTAAACTTGTTTGGAGCAGCATCATCTCCAGGTTGCGCCAATTATGGTATGAAGTACCTATCTAATCAGAATGAAAAGGATTGCCCATCAGCAGCAAATTTTTAGAAGAAAAACTTTTATGTAGATGATGGTCTTATAAGTATAGAGTCCACAGAATCTGCAATCAAACTAGTGAAAGAAAGCCAAGAGTTATGTGCAAGAGGAAACCTGCGCCTTCAAAAATTCATCTCAAATAACAGAGAGGTACTGCAATTAGAGTTGAGCGAACACCTGGATGTTCGGGTTCGAGAAGTTCGGCCAAACTTCCCGGAAATGTTCAGGTTCGGGATCCGAACCCGACCCTAACTTCGTCCCGAACCCGAACCCCATTGAAGTCAATGGGGACCCGAACTTTTCGGCACTAAAAAGGCTGTAAAACAGCCCAGGAAAGAGCTAGAGGGCTGCAAAAGGCAGCAACATGTAGGTAAATCCCCTGCAAACAAATGTGGATAGGGAAATGAATTAAAATAAAAATAAAATATATAAAAATAAACCAATATCAATTGGAGAGAGGTCCCATAGCAGAGAATCTGGCTTCACATCAGCAGAGAATCAGTCTTCATGCCATAGCAGAGAATCTGGCTTCACGTCACCCACCACTGTAACAGTCCATTGTCATATATTTAGGCCCCGGCACCCAGGCAGAGGAGAGAGGTCCTGTAACAGAGAATCTGGCTTCATGTCAGCAGAGAATCAGTCTTCATGTCATAGCAGAGAATCAGGCTTTACGTCACCCACCACTGTAACAGTCCATTGTCATATATTTAGGCCCCGGCACCCAGGCAGAGGAGAGAGGTCCCATAACAGAGAATCTGGCTTCATGTCAGCAGAGAACCAGTCTGCATGTCATAGCAGAGAATCAGGCTTCACGTCACCCACCACTGGAATAGGCCACTGTCACATATTTAGGCCCAGGCACCCAGGCAGAGGAGAGAGGTCCCATAACAGAGATTCAGGCTTCATGTCAGCAGAGAATCAGTCTTCATGTCATAGCAGAGAATCAGGCTTCACGTCACCCACCACTGGAACAGGCCACTGTCACATATTTAGGCCCAGGCACCCAGGCAGAGGAGAGAGGTCCCATAACAGAGATTCAGGCTTCATGTCAGCAGAGAATCAGTCTTCATGTCATAGCAGAGTGTGACGAAACCAACCTCGCCACTGGGTTTTGGAGAGGACTGGCTGCTGGCCTCTTGCCCCTGGATTATGGGCCATATACTAACTTTTAAACCCCTGAACCGATTCAAGTGATTTTTGGATAGGTTTGTCCCCAAGTTATACCGTTTAAATTGATGTAAGTTATATGTATGGACAATGTAAACTCACAAAGTTGTAACAATTTATAATAAGTGTAACTTGTCAGCTTGGGAGGAAAATGCTGGGTGTGTTTCTATTGTGCCATTGTGCCATTGTCCCATTGTGTGTTTAAAGGGTGATGTCTGTCCTATTGTCTGCACATGTGTATTGGTGACTTCTCTTTGTCTTGAGAGATAATTGGATTACGCCTCGGGTGTCTCGAGGGCAGAGAGGAGGAAACCATGATGCATTGTGGGGATGTGTTGTGTCTGTGTGTCCTAAGTGCTGTTTATCTGTCCTATGTCACAGTCTTCATTCTAGTCCTCTGGGGGCGTGAACAATTAGTTGCTGTAGTTACATTGTATGTGTTGTAAATTACTGATTGGATGCATTTCAAACCACTGTGGGCAGTACTATGTTTGTGGTTTATGAATAAAAGAGGCTGTACGTGAAGTACAGTCAGACCACTGCTTGACCCTCAACACGGAGCCTTGTCTCGTTATTGGGGGGATCCGCTGTATGCTGATAGAGACTGATTGCCAGGATTGTAAGCTGATTCCTGTTCGTCTGCTAGCAGCTATTCGTGAGGTTCCAGTTTGGAGTGCTACTTTGTATCCAGTTCGGGAGTTGGTGTATCCTGCAGTAGCTGTGCCTGTCTCTCAGAAAGGGGCTTATCGCCTGAACGGATTTTAACCCCTTGTCTGCGGAAACGGTCCGTTACATTAGTGGCAAGCAGCGGGATCGTTCCTACAGCCAGAAGGACAGCTACAGGAGACACCATTTCTGTGGATTCTACAATTTAAGGACAACGCATGTCCCAGTACAGCGTCCCTAACAGCAGCAGGATGGAACCAGCAGTGTTATACGAGGAGGAGGACCTGGATGGCCGGGATGCATTAAGGAAAGGCATCTGGTACCAGGCCCTGGATAATCTACAATACCAGCGGGGTGAGAGTCTCCCCAGTGAAGAGCAGCGGTTGCAGAAGCAAGTGGCCCTGCGGATGCCCTTCCTGGGAGAGCAGCCCCTGGAGGAATGGGTGAAGGAACTAGAGCACCGGGTATGGCAGGAGCTATGGCTGGAGGATGCCTACCAGGCGCTTTGGTGGTATATGGCACAGTATATACCCTGGACAGCCGAACATGACAAGCCAGAGGGAGAGGAGTTTTATGGTCCTGGCTTGTTATAGGAGTCCTTTGCAGAGCCTGACTTCGGGAGCCCTGCACAGTCCAGACTTCAGGACATTTTTTATGAGAGGGAGGCTAGGCATGAGTGGGATGACCCCCATGAGGTAGAGCAAGACCTGGCTCACCTAGCAAAACTGGAGTGGGAACTGGAGCAGGACTACCGAGATCTCTTCCACTCCATTGAGAAGGCTCAGCAGGACGGTAAGGTGACAGACCCAGATCCAGACCCATTCAGCTGGGCAGATATTGTAGAGTGTTACTGGGAAGGACCCCAGGTGGCCGGTAGAGATGGGACCGAGGTCTCTCCGCCGGTCCTGCAGGGAATTGGGAGCCCAGTCTCCATTCCCCAGCGGCAGTGTGAAGTGCAGGGAGAGGAGAGCAGCGTCCTCCCTCCCCAGCGGCAGGCTGAGTTACAGGGGGCAGAGGTAGTTGTTCCTGCCCCCCAGCAGCAGAGTGATATGCCGGGAAGGCAGTGTGAAGTGCAGGGAGAGGAGAGCAGCGTCCTCCCTCCCCAGCGGCAGGCTGAGTTACAGGGGGCAGAGGTAGTTGTTCCTGCCCCCCAGCAACAGCATGATTTTTTGGGAATTGGAAGCCCAGTCTCCATTCCCCAGCGGCAGGCGGAGTTACAGGGGGCAGAGACAGTCGGTCCTGTCCCCCAGTGGCAGAGTGTCCAGCAGGGAATAGAGAGCCCAGTCTCCTTTCCCCAGCAACAGGACACTGTATTGGGAGCGGAGACGGTCGCTCGCCCTCCCCAGCGGCTGGAAGTATGTATGGGAGAGGAGCTCGTTACCCCCTCTCCCCAGCGGCAGCTTAACGCACCAGGGGGAGACAGTAAGCCCCACAACAGTGCAGATGGGACCGTGGTCTCTGCACTTACAGAACAGGGGGTAGAGACAGTCGGTCTCCCCCTCCAACAACCAGGCTCCAACCAGGCTTCTTCCGTGGTAGCGCTGGCACCAGGGCAGAGTACCGCTGATCCCTGCCCACAAAGCAACCTCCACTCCAAGCCAGGGAGCAACACAGAGACCGGGAGTACCAGCTTCCAACCTACCCTGGGTGGACTCACTGGACAGAGACAGGCTACCAAATGCAACAGGTCCAGTATTTGGTTGTGGGTGGGCTGCCAGACTAACTCAGGTACCGACCGGCGTGAGGTCAGGTATCTGGTTAGTCTTCCCTGGGGGGGGGAGATGTGTGACGAAACCAACCTCGCCACTGGGTTTTGGAAAGGACTGGCTGCTGGCCTCTTGCCCCTGGATTATGGGCCATATACTAACTTTTAAACCCCTGAACCGATTCAAGTGATTTTTGGATAGGTTTGTCCCCAAGTTATACCGTTTAAATTGATGTTAGTTATATGTATGGCCAATGTAAACTCACAAAGTTGTAACAATTTATAATAAGTGTAACTTGTCAGCTTGGGAGGAAAATGCTGGGTGTGTTTCTATTGTGCCATTGTCCCATTGTGTGTTTAAAGGGTGATGTCTGTCCTATTGTCTGCACATGTGTATTGGTGACTTCTCTTTGTCTTGAGAGATAATTGGATTACGCCTCGGGTGTCTCGAGGGCAGAGAGGAGGAAACCATGATGCATTGTGGGGATGTGTTGTGTCTGTGTGTCCTAAGTGCTGTTTATCTGTCCTATGTCACAGTCTTCATTCTAGTCCTCTGGGGGCGTGAACAATTAGTTGCTGTAGTTACATTGTATGTGTTGTAAATTACTGATTGGTTGCATTTCAAACCACTGTGGGCAGTACTATGTTTGTGGTTTATGAATAAAAGAGGCTGTACGTGAAGTACAGTCAGACCACTGCTTGACCCTCAACACGGAGCCTTGTCTCGTTATTGGGGGGATTCGCTGTATGCTGTTAGAGGCTGATTGCCAGGAGTGTAAGCTGATTCCTGTTCGTCTGCTAGCAGCTATTCGTGAGGTTCCAGTTTGGAGTGCTACTTTGTATCCAGTTCGGGAGTTTGGTGTATCCTGCAGTAGCTGTGCCTGTCTCTCAGAAAGGGGCTTATCGCCTGAACGGATTTTAACCCCTTGTCTGCTGAAACGGTCCGTTACAACCCACCACTGGAACAGGCCACTGTCACATATTTAGGCCCAGGCACCCAGGCAGAGGAGAGAGGTCCCATAACAGAGATTCAGGCTTCATGTCAGCAGAGAATCAGTCTTCATGTCATAGCAGAGAATCAGGCTTCACGTCACCCACAACTGGAACAGGCCGCTGTCACATATTTAGGCCCCGGCACCCAGCAGAGGAGAGAGGTCCCGTAACAGAGAATCTGGCCTTATGTCAGCGCAGAATCAGTCTTCATGTCATAGCAGAGAATCAGGCTTCACGTCACCCACCACTGGAACAGGCCGCTGTCACATATTTAGGCCCAGGCACCCAGACAGAGGAGAGAGGTCCCGTAACAGAGAATCTGGCTTCATGTCAGCACAGAATCAGTCTTCATGTCATAGCAGAGAATCAGGCTTCACGTCACCCACCACTGGAACAGGCCACTGTCACACATTTAGGCCCTGGCACCCAGACAGAGGAGAGAGGTCCCGTAACAGAGAATCTGGCTTCATGTCAGCACAGAATCAGTCTTCATGTCATAGCAGAGAATCAGGCTTCACGTCACCCACCACTGGAACAGGCCACTGTCACATATTTAGGCCCCGGCACCCAGACAGAGGAGAAAGGTCCCGTAACAGAGAATCTGGCTTCATGTCAGCACAGAATCAGTCTTCATGTCATAGCAGAGAATCAGGCTTCACGTCACCCAGCACTGGAACAGGCCACTGTCACATATTTAGGCCCAGGCACCCAGGCAGAGGAGAGAGGTCCCATAACAGAGATTCAGGCTTCATGTCAGCAGAGAATCAGTCTTCATGTCATAGCAGAGAATCAGGCTTCACGTCACCCACCACTGGAACAGGCCACTGTCACATATTTAGGCCCCGTCACCCAGACAGAGGAGAGAGGTCCCGTAACAGAGAATCTGGCTTCATGTCAGCACAGAATCAGTCTTCATGTCATAGCAGAGAATCAGGCTTCACGTCACCCACCACTGGAACAGGCCACTGTCACATATTTAGGCCCAGGCACCCAGGCAGAGGAGAGAGGTCGCGTAACAGAGAATCTGGCTTCATGTCAGCACAGAATCAGTCTTCATGTCATAGCAGAGAATCAGGCTTCACGTCACCCACCACTGGAACAGGCCACTGTCACACATTTAGGCCCCGGCACCCAGACAGAGGAGAGGTTCATTCAACTTTGGGTTGCCCCGCAATATAATGGTAAAATGAAATTAAAAATAGTATTGAATGAGGAAGTGCCCTGGAGTACAATAATATATTGTTAAGGGGAGGTAGTTAATATCTAATCTGCACAAGGGATGGACAGGTCCTGTGGGATCCATGCCTGGTTCATTTTTATGAACGTCAGCTTCTCCACATTGGCTGTAGACAGGCGGCTGCGTTTGTCTGTAATGACGCCCCCTGCCGTGCTGAATACACGTTCAGACAAAACGCTGGCCGCCGGGCAGGCCAGCACCTCCAAGGCATAAAAGGCTAGCTCTGGCCACGTGGACAATTTGGAGACCCAGAAGTTGAATAGGGCCGAACCATCAGTCAGTACGTGGAGGGGTGTGCATGTAGTGTACGGGGACTGTAATGCCCGTCACTACAAAAGTGTCACTTGGTGTGCTGTCGTCCCTCCTTAATTATGGGGAAGTTGGTATATGTCATCTTTATAAATTGTCATATAATGTAATGCTATGTATTTCCCTGTTACTGTGAAACTTGCATGTACAGGCCTGCTAGGGGTGTCATTCCAGCTCTTAGTCACTAGAGGGAGCTAGGGAGCCCTAGGATATATAAGGCCCAGACAGGGAAAGGAAGGGAAGTTGAGTCTGCAGTTGAGTCTGGAGTTGTGGTTGGAGACTAGACCATGTCAGAGACAAGTCCAGGCCTGAAGCCTGCGGTCCAGGAGAGGGTTTTGCAGTCCCTGTAACCGGGTTCCAGATTCTAGGAGAAGGTTCCCCTCCTGAATTCCCATATGCCGAAACAGGAATACCTCAGTTAAAGAGCCTGAGGAAGCTGAGAGGGAGACAGAGGCAAAGCGCAGGAAAGCAAGAGGTACTCAAGATAACAGAGGAGGTACTTTATAAAGAGAGAACCAAGGATATACGCCAGAGTTAAGGTATTGGGCCTTGGAGAAGATTTTCTATGTCCCAGGATCAGTCAGGAATAGAGTGCAAGCTCCTGTACTGCAAGTCCTGTGTTTCACACTCTGAAGTCACCTTGCTTAATCTGTATTGCCTGCATCGACCGTATTGAAAAATCAACTGTATGCAAAGGAACTGTGCTTCCGTTAATGTCTCTATATGGAAACTACTAAAGTTGGAGTTTTGTTTTAACATCACGTGGTTCCTCAGTTATTCCTGCTATCAGCAAACGGCGTGCCACCGTTTAATTGGCACTGGCGTCACAAACATTTTCCTACCATCACCTGCCTATGCAGAGAGTCAGCCGTCTCAGGTTAGTGTCTATTGCACTACTACACCCAGGAACACATTTCTACACACAACTTGAGTACGCTGCACCTCTCTTTTGGCGTCACGAACAGGATACGCACGCTTTATAGTGCAAGAAGCGTGAACTTTGTGCCTTATACAGTTGCCCTGTGACCAAAGTGACAAATGGCCTGTTTTATTAAAGTGGACTTTGTGAACTGAAAATCATACCAAAAGTGGTCCTAAAACCTCTAAAAAGCGCTATGCAGTGTTGCGCTACCACAGAGGAAGGAAATCGCCACATCGGAGTGTGGTTTTGTGGACTTTTCATCATCCTGCTTGCTGTCAGTGAATAGACAGCGTTCTTGCTGAAGATGGCCGCTGAGCTTGCTGAATTTACTGCTGCGTCATTTTCGTCCCGAAAAGGTGGGAAAAATTGGCGCCTTTCTGAGGAAATAGCGGGAAGGAGTTCAAGGTCAGGCGCCACTGCTTATCTGGACATTTGCATGTCTGCCAGCATGGACACCGCCTTCCATATACTGGAATACCTGGGGGGCGGCCTCCCAGTGCGAAGGGAGGAGCTGGCTGATTTAATTGACGCGACCCTATCGCTCTCCAGAGAAGGATCGAGCATGTTGGAAAGTGAACAGAGCGTTGCTGCAGCGTCCGCGCCTGAGATCCCAAAAATGTATGATATTGGTGTAGAGCCAGAGGAGGCTCCACCGGCCTACTCTCCGGGACCGGAGAAACCCGCCTGCCGCCCACGGGAGAAAGAACCAGAGCCCTGCTATGGCTCATGGAAAGACTTCTTTCAACCCTCTTTCAAGTGGTCGTCACTTATGGCAGAGATCCGGGAGGCCGCTATAAAGCGGAATACAAAGACCAAGATCTATTATGAAGAGTTGACCAAGACAATCCATGAAAGACACACCAACACCCAACCCCGCCTGGAAAGGAGAAAGGGAGTGGTGGTGTCCTTTGACAAAACCCGTGGCTACGGGTTCATACAAGATTACCTGACTGGCAGAGACTTATATGTTAATAGAAGGTCTGTCAAGAGAGACTACCTCCCTTCCTATCAGCACAGCCTCCGCGAGGGAGAGGAAGTGGAGTTCACCCCTGCCGAGAGCCTGAGAGGCCCTTATGCCACTGCCGTGACCCGTCCCAAGCGAGAACCTGAGGACTGGGAGGCAGAAGAAGAAGACTACTCTGGCTGCGAGCGGGAACCGGAACGCTCTCCAGAGCCGGCCCATCACGCCTTCCAGGAGCGGAGCTCCTTCATTGGGCCTAACGTCTTCTGGCAGCCAACCGTGTTGGAAAAATGGGTGAGCCCTTACCCTTCCCCCGAGCTGCCTCGTCGGGAGAAGACCATGCAAGAGATGGAAAATCTAAAGGGACTTCGAAATACCTTTGAGAACATCCGGAGGGGTCGGAGACCCGATGCATCACCAGAACCTGCAGAGGCCGAGTCCGTGCCATCGGTGACAGTACCTGCGCCGGCGGCGCCAGCAGATGACCGCGACTCTGACACGGAGAGCATCGGTGAGCAGATTGTCCGGCTGGAGGAGAAGTTGCGGGAGCTGCGCAAGATCGCGACCGCCAGGATCCAGACGCCGCCGAAGAAGGACGAGGTAAGGGTGCCTGTCACCACCCGTAGACTACCTTCTGCTGCCACCGCTCCGCCAGTGCCCCAAAGAAGACCCCCTGTTGCTGTGAGTTGCTGCACAGAGCCCACCGGACCGCTTGCGGCAGCGGTATCCACTCCACTTCATCCCACAATTATCATGCCGGGACCGGTACGGTCCACCCAAAGGTTTACCCCTAGGCCCATGGGGCCAATACCTATTAGGGGTCCCTTCACGTTGCAGCTTCCCCCTAACACTGTTATGTGGGCACATCCTCCTGTAGAGGACTACTACAGGCCGTACTTGCCAGCAGAGCCGGGTAATGATGACATACCCCTGTGAATCAGCCTGCTAGGCCTTTTATTTATTGCACCAACGAAAAATGCTGTTAACCCTTCCAGGACAGGAGTCCTATGTTCCCTGGTTGTTTGTTGCTGCTGCCAGTTTATCCACGGCTCAGTGGTAGGTGTTGACCACTGAAGTATTAAAGTCAACAAAGCCAAGTTTGTTTCCAGGACCTCCTGCCTGCTTTTGCTATCCCACGCCAAGTTGTGCCTGTTCCTGAGTTGCACCTTTTACCCTTCACCCCCTTTTCAGGTTGATCAGGGGTATTACAGCACTTGTCTTTGCTGTCCTTTTATTGTGCAACTTCATACTAAGGAACCGTGCCCGGAGACAGACTCAAAAGAACCTGAGCCTCTGAGATTTTTGCTCTTTTAAAAGGAAATGTGCCCAGAGATGGACTCCACCGCACGAGAGCCTCTGTGATTTATTAGGAAAGTAACCTGGGTACGGACTCATGTTTGTTCTTTGAGCCTCCAAGAACTTTTATACTGTTTTATCTATTTTGCTGTTCTATTATGGACTTATTCATTGTCATGGACTATCCTGGTTATAATGTTACGCTGTGCCAGGTCAGCGCCCCAGTTCCATTCACTATCCTGAGAAGAAGAGAACGACGCCCCTTGTCATCACCTTTCACCTTTGCCAATTGGACCTGATATGAATGTAAATGCAGATGAATTACATGTATGTATGCCTGCATGTCTCTTTTTTTTTTTTTTTCTGTTTCAGGTAGAGATTCCAGTTGGGCGAGCCCTGATGGAGTACGAGGTCGTACTCAGCTTAAAGCAGTGGGGTATGTAGTGTACGGGGACTGTAATACCCGTCACTACCAAAGTGTCATTTGGTGTGCTGTCGTCCCTCCTTAATTATGGGGAAGTTGGTATATGTCATCTTTATAAATTGTCATATAATGTAATGCTATGTACTTCCCTGTTACTGTGAAATGTGCATGTACAGGCCTGCTAGGGGTGTCATTCCAGCTCTTAGTCACTAGAGGGAGCTAGGGAGCCCTAGGATATATAAGGCCCAGACAGGGAAAGGAAGGGAAGTTGAGTCTGGAGTTGTGGTTGGAGACTAGACCATGTCAGAGACAAGTCCAGGCCTGAAGCCTGCGGTCCAGGAGAGGGTTTTGCAGTCCCTGTAACCGGGTTCCAGATTCTAGGAGAAGGTTCCCCTCCTGAATTCCCATATGCCGAAACAGGAATACCTCAGTTAAAGAGCCTGAGGAAGCTGAGAGGGAGACAGAGGCAAAGCGCAGGAAAGCAAGAGGTACTCAAGATAACAGAGGAGGTACTTTATAAAGAGAGAACCAAGGATATACGCCAGAGTTAAGGTATTGGGCCTTGGAGAAGATTTTCTATGTCCCAGGATCAGTCAGAGATAGAGTGCAAGCTCCTGTACTGCAAGTCCTGTGTTTCACACTCTGAAGTCACCTTGCTTAATCTGTATTGCCTGCATCGACCGTATTGAAAAATCAACTGTATGCAAAGGAACTGTGCTTCCGTTAATGTCTCTATATGGAAACTACTAAAGTTGCAGTTTTGTTTTAACATCACGTGGTTCCTCAGTTATTCCTGCTATCAGCAAACGGCGTGCCACCGTTTAATTGGCACTGGCGTCACGAACATTTTCTACCATCACCTGCCTATGCAGAGAGTCAGCCGTCTTAGGTTAGTCTATTGCACTACTACACCCAGGAACACATTTCTACACACAACTTGAGTACGCTGCATGCATAGGTACTGTTCCACCATGTTAGTGAAATGTTGCCTCCTGCTAACACGTTCCGTATCAGGTGGTGGTGCAGTTAGCTGTGGCGTGGTGACAAAACTTTTCCACATCTCTGCCATGCTAACCCTGCCCTCAGAGGAGCTGGCCGTGACACAGCTGCGTTGGCGACCTCTTGCTCCTCCTCTGCCTTCGCCTTGGGCTTCCACTTGTTCCCCTGTGACATTTGGGAATGCTCTCAGTAGCGCGTCTACCAACTTGCGCTTGTACTCGCGCATCTTCCTATCACGCTCCAGTGTAGGAAGTAAGGTGGGCACATTGTCTTTGTACCGGGGATCCAGCAGGGTGGCAACCCAGTAGTCCGCACACGTTAAAATGTGGGCAACTCTGCTGTCGTTGCGCAGGCACTGCAGCATGTAGTCGCTCATGTGTGCCAGGCTGCCCAGAGGTGAGGACAAGCTGTCCTCTGTGGGAGGCGTATCGTCATCGTTCTGTGTTTCCCCCCAGCTACGCACCAGTGATGGGCCCGAGCTGCGTTGGGTGCCACCCCGCTGTGAACATGCTTCATCCTCATCCTCCTCCACCTCCTCCTCGTCCTCCAGTAGTGGGCCCTCCCCACATTTGTACCTGGCCTCTGCTGTTGCAAAAAACCTCCCTCTGAGTCACTTCGAAGAGACTGGCCTGAAAGTGCTAAAAATGACCCCTCTTCCTCCTCTTCCTTCTGGGCCACCTCCTCTTCCATCATCGCCCTAAGTGTTTTCTCAAGGAGACATAGAAGTGGTATTGTAACGCTGATAACGGCGTCATCGCCACTGGCCATGTTGGTGGAGTACACGAAACAACGCAACAGGGCACACAGGTCTCGCATGGAGGCCCAGTCATTGGTGGTGAAGTGGTGCTGTTCCGCAGAGCGACTGACCCGTGCGTGCTGCAGCTGAAACTCCACTATGGCCTGCTGCTGCTCGCACAGTCTCTCCAGCATGTGCAAGGTGGAGTTCCACCTGGTGGGCACATCGCATATGAGGCGGTGAGCGGGAAGGCCGAAGTTACGCTGTAGCGCAGACAGGCGAGCAGCGGCAGGGTGTGAACGCCGGAAGCGCGAACAGACGGCCCGCACTTTGTGCAGCAGCTCTGACATGTCGGGGTAGTTGCGAATGAACTTCTGCACCACCAAATTCAGCACATGCGCCAGGCAAGGGATGTGCGTCAAACCGGCTAGTCCCAGAGCTGCAACGAGATTTCGCCCATTATCGCACACCACCAGGCCGGGCTTGAGGCTCACCGGCAGCAACCACTCATCGGTCTGTTGTTCTATACCCCGCCACAACTCCTGTGCGGTGTGGGGCCTGTCCCCCAAACATATGAGTTTCAGAACGGCCTGCTGACGTTTACCCCGGGCTGTGCTGAAGTTGGTGGTGAAGGTGTGTGGCTGACTGGATGAGCCGGTGGAAGAAGAGGAGGAGGAAGCTGAGTAGGAGGAGGAGGAGACAGGAGGCAAAGAATGTTGCCCTGCGATCCTTGGCGGCGGAAGGACGTGCGCCAAACAGCTCTCCGCCTGGGGCCCAGCCGCCACTACATTTACCCAGTGTGCAGTTAGGGAGATATAGCGTCCCTGGCCGTGCTTACTGGTCCACGTATCTGTGGTTAGGTGGACCTTGCCACAGATGGCGTTGCGCAGTGCACACTTGATTTTATCGGACACTTGGTTGTGCAGGGAAGGCACGGCTCTCTTGGAGAAGTAGTGCCGGCTGGGAACAACATACTGTGGGACAGCAAGCGACATGAGCTGTTTGAAGCTGTCTGTGTCCACCAGCCTAAATGACAGCATTTCATAGGCCAGTAGTTTAGAAATGCTGGCATTCAGGGCCAGGGATCGAGGGTGGCTAGGTGGGAATTTACGCTTTCTCTCAAATGTTTGTAAGATGGAGAGCTGAACGCTGCCGTGTGACATGGTTGAGATGCTTGGTGACGCAGGTGGTGGTTTTGGTGGTACATCCCATGTTTGCTGGGCGGCAAGTGCCAACGTCCCTCCAGAGGCGGAGGAAGAGGCCGAGGCGGCGGCAGCAGCAGAAGAGGCCGAGGCGGCAGCAGCAGAAGAGGTAGCAGGGGGAGCCTGAGTGACTTCCTTGTTTTTAAGGTGTTTACTCCACTGCAGTTCATGCTTTGCATGCAGGTGCCTGGTCATGCAGGTTGTGCTAAGGTTCAGAACGTTAATGCCTCGCTTCAGGCTCTGATGGCACAGCGTGCAAACCACTCGGGTCTTGTCGTCAGCACATTGTTTGAAGAAGTGCCATGCCAGGGAACTCCTTGAAGCTGCCTTTGGGGTGCTCGGTCCCAGATGGCGGCAGTCAGTAGCAGGCGGAGTCTCTTGGCGGCGGGTGTTCTGATTTTGCCCACTGCTCCCTCTTTGTCTTTTGCTACGCTGTTGGCTCGGTCTCACCACTGCCTCTTCCTCCGAACTGTGAAAGTCAGTGGCACGACCTTCATTCCATGTGGGGTCTAGGACCTCATCGTCCCCTGCATCGTCTTCCACCCAGTCTTGATCCCTGACCTCCTGTTCAGTCTGCACACTGCAGAAAGACGCAGCAGTTGGCACCTGTGTTTTGTCATCATCAGAGACATGCTGAGGGGGTATTCCCATGTCCTCATCATCAGGAAACATAAGTGGTTGTGCGTTAGTGCATTCTATCTCTTCCACCCCTGGGGAAGGGCTAGGTGGATGCCCTTGGGAAACCCTGGCAGCAGAGTCTTCAAACAGCATAAGAGACTGCTGCATAACTTGAGGCTCAGACAGTTTCCCTGATATGCATGGGGGTGATGTGACAGACTGATGGGCTTGGTTTTCATGCGCCATCTGTGCGCTTTCTGCAGAAGACTGGGTGGGAGATAATGTGAACGTGCTGGATGCACTGTCGGCCACCCAATTGACTAATGCCTGTACCTGCTCAGGCCTTACCATCCTTAGAACGGCATTGGGCCCCACCAAATATCCCTGTAAATTCTGGTGGCTACTGGGACCTGAGTTGCTACACTAGGACGTGTGGCTGTGGCAGAACGGCCACGTCCTCTCCCAGCACCAGAGTGTCCACTAACACCACCACGACCATGTCCGCGTCTGCGTCCCTTACTAGTTGTTTTCCTCATTGTTACCGTTAACCACAATAAGAAAAATATTATTCGGGCCAATGTATTGAATTAAAATTCAGGCCTTTTTTTACAGACACCTAACACTGTCTGGCTATCTATTTAGGTACCGTATTACACTAATACAGGCACACAAGTAATGACAGATTTGGTTGAATATAAATGTGAGGCCTATTTTTTACGCGCTGGGTGACAGATATACCTTTAATCACAGAATTAGACTTGTATCTGCACGGTAGCGTGTGTGTTAAGTTTTTCAGAATGACACTATCAGCACCTTCAATCTAAGATATCCTTTTTGGGATAGACAATGTAATAGAGCAGCACGAAATGCCAGCAGAATGCTTGGATGTATAGGGAGAGGTATAAGCAGTAGAAAGAGTGAAGTGCTTATGCCGCTGTACAGAACACTGGTGAGACCTCACTTGGAGTATTGTGCGCAGTACTGGAGGCCATATCTCCAGAAGGATATAGATACTCTAGAGAGAGTTCAGAGAAGAGCTACTAAACTAGTCCATGGATTGCAGGATAAAACTTACCAGGAAAGATTAAAGGACCTTAATATGTATAGCTTGGAAGAAAGACGAGACAGAGGGGATATGATAGAAACTGCTAAATACATAAAGGGAATCAACTCGGTAAAGGAGGAGAGCATATTTAAAAGAAGAAAAACTACCACAAGAGGACACAGTTTTAAATTAGAGGGGCAAAGGTTTAAAAGTAATATAAGGAAGTATTACTTTACTGAGAGAGTAGTGGATGCATGGAATAGCCTTCCTGCAGAAGTGGTAGCTGCAAATACAGTGAAGGGGTTTAAGCATGCATGGGATAGGCATAAGGCCATCCTTCATATAAGATAGGGCCGGGGGCTATCCATAGGATTCAGTATATTGGGCAGACTAGATGGGCCAAATGGTTCTTATCTGCCAACACATTCTATGTTTCTATGTTTCTATGTTTCTATGTCTATGTTTCTATTTAAAGTAGGCCTGATATAGCAGAAACTAGTTATTTATGAGAATGGCAAATTTGGGAATAGTTTTTCAACCCAGAACAAAAACTGTACTTTTACGGTCACTAAATATAACTTGACCAGCTAAAACAGTACTGATTTGGAGGAATAGAAATGTCAGGTCTATTTTTTAGGCGCTGGGTGACAGCCTCAACTTGCCCCTGATGTAGTATATGGCCAAAAAATAACCACACTATTGATGGTTAAATGCACTTGATGAAAGCTTGACCCTGATGTAGGATATAGCAAAAAATAACCACACTGTTGATGGTTAAATGCACTTCGGTGACACAGGCTCAGCCTGCAGCTGATGTAGGATATAGCACAAAATAACCACACTATTGATGGTTAAATACACTTGGTGATAGCTCGTGCTGGCGCACCACAAGCCACAAAATGGCCGCCGATCACCCCAGAAAAAAGTGATATAAAAACGCTCTGGGCAGCCTCAAAAAAGTGAGCAATTGAATATCAGCACTTCAATGATCCACAGCTGCAGATCGATCACTGAATGAAGTCTTTTGGAGGAGTTAATCTGCCTAATCTCGCCCTAACGTCGCAGCTGCAACCTCTCCCTATGCTTGTATCAGCAGAGTGACGTGCAGCGCTACGTGACCGAAGCTCATATAGAGGCTGGGTCACATGCTGCACTGGCCAATCACAGCCATGCCAATAGTAGGCAAGGCTGTGATGGCCTCTTGGGGCAAGTAGTATGACGCTTGTTGATTGGCTGCTTTGCAGCCTTTCAAAAAGCGGCAAGAAAGCGCCGAACACCGAACCCGAACTTTTACGAAAATGTTCGGGTTCGGGTCTGTGTCACGGACACCCCAAAATTCGGTACGAACCCGAACTATACAGTTCGGGTTCGCTCATCCCTAACTGCAATCCATCAGTGACTCTGAACGTGCAGCAACAATGAAGAATGTAGATCTCAATTATGATCATCTTCCAGTTCAGAACATACTTGGATTGGGGTGGAATGTAGAGATTAAGTTCTTCTTTGAAGTATCTATTGACGAGAAAGTTGCAACTAGACGAACCATTCTTTCCGCAGTGGCTTCTATATTTGATCCATTGGTATTCTTGGCCCCAGTAATCCTCAAAGCAAAACAAATACTGCAATAATTATGCAGACAGAAGTTTGGATGGGATGAGCCCATACCTGAAAATTTGAGGTGAAGGTGGGAGAGTTGGATAAGAGACTTGCAAAACTTGAGAGAAGTTCGGATACCCAGATGTTTTGTACCTCGTGATTTCGGAAAGTACAAGAAAATAGAACTTCATCACTTTTCAGATGCCAGTAGTTATGGTTATGGTCAGTGCTCATACATCAGAGTAATAGGAGAATAAAAGATACACTGTGCCCTGGTTATGGGGAAGGCCCGATTTGCACCTACCAGTATTCAGACAATACCAAGACTTGAACTGACAGCAGCTGTTGTTTCAGCATCAGTAAGCAAGCTTCTGAGAGAAGAATTGGAATTTAAAATAGATGAAGAATATTTTTGGACAGACTCACAAATTGTCCTAGGATACATAAACAACGAAGCTCAAAGATTACATATCTTTGTCGCCAACAGAGTTGAGAAAATTCGGGAAATAACAAATCCGGAACATTGGCATCACATTGACACAAAGCATAACCCAGCAGATCATGCTTCAAGAGGCGTAAATGTAACAGAATTGAAAAATTCAAATTGGTTCACAGGTCCAGAGTTCCTTTGGGAAAAGGAAATCACGCCCAGTAAAGGTTACACATAATTGTCTATGGGTGATCCAGAAGTAAAAGTTGTACAAACATTGAGCACTGCTGCCAAGTGTCAAGATGACATACTTGAAAGACTAGCCAGCTGTTCAAAATGGAATACAGTCATAAACGTAGTAGCTCGAATTCAACGTTTGGCAAAGGGAATCAGAAAGAAGGAATTGTTGAATGTAGAATTAAGAATGAAAGCTGAAGAAACAGTCAAAAACTCATTCAACAGAGATTCTACGGTTAAGAGTTGAAGAGACTTAGACAAGAACCTAAAAGGCTTCTAAACCACCCATTGTGCAAGCTTAATCTTGTTCTGCAGGATCGTATACTGAAGGTGGGAGGGAGACTGGAAAATGCATCGTTACCTAGCAGAGTGAAGCATCCAGCAATTCTACCCAAAAACTCTACCTTCAGAACCGAAGAACAAAGAATGGCAGATTTATTGGCAGATCGTGTAAACCTAATACCACCATTTCTTTATAGCGGAATGGATTGTTTTGGCCCATTCATCACAAAACAGAGCCGCAAGGAGTACAAGAGATATGGACTTATATTTACATGTCTGAGCTCCAGAGCAAATCACCTGGAAATGTTAGAGGATATGTCAACTGACGCATTCATCAACGCCTTAAGATGTTTCATAGCCATTAGAGGTACTGTCAGAGAGCTTAGATCTGACCAAGGATCTAATTTTGTCAGAGCAAAGAATGAATGAAAGAAAGCTCTAAAAGAGATCGATAAAGAAAAAGTTACTGAGTATTTGTTAGAGAAACAGTGTGATTTTCATATGAATGCTCCACATGCAAGCCATACAGGAGGAGTTTGGGAAAGATAAATCAGAACTGTAAGAAATGTGTTAAGTTCAGTGCTGAAAAAGAACGCCGGAAGAATAGATGATGCTTTACTTAGGACCCTATTCTATGAAGTAATGTCTATTGTTAACAGTCATCCATTTACAGTTAATAACAGCAACGATCCAACAAGTTTGGACCCTTTAATTCCCAACCATCTACTTTACCTTAAGTCGGATTACATACAGCCACCACCTGGCAAGTTCACCATAGAGGATTTATATGTCAGGAGATGTCAAAGAGTTCAATATCTATCAGAACAGTTTTGGAATAGATGGAGGAAAGAATACTTATCCAATCTGATGCGAAGTAAATGGCAAACACCCAGAAGAAATTTCCAAGTTGGTGACATAGTGTTAGTAAAAGAAGATTTACCTAGAAGTCAATGGAAATTGGCCAAAGTTCTAGAAGTTCAAAAGGATGAAGACAAACTAGTAAGAAGAGTGTTGTTACAAATAGGAGACTCAAAACTTGACAAAAAAGGAAAACGTCTCACTACTCGACTCAAGTTGGAAGGTCCTATACAGAAGTTAGTTGTTCTACTTGAGAGTGATAAAAGACACTTGGAAGTTGAGAACCTGATGGAAAATTCCTCAAATTCATATTCAAGTCCTACCACTAAGAACATAGAAATATGGGTAGTTTTGGTGGGAGGGTGGCTGGCCAGCTGGGTCCTGTCCTGGGTTGCTAGAATAGCATGTGTGTGTATACAGCTAGACCTGCCAATGGCCTTTGTACAGTTTCTATGTTTGTGTGTTGAAGACAAGGGCAGAGTTATTTACTGTGACATCATGTTTTGGATGTCATATAACTGTGTTTTGTGTTCTTAAAGGCAAAAAGGATATTGTGCCTTTAAGATTCGTTTTGTAGTGTGGGGTGGGCTCGGTGACACTAACACATAGTATTACCGCACACCTCTGCACCATCCAACGCACCAGCAAGATGTCGACAGACGCAGGAGAAGGCTATAGCACCACCACGGCCTCCGCCACAGGCGGACACGCCAATACCCGTGAGAATCCTTTCGGCCGTTGGTGCTTTACTTTGAATAACTATACAGAGCAAGAGTTTGCTCATATAAAGGAGTTTGCCGAATTAAATGCGAGTTATGCTATTGTGGGCGAAGAAGTTAGAGAAGGTGGCACGCCTCATCTACAAGGATATTTAAATTTAGGAAAGAAACGTAAACGCATGGACCAGCTAAAGAAATTATTATCCAGTCGTGCTCACCTCGAACGTGCCATATCTGATGATGCGTGTAATTAGAAGTACTGCGGCAAAGAGGGCAAATATTGGGAGTTCGGTACACCGATAAGACGTGGACAGCGATCCGATTTAAAGCAAGCGGCTGCAATGCTCGTGGATAGTGGCGGAGATTTCCGTCAAGTAGAATCGTTTCCATGTGAATATATACGTTATGGTAAAGGTCTACGTGATTACGCAACCACTCTTGGACTCATCAAGAAGCATGACTTTAAGACTCAAGTAGTCGTGATTGCAGGCGTGTCCGGCTGTGGCAAGTCCAGACTTGCTCGTGAGCGTGCCGGTGATGACGTTTATTATAAACCACGTGGTGAATGGTGGGATGGATATAATCAACAGCTGTCAGTGATAATTGATTACTTTTATGGATGGATTCGCCATGATGAGATGTTACGTGTTTGTGATCGCTATCCCCATAAAGTGCCTATTAAAGGAGGATTTTCAGAATTTAATTCTAAGACCATATATATAACATCTAATATTCATGTTTCTGAGTGGTATAAGTTTGAGCGTTTTACTCCTGAACCTTTGCATAGAAGGAGTAACGAGTATTTATTCTATGATGTTAATGAGTTTAATGATTGGTCAACATTTTGTCGGTATCGTATAAATTTCTGATAACTTTATTAAAGACGCATAATTCAAATACAGAGTCTCATCATTCTTAACAGTCCAATTTCATATCCTCTAAGTCCACTACGGCATAGAGTTAGAATAGAAAAGAGCCGAGCGGAGCGAGGCCGGGCCCGATGCGTGACGAGCGAAGCGAGTCCGCGAGGGTCCTCTATCACAGTTTGAATCTTAGTGCTATATAGAATTTTTCTATTATTTTCATTGATATCAGTTGAGTTCCAGCTTTGCTGTAAGAATCCGATGTTACTACGAGACCTCTCCACACTGTGTCATTCACATGCTTCGCATCCATCCACATTCTTCCTGATGGGATCCATCTTGCACTTGACGTATTTTCGACAGCGACTTCAGCTTTTGGTCGAAATATTCTTGTATGATTTAGATTTGTTAGATCTAACTCTCAGAGAGATCATAAAGTGCTTAAATAACTTAAAGTGACAGTACAGATACTCAAGAGAGAAATATAGCCACCATTTTATGTTGAATGACAAGATTGAACAGTTGAACCGCCATCTTATGCATACCGCCATTTTGTGATATCTTTTCAGCACGTGTTATGTACATGGACTATCTGCTGCGGAGGCGGCAGTGTTATATATGAAGAAAAGTTGAAGTTAATAAAGAAGTTATTTGAAGCATTTGGTTTGCTCTTTAAACCTACTGTTTCCATAGAACGGCGCAAGAGGAATTACAGAGTAACAGACAGTCTGGTTAGACTAAAAGTCAGAGATATCAAAATTCTTCTAATGCCACAGCGCAAAAGGCACTTCATAGTGCTGCGCCGGCCACATGGTCCCCTCCCACAAGGCCGTAGTTCGCAGCCAGTGTATTGCACTGGCCTCGCGACTTAAAAAACATAGAACACTCGGGGTTCGGGAACTCACAACGCAAATTAATTCGCTACAAGCCCGACTGAGCCTCAAGCCGAGCCTTTACCTTCTCCGGGAGCTAGTGGAGGCCTGTGCAAAACTGAAAGATACCTCCATGCATAACGTGGATGCTACTTTATTCCAAGCAGCGATACTACGAGAAGTGAAATAAAGCCCACACTACTTTACCCCGCCAGTTGCGGGCCGCTGCCTTTAAGCGTGCTCCCTAGGCGGGGAAAGGCTCGGCTGGTTGCCTCCAATACCACCCTGATTGCTCGATGCTTTCACGATTATTACTTGTATCACCTTACCGATAAACAATCGCACACTGCCCCACTATCCCGCATGCGGGGTTATCTATCTTCTTGTAAATTGCCCAGGCTCTTTCCGGAGGCGGCTGCCTCCCTGAACAGCCCCATATCCACTGAGGAACTAATGGATGTGATTAAAACTCTCCCCCTGGGGAAATCCCCAGGCCCTAATGGGTTCACAGACCTTTACTTCAAAACGTTTCGATCGGAACTCTCCCCCCTCCTTCTGGCCTTACTCAATTCGTTTCTACTGGGCTCCCCAATTCCATCATCCATGCTGTCATCCCACATTGTAGTAATGCACAAATTGGGTAACGGCCCCCAGGACTTCGCTAACTATAGACCGATTGACCTTATTAATGCAGACCTTAAAATTTTCACTCGTATTCTCGCTGCTCGCCTGAATCTGTGGCTCCCCACCCTGGTCCATAAGGACCAGGTGGGGTTTATCCCCTATCGACAGGGTGGAGATAACACTCGCCAGGTTATTAATTAGATTGACTTGGCGACTCGTACCGGGACCCCCCACAGTAATTTTGAGTCTTGACGCAGAGAAGACCTTTGACCGACTCGACTGGTCTTTCCTAATCGAAACCCTACGAACCTTCGGCGACCCAGGACCCTTTCTACGAGCCATTCTCAGCCTCTACTCTGCCCCTTCAGTGCTTGTCAAGTTGCCCTTCTGCTTCTCCACTCCGTTTAATATCTCTAACGGCACGCATCAGGGTTGCCCACTCTCGTCGCTTATTTTTGCAGCACACATACAACTTGACCCTGACATCCAGGGACTTAAAGTACGGGATAAGGAATTTAAGATCTCACTTTATGCGGATGACGTCCTCCTTACCCTGACCAATCCCCACATCACACTACCTAACCTACAAAAAGCCTTATCACATTACGGCGCCCTCTCGGGAGACAAGGTCAATACTTCTAAGACAAAGGCCCTACCTGTCCTTATACCTGCCCATGGCCTTGCGTTGCTCTGAAGCAACTTTCCTTATCGGTGTTCAGATACCACTCTGAAGTACCTGGGGGTTTAGATCACCCCTACGTATGCCTCCCTGTGCTTCAGTAACTTCCCTCTTTTGGGGACTAGGCTGCATAGCAGCAGTGAAGATGTCCCTCCTTCCAAAATTGCTAGACTACTTTGAGACCCTCCCAGTGCGAATCCCTATGTCAGAACTATACCTCCTTCAACAGGCCATTCTTGACTTTATATGGAAAGGTAAATGACACCGCATCCCTCGCAAGGTCATGTTTGCAGCCACCGATAGAGGCGGCTTATCGTCCCTAATATCATTTACTATTACTAGGCTTCTCATTTGCGTGTCATTCCACTTTGGGTGTCCCAACAGGCATTCACCAAAAAGGTAGAAGTCGAAAAGCTTTGGATTGCCCCGGTTCATCCAAACACCCTGCTATGGCTGCGGACCCCCGTAGCCCCCCACACACCCCTCCTGGGGCCTATGGCCTTTGCAAAACACATATGGGACGCCTGCCACAGCCGATTTGCCTGAGACTCCCAGCACTCCTGTATGATCTCTTTCCTCTACAACCCAGCTATTCCCTCCAGCTTAACCGCCCCTATGGTCCAGGTCTGGTCGTTGTTGGGTCTCTTCCGCCTGGCAGACATTGTAGATGTTTCTACTCTGATGCTTAAACCACAATTTGCGCAACTTCAGGAGCAATTGAAAGTACTGACAACGGAGAGAATCCACTACATCCACTTTATTTGAGCATCTGTGCCGACTAAGCACCGGGACGAGAGGTCTGATTTCCCTTATCTGTCGCCTTTTGGCCTCATTGGCGGAAGTTGAGATTCCCCACCATACATACATGGACAAATGGGCTACCGCCCTTGCATCACCTCTTTCTTGCGGCGCCTGGCAGACTGTATGGAATAGGGCAGCCCAGTCCTCTATTTGCATTACGTATAAGGAGACCCAGTGTAAGCTGCTCACGCACTGGTATCATACTCCTGCCCTTCTACATTCCATAAACCCCTCTATTCCATCCGTCTGCTGGCGGTGCTTGAACATCTCCCAATGTTCTGCAGCCAAATCCTGGAAGCAGACTACCGCGCCTACCAAGTCCATGCTGCTGGCCAGGGTCGGTGGCTTCAGGTCCATGGAATGCCTCACAGCGTCACTGAACAACGCCGTGGAACAATTCCAAGTGATCTAGTTACCCTGGGATTCCTACTCGACATCCCCCTAGTGGTCTCTCACTCCCCCTTATCTGTTCCTTTCCCCTTGTGTTCTGTCGCTTGTCTTATCCCTTGTCCTGAGTCTTTGTGTGACATCATTGGTTATGGCTATGGTCCTAAAAGAATAAAATGACATTTACAAAATGATGCCAACATAAAGTAGAAAGTGGAAAATTGCGAATTTTTTTTTTTTTGGGGTAAATTTAGGATTTTTTCATAAATAAAGATGAAATATATTGACTCAAATTTACCACTGTCATGAAGTACAATGTGTCACGAGAAAACAGTCTCAGAATGGCTGGGATAAGTAAAAGCAAGGTCAGACACAGGTCAGATTGGCAAAAAATGGCTAGAGGGCAAGAGGGCGAAAACTGTCCCGGGGTAGAAGGGGTTAAGGGTAAAGGAAGCAAGCTCACCCTACGGGCTGGCAAGCATGCCCAGGATGTTATTAATTATAGGGCATCAGAGGAGAGAACAACTCTCAGCATCTTCAGACTGTTATTATATCAGAGGAGAGAACTACAACTCCCAGTATGTCCAAGCTGTTATCATAGGATATCAGAGGAAAGAACTACAACTCCCAGCATTTCCAGACTTGCCCACCGCAGCAAGGGAACGAGCACACCAAAGCCAGCTCCAAGAAGTTCCCTGACGTGACAGTTCTTCAGACAATGTGCTGACGAGAAGACACAAGTGGTTTGCACGCTGTGCAATCAGAGCCTGAAGCGAGGCATAAACGTTCTCCACCTGAGCACAACCTGCATGACCAGGCATCTAAGTGCAAAGCACGAGCTGCAGTGGAGTAGACACCTCAAAAACCAAGAAAGGTCTCTGGCTCCTCCTGCTTCCTCTTCTGCTGCAGTCGTGCACCTGACTACGGATACGTGGACCAGTAAGCACGGTCAGGGCCGCTATATCTCCATAACAGCACACTGGGTAAATGCAGTGGCGGCTGGGCCTGAGGCGGATAGCAGTTTGGCGCATGTCCTTCCACCACCGAGGATTGCAGGGCGCTTCAGTTTGCCTCCTGTTGCTTCCTCCTCCTACTCCGCTTCCTCATCCTCTACCGGCTCCTCATCCGGTCAGCGTAACCCCTTCACCACCAACTTCAGCACAGCCAGGGGTAAACGACAGCAGGCAGTGTTAAAACGTATCTGTTTGGGGGACAAACCCCACACCGCGCAGGAGCTGTGGACGGGCCTTGAACAACAGACCGATTAGTGGTTTGTGCCAGTCAGCCTCAAGCCCGGCCTGGTGGTGTGCGATAATGGGCGAAATCTCGTAGCAGCTCTGGGACTAGCCGGTTTGACGCACATCCCTTGCCTGGCGCATGTGCTGAATTTGGTGGTGCAGAGATTCCTTAAACATTACCCTTATATGTCAGAGCTGCTGCATAAAGTGCGGGCCGTCTGTTTGCGCTTCCGGCGTTCTCACCCTGCTGCTGCTCGCCTGTCTGCGCTGCAGCGTAACTTCGGCCTTCCCGCTCACCGCCTCATATGCGACGTGCCCACCCGGTGGAACTCCACCTTGCACATGCTGGACAGACTGTGCGAGCAGCAGCAGGCCATAGTGGAGTTTCAGCTGCAGCACGCACGGGTCAGTCGCACTGCGGAACAGCACCACTTCACCACCAATGACTGGGCCTCCATGCGAGACCTGTGTGCCCTGTTGCGCTGTTTCGAGTACTCCACCAACATGGCCAGTGCCGATAACGCCGTTCTCATCGTTACAATACCACTTCTATGTCTCCTTGAGAAAACACTTAGGGCGATGATGGAAGAGGATGTGGCACAGGAGGAGGAAGAGGGATCATTTCGTAGGGTTTCCGGCCAGTCATTCCCAAGTGGCTCCGAGGGTGGGTTCCTGCACCCACAAACCCAAGGTACACAATTGTCCAGCCAGGGCACAGTTCTGGAGGTTGAGGAGATGTTGGAGGAGGAACCATGTTCACAGCAGGGTGGCACCCAGACCAGCTCATGGCCATCACTGGTGCGTGGCTGGGGGGATACAGAGGACACAGGCGATACACCTCCCACAGAGGACAGCTTTTCGTTGCCTCTGGGCAGCCTGGCACACATGAGCGATTACATGCTGCAGTGTCTCCGCAACGACCGCCGAGTTGCCCACATTCTAACTTGTGCTGATTATCATGTGGAACTTGTAATATAATGCGAAGGCTGCAATATAATGTGGAGGCTGTAATATAATATGGAGGCTGTAATATCATGTGGAGGCTGTAATATCATGTGGAGACTGTTAATATGGAGGCTGTAATGTAATGTGGAGGCTGTAATATAATATGGAGGCTATAATGTAATGTGAAGGCTATAATATAATATGGAGGGTGTAATATAATGTGGAGGCTGTAATATAATGTGAAGGCTGTAATATCATGTGGAGGCTGTAATATCATGTGGAGACTGGTAATATGGAGGCTGTAATTCAATGTGGAGGCTGTAATATAATGTGAAGGCTGTAATATAATGTGGAGGCTGTAATATAATGTGGAGACTGGTAATATGGAGTCTGTAATATCATGTGGAGGCTGTAATATCATGTGGAGACTGGTAATATGGAGGCTGTAATTTAATGTGGAGGTTGTAATATAATGTGGAGCCTGGTAGTATGGAGGCTGTAATAAAATGTGGAGCCTGGTAATATGGAGGCTGTAATATAATGTGGAAGCTGTAATATAACATGAAGGCTATAATGTAAAGTGGAGGCTATAAAATAATATGAAGGCTATAATATAATGTGGAGGCTGTAATATAATATGGAGGTTGTAATTTAATGTGGAGGCTGTAATATAATGTGGAGCCTGGTAGTATGGAGGCTGTAATAAAATGTGGAGCCTGGTAATATGGAGGCTGTAATATAATGTGGAGCCTGGTAATATGGAGGCTGTAATATAATGTGGAGCCTGGTAATATGGAGGCTGTAATATAATGTGGAAGCTGTAATATAACATGAAGGCTATAATGCAAAGTGGAGGCTATAAAATAATATGAAGGCTATAATGTAATGTGGAGGCTGTAATATAATATGGAGGCTATAATGTAATGTGGAGGCTGTAATATAATGTGGAGCCTGGTAATAAGGAGGCTGTAATATAATGTGGAAGCTGTAATATAATATGGAGGCTATAATGTAAAGTGGAGGCTGTAATATAATGTGGAGGCTATAAAATAATATGAAGGCTATAATTTAATATGGAGGCTGTAATATAATATGGAGGCTGTAATATAATATGGAGGCTATAATGTAATGTGGAGGCTTTAATATAATATGGAGGCTGTAATATAATGTGGAAGCTGTAATATAATATGGAGGCCGTAATGTAATGTGGAGGCTGTAATATAACGTGTAGGCTGTAATATAATATGGAGGCTATAATGTAATGTGGAGGCTGTAATGTAATTTGGAGGCTGTAATATAATGTGGAAGCAGTAATATAATATGGAGGCTGTAATATAATATGGAGGCTATAATGTAATGTGGAGACTATAATATAACATGGAGGCTATAATGTAATGTAAAGGCTGTAATGTAATGTGAAGGCTGTAATATAATATGGAGGCTATAATGTAATGTTTAGCCTGGTAATAGGGAGGCTGTAATATCTTGTGAAACCTTGTAATATGGAGGCTGTAATATGTTGTGGAGGCTGTAATAATGTGGAGGCTGGTAATGTAAAGGCTTTAATATATTGTGGGGCCTGGTAATATGGAGTCTGTAATATTATGTGGAGGCTGTAATATAATATAGAGGCTGTAATGTAATATGAAGGCTGTAATATAATATTGAGGCTGTTATATAATGTGGACGCTTGTAATGTAATATGGAGGCTGTTATATAATGTGGAGTCTGTAAGATGAAGTCTGTTAGATCATGTGGAGGCTATAATGTAATGTGGAGGCTGTAAATAAGGAGGCTGTAATATAATGTTGAGGTTAATAATATAATATAGAGGCGTTAATATAATGCAGAGGATATAATGTAATTTACAGGCTGGTAATATGGAGGTTGTCAATTAATGTGGATGCTGAAAATATGGAGGCTGTAACATAATGTTTAAGCTGTGATGTGATGTAGATGTGATGTAGAGGCCGGTAATAAACAGGCTGTAATATAATGTGGAGGCCAGTAATGTAATATAATATGGAGACTGTAATGTAGAGGCCGGTAATACGGAAGCTGTAATTTAATGTGTAGGCCAGTAATGAAATATAGAGGCTGTAATGTAATGTGGAAGCTGGTAGTATGGAGGCTGTAATGTAATGTAGAGGCTAGTTATATGGAGGCTGTGATGTAATCTGGAGACTGAATATATGGAGGCTGTAACATAATGTTTAGGCTGTGATGTAATGTAGAGGACGGTAATATGGAGTCTGCAATATAATGTCGAGTCTGTAATGTAATGCAGAGGCTGGTAATATGGAGGCTGGTAGTATGGAGGCTGGTAGTATGGAGGCTGTAATATAATGTGGAGGCTGGTAGTATAGAGGCTGTCATATAATGTGGAGGCTGTGATGTAATGTTTAGGCCGTGATGTAATGTAGAGGCCGTTAATACAGAGGCTGTAATATAACATGGAGGCTGGTAATATTTAGGCTGTAAAATAATGTGGAGGCTATAATCTAATGTAGAGGCTGTAATATGTTGTTGAGGTTGATAATATAATATGGAGGCTGTAATATAATTTGAGGGCTGTAATGTAATGCAGAGGCTGGTAATATGAAGGCTGTAATATAATGTAGAGGCTGTGATGTAATGTGGAGGCTGTTAGTATGGAGGCTGTAATGTAATTTTTAGGATGTAATGTAGAGGACGGTAATATGGAGTCTGTAATATAATGTGGAGGCTGGTAATGTAACATGGAGGCTGTAATGTAATGTGGAGGCTGGTAATTTTTAGGCTGTAATATAATGTGGAGGCTATATTGTAATGTAGAGGCTGTAATATGTTGTTGAGGTTGATAATAGGTAATATGGAGGCTGTGATGTAATGTGGAGGCCATTAATATGGAGGCTGTAATATAATGTTGAGGATGATAATATAGAGGCTGTGATGTAATGTGGAGACTATAATGTAATGTGGAGGCTTTAAATATGGAGGCTGTAATATAATGTTGAGGTTGATAATATAATATGGAGGCTGTAATGTAATTTGGAGGCTGGAAAATAATGCGGAAGCTGTAATATTATATGTAGGCTGTAATGTAATGTGGAGGCTGTGATATTATGTGGAGCCTGGTAATGTAATGTGGAGGCTGTAATGTAATGTAGAGGCTAGTAGTATGGAGGCTGTCATGTAATGTAGAGGCTGGTAATATAATGTGGAAGCTGTAATATAATATGGAGGCTGGAATATAATGTGGAAGCTGTAATGTAATGTGGAGGCTGTGATATTATGTGGAGCCTGGTAATGTAATGTGGAGGAAGATAATGTAATATGGAGGCTGTAATAGAAACATAGATGTAATGTGGAGGCTGTAATATAAGGTGGAGGCTATAATGTAATGCAGAGGCTGTAATAGAATGTGGAGGCTGGTAGTATGGAGGCTGTAATGTAATGGCTGGTAATATGGAGGCTGTAATATAATGTGGAGGAAGATAATGTAATATGGAGGCTGTAATAGAAACATAGATGTAATGTGGAGGCTGTAATATAAGGTGGAGGCTGTAATATAAGGTGGAGGCTATAATGTAATGCAGAGGCTGTAATATAATGTTGAGGTTGATAATATAATATAGAGACTTTATTTTAATGCGAAGGATATGATGTAATTTACAGGCTGGAAAATAAAAACCTACAGCACTTCTGAGCTCAGCCAATCAGAGCTGGAGGGCGGGGCCTGTAGTTCAGGAACAGCTCCGCCCCCAGAAAGGCCGCCTCTCCGTGCAGTTCTCTTTCAGGTCCGCCCATGCGCCCGCTGTGAGCGGAGAACGAGGGCAGAAGGGCGGAGTGGAGCTCGTCTGAGGAGGAGGCGGTGGGAAGAGACTGACCGCCTGCTTCATGTAGGAGGGGCTTATTACCTGGAGACACGCCCATCAGCTGGGACTGGCGGATAGGATGAGCTCCGCCTCTTGTGAACGATAATTGGTAAGTTTTGGCGGGCACATCATTGTACGAATAAACCAATAGGGATGTAGGGGTGTGGTTTACATGAGCCAATGAGGACGAGGCCGGGAGTATAAATGATCTGCACGGTCCGTTCTTCACCTCATTCTCTTGCTGTGTACAGATCTCTGCAGAGCCATGGCCAGAACCAAGCAGACCGCACGTAAGTCCACCGGCGGGAAAGCTCCCCGCAAGCAGCTGGCCACTAAGGCCGCCAGGAAGAGCGCCCCCGCCACTGGCGGAGTCAAGAAGCCTCACCGCTACCGGCCCGGGACCGTCGCTCTCCGGGAAATCCGGCGCTACCAGAAGTCCACCGAGCTGCTCATCCGGAAGCTGCCCTTCCAGCGCCTGGTGAGAGAGATCGCCCAGGACTTCAAGACCGACCTTCGCTTCCAGAGCTCGGCCGTCATGGCCCTGCAGGAGGCCAGCGAGGCTTACCTGGTCGGGCTCTTCGAGGACACCAACCTCTGCGCCATCCACGCCAAGAGGGTCACCATCATGCCCAAGGATATCCAGCTGGCCCGCAGGATCCGAGGGGAGAGGGCTTAGATCTGCGCCCCGCACCCAACAAAGGCTCTTCTCAGAGCCGCCACCTCCTCCAGAGACGAGCTCCACTCCGCCCTTCATTCTCCACCTCTGCTCACAGGAGGCGGGTTAACCCTTTCAGCACTCTAATTAGTAAGAGCAGTTCCTTTATTTAGAAAGCGCTCTCTGTATCTCCCCCCGTCTATCAGGGACTCGCTGAACGTGACCGATAACCGCCTCCATCCTCCCTGCCCCCCCGCCATCTCCACTCAGCTGGGGGATCGAGAGAAGGGGCGGAGCTATAGGACAAGTGCTTTATAGTGATTGGCTGATCTCCTGGCGCTTGAAATTCCCGCTCAATTACAGTCCGGGTAGAATTCAGCGGCCAAACCCTCTACAGCAGCAATGTCTGCCCGTACTCGCAGCAGGGAGGAGTGGAGGCCAGCAGCCAATCAGAGGCGCACACGGTCCAGGGAGTCGTGCACCGAGTCTAAGAATCCAATGATCCGACTTCTATCCTCGGAGTCACTAGAACAATACACGGAGTCTCTGACCGGCTGCAGCAGTATAAAGCCCCCGCAGTGCTGTCCATAGAACAGAGCGCCTCCAGCAGCGCCCCCCACTCAGTATAATGCCCAGATCAGGGCCCCCAGCCCCCCACTCCGTATAATGCCCAGATCAGGGCCCCCAGCCCCCCACTCCGTATAATGCCCAGATCAGGGCCCCCAGCCCCCCACTCAGTATAATGCCCAGATCAGGGCTCCCAGCCCCCCACTCAGTATAATGCCCAGATCAGGGCCCCCAGCCCCCCACTCAGTATAATGCCCAGATCAGCGCCCCCCACTCAGTATAATGCCCAGATCAGGGCCCCCCCCTTCCTGTTCTAGTCCTCAGTCCGGTCACCACTGATCCAACACTTATTACCTATCCGGCTCCGGTTCACTTGTCAGCAACTGAAGCCAAAGATCCAAACTTCCCATCTCTAGTCAGGAGCGGTAAGTGCCCCTGTGTGACGCCTCCTCCTCCACAGCGGAGATCAGCGGCATCGCCAGCTCCTCAGTCGTACAGACCATGTGGGGGGCTCTTAGAAGAGCCTTTGGTTCCGGGGGGCACAGCAGCAGCAGAGCCGGGCTCACTTGCTCTTGGCCGCCTTGGTGCTCTCGGTCTTCTTGGGCAGCAGCACGGCCTGGATGTTGGGCAGGACGCCTCCCTGGGCGATGGTGACGCCGCCCAGCAGCTTGTTGAGCTCCTCGTCGTTGCGCACGGCCAGCTGCAGGTGGCGGGGGATGATGCGGGTCTTCTTGTTGTCGCGGGCGGCATTGCCGGCCAGCTCCAGGATCTCGGCGGTGAGATACTCGAGCACAGCGGCCAAGTAGACGGGAGCGCCGGCGCCCACCCTCTGGGCGTAGTTGCCCTTGCGGAGGAGCCTGTGCACACGGCCGACCGGGAACTGGAGCCCTGCCCGGGAGGAGCGGGTCTTGGCCTTAGCCCGGACTTTGCCTCCTTGTTTGCCGCGTCCAGACATGGTTCTCTTCTCTGTACAGATGAGACTGACAGCCCCGCTCCGCCCGTCACCTCTTATACCCGGATGGCGCAGGAGAACTCCTCTGTGATTGGCCGAATCCAAACCCAGTTTTCAGCGCTAAATCCTGCAGCCAATGAGGAAGCAGATGACCTGGAAAGGCTTGTGAGGACACGCCCCCTTTTCTCCACCAATTGCCGGCCGCCCCCATAGCACCGGTGTATCCCCGAGTGCCCGGCTCTGTGGATCCATCCAGCCGCTCGTCCTTCACTACCTCCTCCTCCTCAGTGTCCAATCACTACTCCCCCCATCCTCAAGTGTCCAATCACTACTCCCCCCATCCTTCTCTCTGGCCGATCACTACTCCCCTCATCCTCCCGATCAGTGGTCTATAATGAGGTAATAATCCGCCTCGGACATGAGGCTTCCATGTATTCACACAATGCGGCAGCTCCGTCCTAGAGAAGGTGGGGGCTCTGAGAAGAGCGGGGGGCGGAGCAGCAGGAGGGGCGGGGCTCACAGCCATCTAATCAGCCGAGCCGGGGGCGGAGCAGCAGGAGGGGCGTGAATCACAGCCATTCATTCAGCTGAGCCGGTGGGCGGGGCAGTAGGCGGGGCTCACATTCATTTATTCAGCTGAGCCCGGGGGGCGGGGCTCACATCCATCCTCAGTGTGGCGCTCCCTGGAGAGAGGCTGTGCGGCCGCTCAGTGCAGGACAGGAGGACGAGGCTCCGCTCCTAGGTGCACATAACGGCTGAGGGGTCCAGAGCTCTGCTATTGGCTGGGAGAGCTCAGCATCTCGTCGCTCATTGGCTCCTTTGAATTTCCCGCCGGCTGATTTACAGGTGAAGCCGGTCATGTGACCTGTATCAGCACCGCTCATTGGCGGGACGGATTAACCCCTCAGTCTCCGGGGACAGAAGCGGTGGAGAACACCCGGGGCTCGGGATTTACACCGATCGCTGGGGGCTTTCTGTATTGTAGACCTCCGGCTGTACTGAGCACAGGGCGCCGCTGATCTCCTGATGTGCGGGCGGTGTTAACCCCTCAATGGCGGAGCGCAGAAGGAATTGTAGCTTCTCCCCGGGAAGATGTCGGCGGCTCTGAGAAGAGCCTTTGTGCTGTGAGGACGGAGGCGGCAGCATTAACCCCCGAAGCCGTAGAGAGTGCGGCCCTGGCGCTTGAGCGCGTAGACCACGTCCATGGCGGTGACGGTCTTCCTCTTGGCGTGCTCGGTGTAGGTGACGGCGTCCCGGATGACGTTCTCCAGGAAGACCTTCAGCACCCCGCGAGTCTCCTCATAGATGAGGCCGGAGATGCGCTTGACGCCTCCCCTGCGAGCTAGGCGGCGGATGGCAGGCTTGGTGATGCCCTGGATGTTATCACGGAGCACCTTCCTGTGCCGCTTGGCGCCGCCTTTCCCGAGCCCTTTCCCTCCTTTACCGCGACCAGACATCTTCTAGGTGTGAGGAGCAGAGAGCAGTGACTGCTCAGCCCAGAGCCCTCCTTTATATGGAGCATGGGCGGACCTGAAAGAGAACTGCACGGAGAGGCGGCCTTTCTGGGGGCGGGGCTGTTCCTGAACTCCAGGCCCCGCCCTCCAGCTCTGATTGGCTGAGCTCAGAAGTGCTGGTGGTTTTCATTTTCCAGCCTCCATGTTACCAGCCTGTTAATTACATCATATCCTTCGCATTAAAATAAAGTCTCTATATTATATTATCAACCTCAACATTATATTACAGCCTCCATACTACCAGCCTCCACATTCTATTACAGCCTCTGCATTACATTATAGCCTCCATATTACATTACAGCCTCCATATTACATTATCTTCCTCCACATTATATTACAGCCTCCATATTACCAGCCATTACATTACAGCCTCCATACTACCAGCCTCCATATTATATTACAGCTTCCACAATATATTACAGCCTCCATATTATATTATCAACCTCAACATTATATTAAAGCCTCCACATTACATTATATTCTCCACATTACATCACAGCCTCTATATTATCATCCTCAATCTTATATTACAGCCTCTCATATTTACAGTATCTACATTATACTACAGCCTCCATATTAATGGCCTCCACATTACATCACAGCCTCCATAATATATTATCAACCTCAACAACATATTACAGCCTCTACATTACATTATAGCCTCCACATTATATTACAGCCTAAAAATTACCAGCCTCCATGTTACATAACCGGCATCAACATTATATTACAGACTCCATATTACCGTCCTCTACATTACATCGCATCATAAACATTACATTACAGCCTCCATACTAACAGCCTCCACATTATATTACAGCCTAAAAATTACCAGCCTCCATGTTACATTACCGGCATCAACATTATATTACAGACTCCATATTACCGTCCTCTACATTACATCGCATCATAAACATTACATTACAGCCTCCATACTAACAGCCTCCATATTATATTACAGCCTTCATATTACCAGCCTCTGCATTACATTACAGCCCTCAAATTATATTACCAGCCTCCATATTATATTATCAACCTCAACAACATATTACAGCCTCTACATTAGATTATAGCCTCTGTATTACCGGCCTCTACATCACATCTACATCACAGCTTAAACATTATGTTACAGCCTCCATATTTACAGCCTCCACATTAATTGACAACCTCCATATTAATAGCCTGTAAATTACATTATATCCTCTGCATTATATTAACGCCTCTATATTATATTATTACCCTTAACATTAAATTACAGCCTCCTTATTTACAGCCTCCACATTACATTATAGCCTCCACATGATATTACAGACTTCATACTATATTACAGCCTCCACATAATATTACAGCGTACATATTACCAGCCTCCAAATGATATTACAGCATTCTTCTTACAGACTCCACATTATATTACAGCCTCCATATTACCAGGCTCCACATTATATTACAGCGTTCTTATTACCAGGCTCCACATTATATTACAGCCTCCACATTATATTACAACCTCCACATTACAGCCTCTATATTATATTACTGCTTCCACATTATATTACAGCCTCCAAATTACATTACAGCCTCCACATTACATTATAGCCTCCATATTATATTACAGCCTGCACGTTATATTACAGCCTCCACATTACATTACGGCCTCCATATTATATTACAGCTTCCACATTATATTACAGCCTCCATATTACCAGGCTCCACATTATATTACAGCCTCCACATTACATTACAGCCTCCATATTATATTAAAGCCTCCACATTACATTATAGCCTCCATATTATGTTACAGCCTCCATATTACATTATAGCCTTCATATTATTTTATAGCCTCCACATTATATTACAGCCTCCACTTTACATTATAGCCTCCATATTATATTACAGCTTCCACATTATATTACAGCCTCCATATTACCAGGCTCCACATTATATTACAGCCTCCATATTACCAGGCTCCACATTATATTACAGCCTCCTTATTACCAGGCTCCACATTATATTACAGCCTCCACATTACATTATAGCCTCCATATTATATTACAGCCTCCACATTACATTATAGCCTTCATATTATTTTATAGCCTCCATATTATATTACAGCTTCCACATTATATTACAGCCTCCATATTACCAGGCTCCATATTACCAGGCTCCACATTTTATTACAGCCTCCATACTACCAGGCTCCACATTGTATTACAACCTTCATATTATATTACAGCTTCCACATTATATTACAGCCTCCATATTACTAGGCTCCATATTACATTACAGCCTCTATATTACCAGGCTTCACATTATATCACAGCCTTCATATTACCAGGCTCCACATTATATTACAGCCTCCATATTTCCAGGCTCCACATTATATTACAGCCTCCACATTAAATTACAACCTCCATATTACCATTCTCCACATGATTTTACAGCCTCCACATTATATTACAGCCTTCACATTATATTACAGCCTCCACATTATATTACAGCCTCCATATTATATTTAACCCTTCACATTACATTATAGCATCCATATTATATTACAGCCTCCACATCACATTACAGCCTCCATATTACCAGTCTCCACATGATATTACAGCCTCCACATTATATTACAGCCTACAGATTTCAGCCTTCACACTATAGTACAGCCTCTATATTACCAGGCGGTCCTCATTAAGGTCTTACTGGGGGGGCTGTTGTGTACTATACTATACTGTGCTGTACTATGCTGTGCTGTACTATACTGTATTATAATAACCTGTACTATAATATACTGTACTATAATATGCTGTACTGTGCTGTACTATACCGTACTATACTATACTGTACTATAATATACTGTACTATACTATGCTGTGCTGTACTATACTGTGCTGTACTATGCTGTACTATACTGTGCTATTACTGTACTATACTATGCTGTACTATACTATACTGTGTTGTACTATACTGTACTATACTATACTGTACTATGCTGTGCTGTACTATACTGTACTATAATATATTGTACTATAATATACTGTACTATACTGTACTATACTATACTGTGCTGTACTATGCTGTGCTGTACTATACTGTACTATAATATATTGTACTATGCTGTATAATACTGTACTATAATATATTGTACTGTACTATACTATGCTGTGCTATACTGTACTATAATATACTGTACTATACTATGCTGTGCTGTAATATACTGTGCTGTACTATACCATGCTGTACTATACTGTGTTGTACAATACTGTACTATACTATGCTGTGCTGTACTATACTGTGCTGTACTATACTGAACTGTACTATAATATACTGTAATATAATATACTATAATATACTGTACTATGCTGTGCTGTACTATAATATATTGTACTGTACTATACTGTGCTGTATTATAATATACTGTACTATGCTGTGCTGTACTATGCTATACTATTCTGTGCTGTACTATAATATACTGTACTATACTGTGCTGTACTATACTGTACCATACTGAGCTGTACTATACTTAACTATACTATTCTGTAACATACTATACTATAATATACTGTACTATAATATACTGTGCTGTACTATACTGTACTATACTGTGCTGTACTATACTGTGCTATGCTGTACTATAATATACTGTACTATACTATGCTGAACTATAATGTGTTGTACTATACTGTACTATACTATAATGTGCTGTACTATACTGTACTGTACTATACTGTAGTATATTATGCTGTACTATACTGTACTATAATATACTGTACTATACTGTGCTGTACTATACTGTACTATACTGTGCTGTACTATACTATAATATACTGTGCTGTAATATACTGTACTATACTATGCTGTACTATAATATTCTGTACTCTACTGTACTATACTGTGCTGTATTATACTGTACTATAATATACTGTACTATAATATACTGTACTCTACTGTGCTGTACTATACTGAGCCGTACTATAATATACTGTACTATATTATGCTGTACTATAATATATTGTACTGTACTATGCTATGCTGTACTATAATGTACTGTACAATACTGTGCTGTACTATAATATACTGTACTATACAATACTGTGTTGTACTATTATATACTCTACTATACTGTGCTGTACTATTATATACTGTACTATACTATAATATAATATACTGTACTATACTATGCTGTATAATACTGTACTATAATATATTGTACTGTACTATAATATACTGTACTATACTGTGCTGTACTATACTGTACTATAATATACTGGACTCTACTGTGCTGTACTATAATATACTGTGCTATACTGTACTGTGTTGTAGTATACTGTACTATACTATGCTGTACTATACTATAATATACTGTGCTGTACTATATTGTACAGTACTATAATATACTGTGCTATACTATACTGTACAATACTGTACTATACTATGCTGTACTATAATATACTGTGCTATACAATACTGTACTATAATATAATGTACTGTACTATACTATGCAGTACTATAATATACTGTACTATAATTTACAATACTGTGCTGTAGTATACTGTGCTATATTATACTGTGCTATACTATACTGTGCTGTACTGTAATATACTGTACTATACTGAACTATAATATACTGTGCTATAGTATGCTGTACTATAATATACTGTGTTGTACTATACTGTATTATTCTGTACTATAATATACTGTACTATACTATGCTGTACTACACTGTACTATACTATAGTTTACTGTATTATACTGTGCTGTACTATACTATACTGTGCTGTACTATAATATACTGTGCTATACTGTACTATAATATACTGTACTATACTGTAGTATAATATACTCTACTATACTATGATATACTGTACTATAATATACTGTACTATACCATACTGTGCTGTACTATACAGTGTTGTACTGTACAATACTGTTCTATACTATACTATACTATACAGTGCTGTACTATACTATAATATACTGTACTATACAATACTGTCCTGTACTATACTATACCGTGCTGTACTATACTATAATATACTATACTGTGCTATACTATAATATACTGTACTATGCTGCACTATAATATACTGTACTATAATATACTGTACTGTACTATAATATACTATACTGTACTATACTATAATATACTATACTGTACTATACTATAATATACTGTACTATACTATGCTGCACTATAATATACTGTACTATACAATACTGTCCTGTACTATACCGTGCTGTACTATACTGTAATAAACTATACTGTGCTATACCATGCTGTACTATACCGTGCTGCACTATACTATAATATACTATACTATGCTGTACTATACTATAATATACTATGCTGTACTATAATATGCTGTACTATACTATATCGTGCTGCACTATACTATACAGTGCTGTACTATACTGTGCTGTAATATACTATAATAAACTATACTGTACTATACTATGCTGCACTATAATATACTGTACTATACCGTGCTGTACTATACTGTAATAAACTATACTGTACTATGCTGCACTATACTATACTGTACTATAATATACTATGCTGTACTATAATATGCTGTACTATACTATACCGTGCTGCACTATACAATACAGTGCTGTAATATACTATAATATACTGTACTATACTATCCTGTACTATAATATACTTTCCTGTACTATACTATAATGTACTATACTATACTGTCCTATACTACACTGTCCTTTACTGTACTATACTATACTGCACTATACTATACTTTGCCGTATTGTACTGAGATTACGGAGGTGCAATGGGGGGGATTATAGGGACAGTTTTCTCTACTTTTCTTACTCCCCAGAATATTTCCGGGGGTCCACACTTCTGGGGGGCGGGGCCATACTCTGCCCCATTGTACCGGCACCCCCACTGCTGCAGCCAGGAGCCCTGACCACCAGACGCATCTCTGCTCCCTGAGAGCCCTGTACACACATGAGGCGGCATCACTGCGGCGGGGAATGTGCGGGGACACGGAGCACTGGAGCCGGCAGGGAGCGGAGGCCGCCGCCTGTGTTACCCTCCCGGCCTCTCCGCGGCTCCAGCTCCTCCCCGCAGCGTCCAAGCAGCTTCCTGCGGCCCCACCTTGTAGGAAAGATCCCTGGGATGGGGACGAGGGCCGGGAAGAGAGGGAACGAGCCCCCGCAGCGGAGCCATCGGGCCGGATCCAGCCGGATGTGCAGAACGGCAGGCAGAGCAGGAGGACTGTGGCGGAGAGGGGCTTGCTCCCGCCTCCTCCGCCACAGACGGCGACACACGGTGAGGGGGATGTCCGGGAGGAGGAAGGCGCGGAGAAGGCGGCCTCTCCTGTCCGGTTCTAGCCGCTAAAGGTCTCTTCTCCCGGGCAGGGAAGCACAAGGGGAGAGCGGAGCTGCAGCCGGGCTGAGAGGGGTGAAGGCGGGGCCTGTGTCCAGTGTCAGCCAATAGACGCGCAGGAGGGCGGAGCTCGGCAGCCAATCACTGCGCAGCGCTGCACATATAAGAGGCGGCCCCGGCTCCGTCATCAGTGTTTTCTCCAGGAGAAGTCTTTGTGTTTCCTTCCCACGTCTCACACGATCATGGCAGAGACCGCGCCAGCAGCCGCCGCTGCTCCTCCTCCCGCCGAAGCGGCCGCCAAGTCCAAGAAGCAGCCGAAGAAATCCGCCGCGGCAGCAGGGGGCGCCAAGAAAAGCAAGAAGCCATCCGGTCCCAGCGTGTCCGAGCTCCTGGTCACAGCCGTGTCCGCCTCCAAGGAGCGCAGCGGGGTGTCTCTGGCCGCCCTGAAGAAGGCTCTGGCTGCCGGAGGATGCGATGTGGAGAAGAACAATAGCCGCATCAAGGTGGCCATCAGGGCTCTGGTCACCAAGGGGACCCTCACCCAGGTGAAGGGCAGCGGCGCCTCCGGCTCCTTCAAGCTCAACAAGAAGCAGCAGGAGACCAAGGACAAGGCGGCGGCCAAGAAACCTGCAGCTACTGCGGCCAAGAAACCCGCTAAATCCCCGAAGAAGCCCAAGAAGGCTCCGGCTAAGAGCCCGAAAAAGACTAAGAAACCAGCCGCGGCCAAGAAAGCAGCCAAGAGCCCCAAGAAGCCGAAGGCTGCCCCCAAGCCCAAGAAGCTGGCCAAGAGTCCGGCTAAGAAGGCGGCCAAACCCAAGGCTGCCAAGAGTCCGGCTAAGAAAGCGGCGGCGGCCAAGAAGTAACCGGCGCCGCCCGCACCTCTCCCCCAAAGGCTCTTCTCAGAGCCACCACCTCCTCCTCAGACGAGCTCCACTCCGCCCTTCTGCCCTCGTTCTCCGCTCACAGCGGGCGGGGGCTCCGGCTCCTCTGCGGGCAGGAATAGGGGGCTGGTTAACCCTGTCAGCGCCGCTCTCTTCAGTCTATCAGGGCCTCGCTGCGCGCCGCCCCCTGCTGGTAGTGATGCCGCCGCTGAGTGTACTGTGCGTGCAGGGGGGTCGTGCGCTCTATCCCTGGACACCAGCGCAGCGATGGAGCCGCTCTTCTCCGCACAGTGAATACGGGACTGTTCTCCCTTCTCCAGTAGGGAGCGGGAGAAGGCGGCCACTGACGGGTTAATACTGAGCAGGCTATGGGGGCGGGGCTATAGAACTAGTTCCTTGGCTTTTGAAATTCCCGCTCAATTACCGTCCGGTTAGAATTCAGCGGCCGTGGACAAGCTCCGCCCTCCGGTTCAGCTGATTGAATGGCTGTGAGCCACGCCCCTTCTGCTGCTCCGCCCCCGGCTCGGCTGATTTGATGGATATGAGCCCCGCCCCTCCTCCTCCCCCTCCCCCCGCTCTTCTCAGAGCCCCCACCTTCTCTAGGACAAAGCTGCCGCATTGTGTGAATACATGGAAGCCTCATGTCCGAGGCGGATTATTACCTCATTATAGACCACTGATCGGGAGGATGAGGGGAGTAGTGATCGGCCAGAGAGAAGGATGGGGGGAGTAGTGATTGGACACTTGAGGATGGGGGGAGTAGTGATCGGCCAGTGAGGATGGGGGGAGTAGTGATTGGACACTGAGGAGGATGAGGGGAGTAGTGATTGGACACTGAGGAGGATGGGGGGAGTAGTGGTTGGACACTGAGGAGGATGGGGGGAGTAGTGATTAGACACTGAGGAGGATGAGGGGAGTAGGGATTGGACACTGAGGAGGATGGGGGGAGTAGTGATTGGACACTGAGGAGGATGAGGGGAGTAGTGATTGGACACTGAGGAGGATGGGGGGAGTAGTGGTTGGACCCTTGAGGAGGATGGGGGGAGTAGTGGTTGGACCCTTGAGGAGGATGGGGGGAGTAGTGATTGGACACTGAGGAGGATGGGGGGAGTAGTGATTGGACACTTGAGGAGGATGGGGGGAGTAGTGATTGGACACTTGAGGAGGATGGGGGGAGTAGTGATTGGACACTTGAGGAGGATGGGGGGAGTAGTGATTGGACCCTTGAGGAGGAGGAGGTAGTGAAGGACGAGCGGCTGGATGGATCCACAGAGCCGGGCACTCGGGGATACACCGGGGCTATGGGGGCGGCCGGCAATTGGTGGAGAAAAGGGGGCGTGTCCTCACAAGCCTTTCCAGGTCATCTGCTTCCTCATTGGCTGCAGGATTTAGCGCTGAAAACTGGGTTTGGATTCGGCCAATCACAGAGGAGTTCTCCTGCGCCATCCGGGTATAAGAAGTGACGGGCGGAGCGGGGCTGTCAGTCTCATCTGTACAGAGAAGAGAACCATGTCTGGACGCGGCAAACAAGGAGGCAAAGTCCGGGCTAAGGCCAAGACCCGCTCCTCCCGGGCAGGGCTCCAGTTCCCGGTCGGCCGTGTGCACAGGCTCCTCCGCAAGGGCAACTACGCCCAGAGGGTGGGCGCCGGCGCTCCCGTCTACTTGGCCGCTGTGCTCGAGTATCTCACCGCCGAGATCCTGGAGCTGGCCGGCAATGCCGCCCGCGACAACAAGAAGACCCGCATCATCCCCCGCCACCTGCAGCTGGCCGTGCGCAACGACGAGGAGCTCAACAAGCTGCTGGGCGGCGTCACCATCGCCCAGGGAGGCGTCCTGCCCAACATCCAGGCCGTGCTGCTGCCCAAGAAGACCGAGAGCACCAAGGCGGCCAAGAGCAAGTGAGCCCGGCTCTGCTGCTGCTGTGCCCCCCGGAACCAAAGGCTCTTCTAAGAGCCCCCCACATGGTCTGTACGACTGAGGAGCTGGCGATGCCGCTGATCTCCGCTGTGGAGGAGGAGGCGTCACACAGGGGCACTTACCGCTCCTGACTAGAGATGGGGAGTTTGGATCTTTGGCTTCAGTTGCTGACAAGTGAACCGGAGCCGGATAGGTAATAAGTGTTGGATCAGTGGTGACCGGACTGAGGACTAGAACAGGAAGGGGGGGCCCTGATCTGGGCATTATACTGAGTGGGGGGCGCTGATCTGGGCATTATACTGAGTGGGGGGCTGGGGGCCCTGATCTGGGCATTATACTGAGTGGGGGGCTGGGGGCCCTGATCTGGGCATTATACTGAGTGGGGGGCTGGGGGCCCTGATCTGGGCATTATACTGAGTGGGGGGCTGCGGGCACTGATCTGGGCATTATACTGAGTGGGGGGCGCTGCTGGAGGCGCTCTGTTCTATGGACAGCACTGCGGGGGCTTTATACTGCTGCAGCCGGTCAGAGACTCCGTGTATTGTTCTAGTGACTCCGAGGATAGAAGTCGGATCATTGGATTCTTAGACTCAGTGCACGACTCCCTGGACCGTGTGCGCCTCTGATTGGCTGCTGGCCTCCACTCCTCCCTGCTGCGAGTACGGGCAGACATTGCTGCTGTAGAGGGTTTGGCCGCTGAATTCTACCCGGACTGTAATTGAGCGGGAATTTCAAGCGCCAGGAGATCAGCCAATCACTATAAAGCACTTGTCCTATAGCTCCGCCCCTTCTCTCGATCCCCCAGCTGAGTGGAGATGGCGGGGGGCAGGGAGGATGGAGGCGGTTATCGGTCACGTTCAGCGAGTCCCTGATAGACGGGGGGAGATACAGAGAGCGCTTTCTAAATAAAGGAACTGCTCTTACTAATTAGAGTGCTGAAAGGGTTAACCCGCCTCCTGTGAGCAGAGGTGGAGAATGAAGGGCGGAGTGGAGCTCGTCTCTGGAGGAGGTGGCGGCTCTGAGAAGAGCCTTTGTTGGGTGCGGGGCGCAGATCTAAGCCCTCTCCCCTCGGATCCTGCGGGCCAGCTGGATATCCTTGGGCATGATGGTGACCCTCTTGGCGTGGATGGCGCAGAGGTTGGTGTCCTCGAAGAGCCCGACCAGGTAAGCCTCGCTGGCCTCCTGCAGGGCCATGACGGCCGAGCTCTGGAAGCGAAGGTCGGTCTTGAAGTCCTGGGCGATCTCTCTCACCAGGCGCTGGAAGGGCAGCTTCCGGATGAGCAGCTCGGTGGACTTCTGGTAGCGCCGGATTTCCCGGAGAGCGACGGTCCCGGGCCGGTAGCGGTGAGGCTTCTTGACTCCGCCAGTGGCGGGGGCGCTCTTCCTGGCGGCCTTAGTGGCCAGCTGCTTGCGGGGAGCTTTCCCGCCGGTGGACTTACGTGCGGTCTGCTTGGTTCTGGCCATGGCTCTGCAGAGATCTGTACACAGCAAGAGAATGAGGTGAGGAACGGACCGTGCAGATCATTTATACTCCCGGCCTCGTCCTCATTGGCTCATGTAAACCACACCCCTACATCCCTATTGGTTTATTCGTACAGTGATGTGCCCGCCAAAACTTACCAATTATCGTTCACAAGAGGCGGAGCTCATCCTATCCGCCAGTCCCAGCTGATGGGCGTGTCTCCAGGTAATAAGCCCCTCCTACATGAAGCGGGAGGTCAGTCTCTTCCCACCGCCTCCTCCTCAGACGAGCTCCACTCCGCCCTTCTGCCCTCGTTCTCCGCTCACAGCGGGCGGGGGCTCCGGCTCTTCTGCGGGCAGGAATAGGGGGCTGGTTAACCCTGTCAGCGCCGCTCTCTTCAGTCTATCAGGGCCCCGCCCCCTGCTGGTAGTGATGCCGCCGCTGAGTGTACTGTGCGTGCAGGGGGGTCGTGCGCTCTATCCCTGGACACCAGCGCAGCGATGGAGCCGCTCTTCTCCGCACAGTGAATACGGGACTGTTCTCCCCTTCTCCGGTAGGAAGGTCCTGGGGGGCGGGAGAAGGCGGCCACTGACGGGTTAATACTGAGCAGGCTATGGGGGGCGGAGCTACAGAACAAGTACGTTACAGTGATTGGCTGATCTCTGGCTTTTGAAATTCCCGTTCAGCGGCCGTGGAGGAGCAGTCCATTACACACAGGGGACGAACCCTCTACAGCAGCAATGTCTGCCCGTACTCGCAGCATGTCAGGAGCGGCAAGTGCCCCTGTGTGTAATGGACTGCTCCTCCACGGCCGCTGAATTCTGACCGGACTGTAATTGAGCGGGAATTTCAAAAGCCAGAGATCAGCCAATCACTGTAAAGCACTTGTTCTATAGCTCCGCCCCCTTCTCTGGAAGAGCTCAGGATCTCGTCGCTCATTTGAATTTCCCGCCTATAGTTGAGGTGCTGATTTACAGGAGAAGCCGGTCATGTGACCTGTACCAGCGCCGCTCATTGGTGGATTAACCCCTCAGTCTCCGAGCACAGCTCGTCTCGTAGCTGCGGGGACAGGAGCGGTGGAGAACACCCGGGGCTCGGGATTTACACCGATCACTGGGGGCTTTCTGTATTGTAGACCTCCGGCTGTACTGAGCACAGGGCGCCGCTGATCTCCTGATGTGCGGGCGGTGTTAACCCCTCAGTGGCTGCGCGCATAAGGAATTGTAGCTCCTCCCCGGGAAGATGTGGGCGGCTCTGAGAAGAGCCTTTGTGCTGTGAGGACGGAGGCGGCAGCATTAACCCCCGAAGCCGTAGAGAGTGCGGCCCTGGCGCTTGAGCGCGTAGACCACGTCCATGGCGGTGACGGTCTTCCTCTTGGCGTGCTCGGTGTAGGTGACGGCGTCCCGGATGACGTTCTCCAGGAAGACCTTCAGCACCCCGCGAGTCTCCTCATAGATGAGGCCGGAGATGCGCTTGACGCCTCCCCTGCGAGCTAGGCGGCGGATGGCAGGCTTGGTGATGCCCTGGATGTTATCACGGAGCACCTTCCTGTGCCGCTTGGCGCCGCCTTTCCCGAGCCCTTTCCCTCCTTTACCGCGACCAGACATCTTCTAGGTGTGAGGAGCAGAGAGCAGTGACTGCTCAGCCCAGAGCCCTCCTTTATATGGAGCATGGGCGGACCTGAAAGAGAACTGCACGGAGAGGAGGCGGCCTTTCTGGGGGCGGGGCTGTTCCTGAACTCCAGGCCCCGCCCTCCAGCTCTGATTGGCTGAGCTCGGAAGTGCTGGTGGTTTTCATTTTCCAGCCTCCATGTTACCAGCCTGTAAATTACATCATATCCTTCTCATTAAAATAAAGTCTCTATATTATATTATCAACCTCAACATTATATTACAGCCTCCATACTACCAGCCTCCACATTCTATTACAGCCTCTGCATTACATTATAGCCTCCACATTACATTACAGCTTCCATATTACGTCTATGTTTCTATTACAGCCTCCATATTACATTATCTTCCTCCACATTATATTACAGCCTCCATACTACCAGCCTCCACATTCTATTACAGCCTCTGCATTACATTATAGCCTCCACCTTATATTACAGCCTCCATATTACATCTATGTTTCTATTACAGCCTCCATATTACATTATCTTCCTCCACATTATAATACAGCCTCAATATTACCAGCATCTACATTACATTACAGCCTCCACATAATATCACAGCCTCCACATTATATTACAGCCTCCACATTAAATTACAGCCTACATATAATATTACAGCTTCCACATTATATTCCAGCCTCCACATGATATTACAGCCTCCATATTATATTACAGCTTCCACATTATATTCCAGCCTCCACATTACATTACAGCCTCTATATTACATTATTGGCCTGGACATTATATTACAGCCTCCGTATTACCGGCCTCTACATTACAGTCTCCATATTACATTTACGGCCTCCACATTATATTACAGCCTCCGTAGTACCGGCCTCTACATTACATCACAGTTTAAACATTATGTTACAGCCTCCATATTAATTGACAGCCTCCGTAATACATTACAGCCTCCCTACTACCAGCCTCCACATTACAGCCTCCATATTATCAGGCTCCACATGATATTACAGCCTCCACAAGATATTACAGCCTCCATATTACCAGGCTTCACAAGATATTACAGCCTCCCTATTACCAGGCTCCACATTACATTATAGCCTCCATATAATATTACAGCCTTCACATTACATTACAGCCTCCAAATTACATTATAGCCTCCATGTTATATTATAGTCTCCACATTACATTATAGCCTCCATATTATATTACAGCCTACACGTTATATTACCGCCTCCACATTACAGCCTCCATATTATATTACTGCTTCCACATTATATTACAGCCTCCAAATTACATTATAGCCTATATATTATATTACAGCCTACACGTTATATTACAGCCTCCACATTACATTACGGCCTCCATATTATATTACAGCTTCCATATTATATTACAGCCTACATATAATATTACAGATTCCACATTATATTCCAGCCTCCACAAGATATTACAGCC